>NC_063206.1:30564593-31164593 GCF_017589495.1 Alosa alosa | reverse complement strand
GGTAATGACGGTTAAAAGTGATTAGGGGAGAGGATCACTCTGCAGGATAAATGTTGTTTTATTCAGTCATTTGAGCAATATTAGGGTAAGTGTTGCTTTTTCCAGCCAATGTTTTCGATGGTAACCCATAGTCAGTCAATAGTGAAAGTAACTGCATATAACGGTCTTGTCGTTGACTGACTCCTTGGTGAAGTTAGTTTCACTTTGCCAATGAGTTCAAATAATAGACGGTTGCAAATGCGTGAAGGCTATGCTAGGTTTTAGTAAAGCATGGTTTAGTGGAATGACTATCCCATAGGGTCTCGCAAGCAGCCTCCTTCAAATGCGCCGCTGAATGCCAAAATACTGATGCATTTATTTGACATATCGCACTTTGCGCTGTTAAAGGGAATGACAGATGTCATTCTCATTGGTTTAAATGATGTTAGGCCCCAAACACATCCATATGACTGATTAAAAACCTAGAACACCTTGTTGCGCCATGCGCTCCGCTTGATAACGAAACCCCTCCCAATGTGAACTGGACATCCTACTAAATTTGAATAGACTTTTGACGAGTGACGATGCACTTTAGAATGTCATGATAGGGCCCTTAATCTTTAAATTAACATAATGGAGTGTCTATTTACACCCCTGGTACGAATAGCCTTGGCCACACAGTTGAGCTATTCACACCCTGTGACATAACAACAAAAAGACGTTGCTCACGTGCACAAAAAACATGGCGGACATTCGTTTTTTCGTCAGCAGAAAGTGAAGAATTCTGAAAGGTTTCGGCACAAACATCTGTTCAGATTAAGTTTTAGATTGAAAAGTTGTATTTTATTTTCATAATCTTGGTTCAATGAACACATACAACCGTCAGTTTGTTAGTTAACAGAAATTTTGTGAATATGACGTTCAGGCCTATAAACTATAAGTTTACCTGCAAACACCATTTGCTTGTGGAAGAAGATAGTGCAGTGGTCTCAGACATGGGTTAGCACGTGGGAGACAGGGGTTTGATTCCCATGTGATGCATTTTGGCAGAGTGAGTGTGCATGTGTACCAACTAGGGCTGTCAATCGATCTAATTAATTACATACTCTGTGATTAATTAATCTAAATTAATCGCATATATAATTTTTGCTGTGAAAGTATTTTAAATATTTAAATTCGAATGAATCATTGAATAATCAGCATTAGTGACATTAAAGTTCAAAAACTCTTTTATTATTATTTTTACTGTTCAAATAATTGCCATAATAATCTATGATATGACCTAATATGCTGAGGAAATAAATTCAAAGTGCTTCAAATTCAAATAAATTCAAAATAAAGTGCTTCGGGAAGAAGTTTTTTTTTACATACAAGGCATTTCAGGCCACAGATATAACCTAGGGGACACAATGAAAATAAATTAATACTCCTCTCAATGTCAACACTTATTTCTTTGCATTGATGTGTAGAGTTGATGAACTCCGGTGATATGCAAATTCCTTGCTGCAGACATTGCAGAGGACTTTATTTTCAACACTTAATTTTTTATCAACACCATCAGGCCGTTTTTTTTAAAGTAAATGTTCCAATCAATGATCCAAGTAGCACATTTTCTTCTCTCTCCTTCATTTTACAGTCTAATTTTTACTGACTAGAACGGCTCGGGGTCAAAGGTCATACGGAATCGATTAATCTGCACTCATTTTTTTAATCAGTTATTTTTTCTCAAATTAATTAATCGAAATGAATCAGTTATTTTGACAGCCCTAGTACCAAGGTCTCTAGAGAGAAGGCGCGCAATTTGAACAAGAAATCAGTTCTCAAACGAAAGTTTTGATTGCAACAATTAGCTAGTTCATGCACCAGGGTGTAAATAGAATACAGTACTATATATATACCAGGGTACGAATAGCATCCACTTCTAACTATACATGGATGCAAACAGCATAGCTACGTAAAAACAAAAAAACATGTCTTTTGTTAAGTGTGCTTGCAAAGCAGCAAAAGTTTTATTATTAGGGGTCCGAGCAGCGTAGCTTTTTTTGGCCAAATTTTTGGCCAAAATTCTGTAAAAGTCATACTGCAGCCTAAACCGTAACTCCAAAACTCTTCACATTTTCAGGTATGGTTACCAGTACCCCCCTCTACCCATAACCCAAAATTTGGGGTACTGCAACCAAAGGTGGCGCTATTGAAAAAATAAATAATTATGCTAATTTCTCCTTACCAGATTGACCTAGACTCAAAATTCTTTCATAATATTAATCTCTAAATTTAGATGCATCTTTTTGGCCCTGGTCTTATGGTCTAAAAATGTTTACTTTTGACACAATTTCATGGAAAAGCCAAACATTATAAAAAGTTTCACACTCTTCAAAAATAATCAAATCTTCACCAAAATTCTCACAGACAATGTTTAGACCAAGCCTCACAAAAGTTATCGCTCAGAATTTTGATATTTTGTTCCATTTCAGAGATATAGGCCAATAAAGTTGGTTAGACCACTTAGGCCATTTTTCCTAGATCACCTATATTCCTATAAACATAAGTCCTAGAAACTTCACATTTTCAAGTATTTTTACCAGTACCCCCCACTACCCATAACCCAACATTTGGGTACTGCACCCAAAGGTGGCGCTCTTGTCAAAAATGCTTATTTCTCCTTACCAGATTGACCTAGACTCAAAATTCTTTCATCATATTAATCTCTACATTTAGATGCATCTTTTTCACCCTTGTCTTATGCTCTAAAAATGTTTACTTTTGCCACAATTTCAGAGAAAAGCCAAACATCATAAAAAGTTTCACAGGCTTCAAAAATTATCAAATCTTCACCAAAATTCTCACAGACAATGTTTAGACAAAGCCTCACAAAAGTTATCAAAATAATTTGGATATGTTGTTCCATTTCAGAGATATAGACCAATAAAGTTCGACCACTCAGCCCATTTCTCCTATATCACCTATATTCCTATATGAGTACATTTTTTCCCTTGGAGAACAACCATACAACCATCATTATGTGGATACCATTAACAGTGCACATTTTCAGATCTGTACTCTTTTTTATAAAGCCCTTAATTCTATTGTCAAATGTATGCTAGGAATTTTCTTGATGTTGTGTGTTTGCCAACACACATGTTCACCATGTGAATGTGACTGCCGAATATGTAGGATTGTCAGTGGCTCAGTGGGATAATGCCTAGTGCTGGTGTTTGTTAGGTTGAGAGTTCGAATCCCCGCTAGTGCTTTAGGCTCTACAGTGGGCATCGCTTTCAAATGACCACTTCATTCGCGCATTATGCGGCGTGAAGCTGCGTGAAGCTTTAGTACCACTTTCAGCCACTGTGCGTCGCTCTGCCACTGTACATCGCTCTGCCTGTCAGTCCCTTACATAATTGTTGCCGAGAGTAATCCCAGCCTACGAATTCAATAACAAAATAAATCATGCATAATTAAACATTACCTCGATTTAGGCTACTTGGGTATGGCTTAAGGCTTGACTACACAAAAATCGAAATCGAAATTTGCTGTCTACATTATTGTCAGTGTTGGGGTTAACGCAACTACGCAAATCAAAACAGTGGTGTGATAATTGAGCCAGTAGAGAAATAACTGTTCAGAATTAATCTGTAACCTTAGGCTTCTGCAGAAAACAATGTTGTTGCCGATTTAATACTATCAGGCGACGTTTTTAACAGGCTACGCAATAGAGGCTTAGACAACTATGACCCACGTTTTGGTTTCGTAAATTAATTTGCCCTACTTCTTGACTGCAATGTAGTCAATTGACTGCTTGACATGCCATTTTTATTTTTCTGTACAATAAACAATTACATCTGCTTTATGCCACAGAATTACATTCATATTTGGCTGACTGCAGACGCGCCACTTCCCTCCCCATATTCCAAGATTAAGATAGTATGAAGTGCTTTTTGTATAGGCTACTATCATAAAAAAAATAGTTAAAACGAATAGCTATTTGCAATTTGACAAAACACTGGTCCTCATTTTGCTAATGCGAGGGACGATATGAGCCTGTTGCATTTAGTTAGATGTCCGAAGTCAATGCATAATGTTTGAAAACCACTGGCTCGTAATCACAATAATTTAACACACGACAGTTGGATAACCTACTTCATCATGTCCCCATGCCTACATTTTTGTGAGTAGCATAGAGATCGTTAAAAACAATAAAGTATGGCTCTCCGTTTGGGACATCGAAAACTTATATTTTTAATAGACTACCGTCGAAGATGCTGACTTGCAAAAGCCTCGATAACACGCTATCTCCACTATCATCAGTCATGCCCCTTGATCAAAGTGGGGAATGAAATAAAAGTTTGATAACCACTGGCTTAACAAGTTACCTATAGTCCAGAACACAGAATCTGTTGCAATATTATATAAAAATTCTTCAACAGAAGGCCTTGAATGTTGTCTTGTTTGTGGAGTGCTTTGCTTCGCTTCTGTAATTTCGCTTCATTGAAAAATGAGGGTTTCCCTCAATGACCCTCCGAGAATAAATAAAGGTTGAATGAATGAATGAATGCAGGCTTGCCCAAAATAAAGGCATGTGGTTTTGCGAGCCTACAGTAAATAACAGACCCGCCAGAATGTGCGTTATGATGCTTTTTTTTACGAAAGCAATATGTTTTGGTACCCCACGACACTGCATGTTCTTAAATAACAATGATCATCAGTAATATTCGATCATTAATTTGGGTAAATGGGCAAACGTGACCACCTTGATTGGCTGATTGGCTGATGATTGTAACGCTGGCATGATTCCAAACACCTCCCTTACGATGATGAGTGACAGGTCTCAGAATGTGTGCGCTACACAAGGACGGAAAATGATGAATAACTGGGGCCGTGAGGCTATTCACAAAGGCTTTTATCTTACTACTAGGAGTAGGCTACTCCTAAATCGCACTTAAAGATTTTAGATTGGAGTTTTCTCTTAAAAGTTATTCACAAAGCCTTTCAGACAACTCCTAAACTAGGAGTGAGTCTTCGTGGGCTATGGATGACGCCATTACTCATGCACGAGCTTGACTGAAGTGACTACCTTGATTGGCTGGACGATTGTAACGCTGGAATTCCAAACACCTTTCTTCCGATGATGACTGACAGGTGACAGGTCGGAGAATGCGTCAGGCTTACACAAGTAGTGCGAAGGACGGAAGATGATTAATAACTGAATAAAAAGGCCTAGCCTAAAAATGAATAAAGAGTAAGGCAAAACAAATAGCTTAGTAGCCTAATGAAACATAGGCCTATGGATTGATGCTGTAGCCTACCTTTGCAACATTATTAAATTAATCTGTCACCATATCCCTAGGCTACGTTTGCAAAGAGGAGAACATTTTAATTTGATTCACAATGAAACGTTACATTTCATTTACATGTTAACAATGAGTAGTTTTGGTTGTTATTGGTGGCATTATTGCATCCCTTTATGAATGCAAAATTGTTCCCTCAAGATTGGAAGCTCCTGTTATGCATAGGCTATTTCAAAACATCGCAACGAAAATGCCACAAAAAAGCTGTTTATGAATAGGTCTTAGTGAGTTAGAGTCCTCTCGACTTAAGCTGTCCCAGACTTAGGTGCTACTTTTAGGTCTAAAATGCTTCGTGAATTACTTTTTGTGAAAAAATTAGGAGTCCTAAAGTTAGGAGTGACACGCCCATTATTTTTAGGAGTTGCTCCTAAATTCGCCAGTTAGGAGCTACTTTTAGCCTTAAAATTATTTGTGAATATGGCCCCTGAATAAAAAGGCCTAGCCTAAATGAATCAAGGCAAAACAAATAGCCTAGTAGCCCAATGAAACATAATGGATTGATGTAGTATCTTTGTAACATTATTAAATGATTCTGTTACTATGCCTACGCTTGCAAAAGAGAACATTTTAATTTGATTCACAATAATGTTACATTTAATTTACATGTTGACAATGATTAGCCTAGTTTTGGTTGTTGTTGGCGGCGCTATTGCATGTTAGTTATGCCTACAATGCAAAATTGCTTCCTCACATTGGAAGCTCCTGTAGCTGCATAGGATTTCAAAACCGCAGGTTTGTGAATAGGTCTGTGAGTAAGGAGTCCTCTTGACTTCTTTTAAGCTGTCAGAGGTGGAAGGTGTGATTTTTTTGGGGGAAGGGCCAGATTAACTGGGCACAATTGTCTGATGGCCCCCTTCCCCCAGCCAACGAATCGGGTGGTTAGTTAATAGGCCTATCGTGAAGATTTTTCCTGCCATCTAAGGCACGAAGATCTGTGAGGCCAAGCCTCACCAAGTAGCTCGTTTGTTTACAACTAACATTCCATTTAATTAAACTGCTTTATAGGCTATGCGAAATAGTTTTCAACATTTTGAATATTAGTGTCGGGTGAATTGAAATGTTCTCAAAGTAGCCTTATGGCTGAAAGCTGCTTGGGACACCTTCCTTCCTGCACTCATTGTTTCAAAAGGAGTAATTTTGGCTTTGTCAGAACTGAAGAGCTGTGGACGGCACGGCACGGTATGCCCAATGAAAATAAATGAACGCAACGCAACACAACACAACACAGACCCCGCTTCTCTCGGCCAGTCACTGACATGAACGAAACACAGAACCCGCTTCTCTCCACGGCAGTCACTGACAGTAACCTAGAATAAATGCATGGGGAAAAACACTTCCCCATGACAAAGACATCGTAAAACACTGAAAGTTAATATTTTGTCACTAGCAACATTCATCTGTCCTTTGTCAAATGTATTATGTTCCAAGTACCCTATCGTAATTCTGCTTCAGAAAGTTGAACAAATACATTTACTTATTTCACAGAAAAATATAAATAGCCAGTCTACAGTGCAGAGTTGGTAAGTTATGGTAGGCTAACTTGCAGTGAACATACAAACAGAGGAAATTATTTCTCTTGCAGCTGAGTAGCCTCAGGTGCGCACGTGAACATAAGGCCGAACATGCAAGCCAATGAATCGTGCTCTCACGACAATCGCGCTGTTAAACTTAAATAGGTTAACATCACTCTAAGTTCGCCTTCAAGCAAGGAAAACGATGATTTGAAGACATCTGTTTTGTTGGAAGGGCAAGGGGTAGCAACAGGGCAACACAGAGACAGGCCCGATGGCAGGGCTGTTATGAGAGTATTAAAATATGGGATATTCTACGGAAAACATTAAAACGGCAAGACAGCGGGGAAAGTTAAAATAATTGATAAACACACAAAAAAGTTGGCATGCATTGTTTCGTCCCCGTGCACAGGGATTATTTGTCATACTATTAATCACATATGATTATTTGTGAAATTGTGCAAACAGGCGCAACACATTTGAAAAGGAAGGACTGGTAGCATGCAAGCTCACGGGAAAGATTGATTTAAGAACGTTATCACAAAGTGTGTGGCTGTGGCGCTGGGCGAAGACAATTGGCAGGGGAGGGTCATGTCTTTTTAACAATTCTGTCGGAGGGTCATTGAACAGTTTCTAGCAGGCAAGAGAGGGTCATGCAACTTCCAACTGAAGCACTCAAAATTCCTCCGGTGGCCCCTTCAATAAATAACGATCAGTCCCTAGATTGCTGCTGGGCTATATGTCTTGGTTCTGTTAACAACTCATTGTCAAACGATAGCCTATCTCATCGGGTTGCATCCATTACAAACAAACATGCAATGTGAACGTCTGGGATTGGGGAGAGCACTAAATGCTCTACTGAATAAGCACGAAGTCAAACCTTTAAATGAAAAACCAAAAAAATAAACCGCTAATGAAGTAAACTTGTGACCATCAAAAATCGTTTATCGCTCTTAACTCCGGTATACCAGGACGTAACAGGAAGGCATTTGGCTGAGCAACGGAGGTTAATATGCTCCATGTTTTGTCCAAATGATGACTGTCTATCATCGTTGCACTCTGAGAAAACCGGAATGTTTCATTCGTCCCCGTTTCAATAGTCCCGGTTGTACCTACTCAAAACGCAGATAGAACCTTATTATTCTAAGGTAGCGTTCAGCATGATTCATGCCCAATTAATTCCCCCTGTTAAAGTGTTCGCCTTTGTAGTTTGGTTTCGTGATAGCCTATGATAAACGGCTTATGGCCAAATATGTGAAAACGTTAAAATACAGTAGGTGATAAACCCGGAAAAAGTTGACAGTGATTTTTTCATAATCACTTTGAAGGGTCATAGAAAAATGTATTGCTGGCGAGGGAGGGTCACGTCTTTTTGGACTAATGCTCCCAAAACTCCTCCGGTAGCCCCTTAAATAAATAACGAACAGTCCCTAATGAAGTAAACTTGTGACCATCAAAAATCGTTTATCGCCTGTAACTCTGTGATAACAGGACGTAACAGGAAGGCATTTGGCTGAGCAACGGAGGTTAATACTCTATATTTTGTCCAAATGATGTCTGTCTATCATCGTTGCAGTCGGAGAAAACCAGAATGTTTAATTTGTCCCATGCCTCACGGCTGCAAACGGGATTCACTTTCGCAGTTAACCAAATATTTCTTTATTAGGGCAGGGCAGGCATATTTCTGGCTATTACATTATTTCTAAACCAGTCTGCTAAAGTCTGTAGTGAAGTCTGTGTAGGGTTTTCCAGGCTCCATTTCTTTTTACGAGACACCCTGCTCACTTGAGCCATCAGCTGTTGACCGCTGTTTTGGGACACGTTAAACTTTCTTTATAATGAGCGCATAAAACGACTTGTTGTTTGGGACATTAAGCTACGTTAAGCTTTTTCACGTTAAGGATTGTATGTCCTTAATTTATGTATATTTAGGCTACTTGCGCAAACCCTGGATACTTTTATTGCCACACAACAATATTGGTGGTATTTGTTACATTAGCTTCAAAAGGCACCGCTTCAGAAAGCTGCACTGCTTGTGAAAGAAGGGGGTGGGGGAAGGGAGCTTGCAGCCAAGTGTCGGAAAAATGCATAGCCTACAACACAGAACCCACTTCTCGCATTAGTCACTGACAGTAGACACGCTTCTAGCTAATGACTTTCACACATTTTGAATGATTTACAGTATGCCTAGACACATTAGCGCTCCACGTGTAGAGACTGCAGAATACAATGTGTGAATGATGCTCAATGATTTGCCAATAGCCTATAATAGTCTTCTGCTGGGTTGCATGTACTGTATAGCCTACAGTTTTACTGTACATTTTTTCAGCCTTTATTGGTTAAATGACCATTTTTATTACGAAAATATTTCTTAACTTCAAAAACTCAGTGTCTAAAACTCGGTGTCATTCAGACTCAACCCTCTTGACGTTTGGTGATTAATTGACAGCTGTTTTGGGACACGTTAAACTTTCTTTATAATGAGCGCATAAAACGACTTGTTGTTTGGGACATTAAGCTACGTTAAGCTTTTTCACGCTAAGGATTGTATGTCCTTAATTTATTTATATATTTAGGCTACTTGCGCAAACCCTGGATACTTTTATTGCCACACAACAATATTGGTGGTATTTGTTACATTAGCTTCAAAAGGCACCGCTTAAGAAAGCTGCACTGCTTGTGAAAGAAGGGGGTGGGGGAGGGGAGCTTGCAGCCAAGTGTCGGAAAAATGCATAGCCTACAACACAGAACCCGCTTCTTGCATTAGTCACTGACAGTAGACACGCTTCCAGCCTAATCAGTGCAGCTTGCAGCAGAGAAAGCTTGAGTAGCCGAGAGAGACGCCAAGAATGATCGGTTGAAAGCGGAGGTCAACAACCTCAAACGAGAGCTTCAACAACTCCGAGAGACCAGCCACTTGGAGAGCCACAGAGTCATTTTACAGGAGATGAGAGCTGGAATCTGAGAACTTCAGGCGACGCTACGTGAGCAGAGAAGTTATTCGACGCCTGAGAGACCAATCCCCAGGTGCACCTCGACACCAGCTCCAGAAACGTCCTCCTTGCAGATGTCTCCATTGGCCCTCTCCATCACACTCAACGACAGCATCCAAGTTCCTAGTCAACACGCAGACGTGACCTTGCGTGATGTTGGTCCCGAAGACCACGCTAAGATTCACCAACAGAGCTACGGCCAAGTGGGCAGATACGGATGCCTGCTCTTCAGGTCCATCGTCACAGAGGAACACTATAAAGCCTGGAGCAAAACCACCAACTGGGATGGAGCGAAGGGCAAGCGAAAGCACTGCCGCAAAATGTGAAAAACTTTGTGGTCTCAACACTACAAACGAAAAGTTCCCTGCTATGGGGAGGAGTGAACTGAAGGACTGCATCAATAAGATCAACGAATTCCTCCGCACAACACGCAGATCTTCCCAGGGATTCAACGTGCTTTAAATTTAGACTGTAGAATGTAGACTGTTCATTATTTCAATAAATACGTTTTCTCTGAAGCACTTTCCCGACTTCGTCTTTCTATAGGCTAAGCATATCATGGAGATAGAGTAAAAACTGGATTTAACTAAACAAATGTAACTAAGTAAACTGATTGTTTACTCTACAGTAGGCTATGTTCCCCCTCTCAGGCTGTACAGTAGGCCTATTGAAAGTAGACTAATGAGCTTAGACACATTAGCGCTTCCAGCCTAATGACTTTCACACATGAATGATTTACAGTAGACACATTAGCGCCCACGCAGTGGCACCTAGGCCTAGTAGGTGCAGCAAGTGCAGTCGCACCAGGGCCTGTGACCTCCGTCGCTACCCCCGCAATGCAATTGCTGGAAAATTCTATACCGGTCCTTTCTGACTACCTGCGTGCCTTTGACCAGGCCAAGGCTACAGCGCAGACACTCGCAAATAAATGGGGGTTCAGAGTACATTTGAAAATGTTAGAGCACGGAGAGTGAAGCGCCACTTTGACGAACTATCGGAAGATGAACGCTTAACCGATGCAGAGATACTTCAAAGTGCAGGTATTTAATGCAACTCTGGACATCATAATCAGTCAGCTCTCCCAAAGATGTGCAAGCATCGCGGGGAAACTTGTTATGTGTTTGAGTCTTTACGTCCTATGATCCTTCAACTTCGCGGGTGATGATGAACTGCTTGAAAAGGCAGTACGCTTGTCAGACCATTATAGCATGGACATTGCAACCGACATTCCCAACACAACTCCTCTCATTTAGGTCTTGCTTTAAAGCAGAGATTTCACAGAAGTCATCTATTTTTCAACTTGCCAAAAGGCTGGTGGTAGATTATGACAGTGTAACATCCACATTCGGGAAGTGTGTACTGCTCTCATGTTGTTTCTACATTGCCTGTGACTGTGGCAACAGCTGAGCGATCTTTTTCCAAATGTTCAACAATTGCTGGTGTACAGGCTATAATCAATTAGCTAAATCATTTGTCCAGCTGTTTAAACATTTTTTTAGGTTACATTCAAATGCAAAAGGTGCTTTGATATCTTTTTTGTTTAAACATCGGCAAGCAGGCATGCTGCGGTTGCAATGAATGAGGATAATTGGTTTTATCTGCGGTGTTATTTTTTGCATTTTGAATATGACTCGCTCCAGCACGTCTACTTTTTTTGCACGGTGCTTTCTTAAAGGAGCTGCACCATTTTCATATTAGAATGTTTTGTCAAGTGTAAGCTTAAACTACCGTGATCAAATTAAGTTTCCGTGCCCCCGCTGAAAGTCTCTTATGCTCTTATGCGCTTATCGTTACACTATCAAATCTATAAGTAACCGTGACAAATAGGGTATAAGATATATAAACTCACGCTATTGTATTATCATATATGTTTGGTAATGGCTCAGCTTTCTCTGATTGTTCTACTGACGGAAACTGCATCATGGAAGCAGTAAGTCAAGTCGCATCAAAAATAGTAGTGGCAGAACTCCAAAGTGACACCTTGTGGTTGTTTGTGTCAACTGCAGTTTGTGCCATTTCTGCTGAGAAAATGGGGATCGTGATTCCTGAAGGAACCCGTCCAAACTTAACGGGGACCCACTGTACTATTGGTTATTGAAGATTCACACCATTGAACAGCACCTGAATGACATCAGGCAATCAACATACACAGTCATTAGTTGCCAAGAATCAGAATGCCGAGACACATGCCGAGAGACATTTAGGGAAACTTCTTTGTTTACTATTTTTCCTTCATCATTACGTCTATCATATTTATATTTCATCCATTAGTGTTCTTCTCTACAAATGTCTAATTGCCCCAGAATTTCAAAAAGTTTTCAGGTGTACTCTTTTCGGAAAGCCCTTCATTTTATTGTCAAATGTATGCTTGGAGTTTTTCTTGTTGTGTGTTTACCAATACACATTTTCACCATGTGAATGTGACTGGCCAACATGTAGGATTGACAGTGGCTCAGTGGGATAATGCCTTGTACTGGTGATCCTTAGGTTGAGAGTTCAAATCCCACTTGAAGCATTAGTGTTAGAATACTGTTGGGGTTGTGGATGTTAGCATACTACAATAGAATGCTGTTGGGTTGTGGAGGTTAACACACTATAACATTACAGCTACTTGTCAATATGGACTTGTAGTGCAAGGCAAGTATAACTGTATAATTATAGGCTGTTTATCTTATTGACTCCGACACAGTTGTAGCCTATAATTATTTGTTATTCTTATAATATTTGTCATTTGTTATACATACAGGGTTGCCAACTTTGGGTGTTTGGCTGGAGTGAGATTTTGTGAAGTCATAGTGCGTGTGCGTTAAATTTTTCCCTAAACCTAATTTTAAAAATGTCTGTCCCCTGACTTTTTTGCTATGTACAGTATAATCTCTGATGTATGTTCTTTTTTTTTAAACTAATAGAATGGAAAAGTTTCTTTAAAATGTACAATTAAATTATTGATTGCACTTTGCAAAACAAGACCAGTGTTTTAACCCCGTGGCATGGAAGGATTATGAGCCACTGGGCCCCTGGACACAGACATGAAAAGGGCCCCCCTGCCCACCTGAAAAAGGTAGTAGCGCAGTAGAAAAAATTGAAAAATAACCCCTCAAATGATGACTTCTGGCGAGTTTTGTGGAAAGAAATGGACAGATTGAGACTTATGAATGTGTATGAGTGTACGTATGTATCAGGGATGGAAATAGCCTAAAATATTTTTTTTTCCACCTACCATTGTGGCTGGTGGATTCCAAAGTCTACCAGCCACTAGAGATACAGTATGAACATTTGATGAAAAATCATGACCAAAATGATCACGGTTATTGGTATTATTGCAATATGATTAAAATGTGCTGACTTTTTTCCTAAACCTACCATCAATGTTGGACAGAACTCATAATTGGCCTGCCCTTCATGCCCAGTAGCAACAAATCTAAAGGTCAACAGAAAAGCTATAGTGTCATAAAAGTGGTGTGGCTCCTTTAAGACCCAATCCACTGGTGTGAGTTATGGAGCCATCCAACTTTATCTAACTCTATACTATCCTACATAATCTGATTTTAATATTATGTCTAGGCTATATTTAACATTTATTTTCTATTTGGCCTGTTATGAAATTATGCATTGAAACTGTGCTGAGAATGTTGTAGGCGGATATTAGACCTACCTGCTGATGCAACAGGCAGTGAACAGAGTCCAAGAATGGGCCCTTCAATGGGGGTTTAGGATCTCAATAGATAAAACAAAGACTTTATTCTTCTCTAGGAAGAAAATAAATGAAGATGTTAAAATCAAATTATCTGGGGCAGATTTAGAAAGAGTGGAATTCTTCAAATATTTAGGAATGTGGTTTGACAAACGATTAACTTGGACAATGCATATACAAAAAAATATTGAGAAATGCAAGAAAGTGTTGAATGTGATGAGGTGTCTGCGTGGAGTTGAATGGGGAGCAAGTAGACCTGCTTTAAAAGCCATTTATACAGGGCTGATGAGATCTGTATTTGACTATGGGTGTGTAGTGTATGGGTCTGTTGCTAAAACATCACTTAAGAAACTAGATGTAATTCAGAACCAAGGTTTGAAGCTATGCTGTGGGGCAATTAAGACCACGCCAGTGGCAGCAGTCCAGGTAGAGATGGGAGAGATGCCTCTCTATCTTAGAAGAGACCAGCTGTCTCTTGTGTATTGGACAAATCTAAGGGGTCATAGTGAAAAACACATGAGTCAATCAGTCTTATGGCAGTGTCAAGAGAGAGAGAGTTACCTTATTAAAAGTTTTGGTTGGACAATAAAACAAAAGGTAATAAATATGGGAATCAGTCCTCTTGAAATAAGCCCTACAGTGGCATATCCTGTTGTTCCTCCTTGGTTGATGTCAGAGGTTCCAGTAGACTTGGGCTTATTAGAGGAAAAGAAGGATGTTGAAGTGGATCATTACAGGGTCCAGAGTTACATTGCGAGCAAATATAAAGAAGCAGTCATTTTATATACTGATGCATCTAAGCAGACTGATAAGAAAATGGGAGTTGCTTATGTTATCCCTCAATTAAACATTGAATCTGGAAAGAGAATCAATGAGGATTTAGCTGTATACACAGCAGAAATTATAGGAATATGGATGGCCTTATTGTGGGTAGAGAGCAATAGACCTAAGCAAGCTATGATTGCGTCAGACTCTAGCTCAGCTTTAATAAGCCTTAAACGTTGTCACTCTGAGTCTAGACAGGACATAGTATATGAAGTAATGCAATTAGCCAACAATCTGCTTAAGTCTGGTATTAGTACTACATTTATATGGGTACCAGCTCATATAGGTGTAGGAGGTAATGAATTAGCAGATAAATGTGCAAAGAAAGCAGCAGGGAAGTCTGATATAGAGTTGAATATTAAATACAGCAAAGCTGAAGTCAAAAGTATAATCAAAGCTAAAATAAATGAAAAATGGCAATTTGTATGGGATAACGAACAGTCTGGAAGACACCTGCATAGTATTCAAGGAAAGGTGGGGGAGGAGCAGGAATACATGCAGAAGCAAGCAAGAAGAAGATGTGGTGTCCAGAATGAGGCTAGGACATACAGGATTAAACAGAACATTAAAAAAAAAAAGTTACCATGAAAAGCATGTTGATGGAATGTGTGAATATTGTAATAGTCAAGAGACCATAGAGCATGTAATTATGTTTTGTCCTGAGTACCATCAAGCCAGACAAAGATTTATCTCACAACTTGGTGAAATCCAGATGACATTAAATTTGAATGATATACTGCAAAGAGAATCAGGTGAAATTTGTTTTTCCTTTTTGTTTTCTTTTTTGAAGGTAACTGGGTTATTTAAAAGAATTTAGGAAAGTGTAGGATGACCATTTGATCCACACTCCAGTCCAGATGGTGGCGGTAATGCACCAAAAAGCTGGTTGCCAACCGCCATATAAAAAAGAAGAAGAAGAAGTTCACTCTTTTGTTCATCTCAACCCAGCACTCCAGTGTGTCCTGCTCTGTGTGCGTCTTTGAGTTAACGTAAGTCATCACTTTAATGACCCACACTATGACTTTTGTGATGTTTATCAGTTTGTAGAGTAGCTCTGCCATCATGTGTAAAGTTAAGGTCTTTGTTTGTTGGTTTGGTGTGTTGGAGTCCCATGTGAGAGATGATTAGGTGATGTTGGTTGACTTGGGATGTCAAGTATTGTTTAGTTGTACCTTATATGATTTCAGTTTATTGTTCAAATGTCAATTGGTTTGTTTTCGAGTTGGGATCTGTACTGATTTACCCCATTTCACTGATTACTCCATGTGACGGTCGGCTCTGCGCCACACATGAGAACTACGCATAGCTGCGTGGCAGCGCGGTGAACATGTCTCTCAACTGGCAAGTGCCCACACACATTTAAACTGAAACCACATAAGCACATTTTAACCCGCTTACTTTGATTTCATTACTTTCTTTTAGTGCACCGTTAACTTCTCAACATTCCATTATACCATATTTAGTTTGTTTGCTTCATTTAACGATATCATTCAAATCTCAAATCTACAATAACCACAACACACGTAGTTTAATTTACGCATCTTACCGCTTTATTTAACTTCATACATATGAGTTTACATACACGTTAGTTTGCAATACCGATAGTAACTTTTGTTTAATTACTCACTGCCCTTTGTTTGAGTTTCTTTAAGTTCCGCGGGTTGATCTGTGGGAGTCGGCGAGCTCTTCCGCACCCGGCATCCAGACGTCCAGACATAAAGATGTTCGCGGCGGAAGCCGCCAGATTAAAAGTCCTTGGGACACCTCCACCTGGGATGAAACGTCATGGGGGGAAGAGGAACTTATGTTTAGTTTAACAATTAAGTTCTTTTCTGTTGAATATTATTTTCGATTATTTTGAGTTAAGAAATATTGTTTACTTACTTAGTATTTATGTTGAACTGATCTTTGTCTTCGTCTGTGTCTTCAATGTGAATATTATTTATTGTCTGGATCCCTCTTGTGTTCGGTTGGTCTGATAAGCCAGCTTAAATGTTCCCCCATGTCTCAGTATGGGAGGTCAGTTCTTTGTGTTCAGTTATGCTTATGTTGCTCTTTATTTCTTGATTTTGAGTTCTGTTTAGTTGATCTCATTTTGACCAAGAACTCTTTAGTTAACTTATTTTTGTGTTGAGCATTTTTCTATGATTTTGAAATGCTGCTCAATATTTTTGTAGAAATAAATATTATTTGAAACTTTATTTCCGCGCCCTTGCCTAACTGCCTTGGTCCCCCTTACACTCCATGTTCTGTTTATTCCTCTTTAATGCAGCACACATACAAGTAAAGAACAAAAGAACAGATGAATTGAAACTCAAATAAAGTTCACTTGTGTTGCACCGAAACCTGCCATCTCCGTGTCATCACTCCATACGATTGAGCCTTCTGACCGAGGCTCTGCCTGCTCGCCACACACTCACTCTACCTCGACCCGCATCGCCCCCTACAGTTCCTTCAGTTGGGTTGTGGAGGTTAGCATACTAGAATAGAATACTGTTAAGAATACTGTTGGGTTGTGGAGGTTAGCACACTAAAACGTTACAGCTACTTGTCTAGACTTGTCGTGCAAGGCAAGTATAACTGCATAATTATAGGCTGTTAATCTTATTGACTCCAACACAGAACCCACCCCCACCCCCCTTCGTCTACCACCACAAATACAATTTCATTCTGTGGGAAACGCTGCCTTCGATTATCAGACCCTTCATCTTATCCATGACAAATGCATAGTCCTGTAGAATAGAGTATTGTTAGAATACTATTGAGTTGTGGAGATTAGCGCACTAGAATACTAGAATACTGTTGGGTTGTGGAGGTTAGCACACTATAACGTTACAGCACAGGGTAATCCTAATTTTATGCATCAAATTTATTCCAATCCAACTCAAGTTTTGAACAACACAAAGTGAAGGTTTTATCCAGATCAAAACCAAGAATAGACTAGACTGCATTTTCGGCGGGAACTGCGAAAGTGTGCTTGCCCTGGTCCGGTCACCAACGTGAGCAGACCATGACATACGCTATGCTGAACCTGGCTTGATCCAAGCATTCTAACAGTGCCTTTCAGTGTTGGAGCAGTAGCAATACCTCAAAAGCCTCTATTCAACTATTGCCTTGCGGGGTGAATGCGGTTCGTTGGATTTTACCTGTGGCCTGCCTTCGAATTTAGCTTCTATGACTAAAATCAAATCAATAAAATAAAACAGCAGTGATTGGCTGCAGAAATAAATGTCACGCATATTGCACCTCTCAAACTGGGCTGTCAGGTAACCTAGAGAAAAAATTTAAATTATGAAATATGACTAAGGCATTAAAATGCTGCTTGTTTGTCAGGATACTTTTTCACTGATTTATTTTAATATATTCCATCCCCTAATTCTGTTTTACTGGTTTATTTGACAAATGATCTATATGGATTTGCTCTATAAAGACCTTATGTCTTTATAGAGCATACATATCATACAAACCCTTGTACCAAAAAACCTTGTGCGTCAGGCATTCTTGAGATATCACACTCAAGGTGGGTTTGGCCTTGACATTTGACTTCATCATTGAGTCCATACAAATGTTCACACCAAATTTGAAGCATGTGCGTCAAGCCGTTCTGAAGTTGTGACACAAGCATGAAAGCTGGCCTTTGGAAAATGTAATTCAGAGTATGCAATGCAAAACTACTGTACCTGCAAAACGGGGCTTTCAGTTGGTGTTGATGACTGCTCATTCTGCAGCCAGCTAACAATTACTTTGTCAACGTTAAAATAATTGAATCAACGTCGCATTGCAACATTTATTCTACATCACTTTTGCACCCTTCATTAATATTAAAGCAACGTTGAAATTCTAACTACAGATCAATGGGATTTCAATGGTATTTCCACTAAAATGAATATTGAAACAATGTTGAAATTACAGCCAAACTAAAGATCAACGTGATTTCAGTGCCATTTCAATTGATATTAAACCTCAGTAAACCACTATTAGCCTAATCTGGCAAAATATTGAGAAATTCATATCCTGCTTTATCTACAGCCAGGATAAATTTGGCTAGGCCTAGGTATGTCTTGTTTAGGCTACACAAGTTTGCATAAATAACCATTGACAACTTGTTATCAGTTAAGCAAGTGCATTTATTCACTCTTCATCTAGAAATTCACGTGTACTGTGTTTTCCTGCCATCCATAGCAGTTGCAGTCAGCCTGATCCTTCAGTAGCAGAGTGAAGCGGCACCTAACAGAATTAGAAAGGGGACAGCTGTTAGATAAATATGTTCAACTGAGCAACAAACTAACAGCTAAGCCTACAATCAAGTTATTTTACGCCAGTGGTTCTCAAACTTTTTCTTTCATTCCCCACTTAGATCAAGGGGGCATTTTTAAACCCCACCTGTCCCTCATCGCTCTAAGGAAGTGGTAGGTCAAACCTAAAATTGTCAAATTTATTGAAATAATGACAAAGTTCCAAATATATCCTCGGCAGCAGAGTTAAAATCAGCTGGTGCTGCAGATATAATAAATAAATACATAATGTGCCATTGTAAATTAAACACACATATTTCTGTTTTCCAGCAACATATTAGGAAGCATAGGCCAATATTTTACAGCATTGTACAATATATTCAATGAAATACCAACATGCTGCATTAAATGGATCACTGCTGGTTGGGAAATATTTTTGAAATAAACTTTGCAGGGATGTGATGTAGGCCTACAGTGGCTCCCGAATCAGACGTTTCAGTGATTTCACTCAGATTCTCAAAGGCCTAATACTGTCGCGATCGAGGCGCCTCTCCCATACCTCAAGTTTTTTGGTGAATGCAGTAATCTTAGATCTGCTAGGTGAGGTAGGTGCTTGTCTTAGTCTTGTAACTGGAGATTTAACTCATTGAGCCACTCATACAAATGTAGTTCAAAACGAAGGCTAAGTTTCAGCCAGTGATTGTTTGCCATTTCCCTCGTCAGGCCAGCTATCGCTACTGAAAAGGCTTACTGGCTGGCAATTTGAGTGCTTAGCTAGCTGCTACCGCCTCCACTGCACACAACCCACAACCTAGAAACATGAACTTACTATGTTGCTAAGCTACAAGTTTAAAGCTAACGCCAGCTTGCTTGCTTACTTGATTAGCCGAGTCGTTTTAAAGGGTAACTTGGCAGGATTTCCGCCTCTGCTGGAGAAATTGTGCATTATGCTATTTCAAACTGTGGAAAAAGGTAACGATAAAGCACATGGATTTGTTTACAACCTAGCAAAAAGGTTAGCATAAGTTTGGCAGACAATGTGGATGTTACAAGGTAAGAAACACGATTTAAAACGAGTTTCTTGTTTCTCACTTCTCTTTCCAGGACGGTAGTCGCAATGTTGCAAGGTTGGTTTTCCGCCTGGGGACGCTAGGGGCAGCGGGAAAAGTCACCATTTTCACCGGAACAGGTCATTTAACCATCCAAATGATTTCTAAACGGGTTTATTACGTTGAAATAGTTGCCAAGTTCCCCTTTAAACAGACTTCACACACCATTCAAAACACAAATAATTGTAACTTACATTGGGTGTGGTAGGAAAACGTCCGTTTCGTCGTCGTTTGTTGGACGAACCAGACAACAAGAACGTAAACTTTCTTCAAGAGGATGCTTGACAGCAGCAGTGCCTGTAGAATCAAATCAATGAGGCAAGGAGAACACTACTGCGCATGCGCACAAGTTAATTACGGGATGTGTAGTTTTAGGGAGCACCAGATTGTATGCATTAGAAGCTGAGACGGTTGAATTCACAGGTGACACCTGTGTCAGTGTTCTAATTTGCCAGGGAACTACTCTGGGAGCTTAACGAGCGCAGCTGGCTTTAGGCCATTATGACATCACAGCCATTCAAATCTATGGGGGAAAAATGAGCTTTTTACCATTTTTAATCCCATATTTCTTAATGTATAAACTTTATAAAAAATCTGAAATAATAACTCTCTTGCTCCACTCCAGACCTTCAGAACGGTTATTTCAACATGTCTGTACGTTAAGCGGTTAGAGTCGCATTAATTCTTGAAAAGGTAAAAAGAAAAGGTTATAATAAGAAGAAGCCAGGAGATTTCAAGATAGTGGATTCCATCCACTATAATAAATCCCATAACGTAACAGCAACATCTCCTCCATATGACATAGCTAGCTAGCTTCTAGCCACACAAGAAATGAATGATGTTAAATCTCCGCTTAGCATTCTAATAACAGAAGGGGCACATGTGGACCACTACAACATGACTCATTATGTCTAACTCTATAAAACACTTACTTTCATAAAGGAAGCACACCATCCAGCACATACACATGGAAACCGATATTTTAGGTACTTGGCCACAAACTCAAAATGTGTCTCTCTGAAGCTCTGTTCTAGAATCTTTGCTCTGAATACTGTTGCTAGGCAATATCAAATAAACAAAATTATAGTCTTTTCGAGGTATTAAAAGTGTACGTGTGATTACGAATGGATGTGTGTGGTTTGCAATTGGAATAAACAAGAAATAACATTTCCAATAATATCCCATGATAAATTACATAATATTTGCACCTTCCTTACTTGTGAAGCTCATGCCATATTTCAAGTACACTAGTGAAATGCAATACAACGTTGCCACCTAGCATTCAGATGTAGGCTATTTAACATTAACGTGACATTGCTTGCTTATTCTTTCGTCAACTCCATGCTTTTAGGAAAACAATCTTTTTATTATAGTTCCCTCTTCAATGAGCGATTACCAGCTCGTTTTTGTAACAGAGATAGCTGTTTATTGTCCCTAGGTTTACAGAAACACCTATTCATATTAATACGTATAGCCTATGGAGTGCTGCCGACCACTGTTCATTACGGCCCAGAATACCTTGCATGTCTTTACAACAAAACAACACAGTAAAACCTAAATGCCCGTAAACATATGCATTTGCATACTTGTAACATTTTTAATAATACTCTCCCATCATGATATTTAACAATAATGACAATTTTAATTTGAATACCGTGTATGTGAAAATAACTGTAGCCTACTACATCAGCAATAAATAGCTAATGTTCTCCTTACCATTTCAGTTTGTAAGTCCATACTATCCCATGGCAGAGCAAGGATTTCATGATTGGGCAAGGTTGCCTGGAGACATTGTGGCTGCCCAGAGACATTATGCATACTTAGAAGGCATTGTGATAGATGTACCAGAACAACTGCAAATGTGGAAGGTGATACAAATATGGGTGGGTGGTTTGCCAAATGCTGGAACGTTTTCTTTTTTTTTTAGCTTATGCACCCTCACATTGGAGTCCCGAGTGCAAACACAAAATTTGGTATCGATATGTGACAGTGTTCCTGAGATATGGACGACTTCCTGTTTTGGAGCTTCGCCGCCGATTTTGTTTGGCTATGACGGGCAAACGCTTTCGAAAATCAAAAATCCTTCTGGTAACTTTTGTGAGGGTGGTCCAAGGATAATGTACATTAAGTTTCGTGGCGTTCGGACCAAATTTGTGACCTGTGAAAATTTAGTTTCGCCTTCTGTTCAATCCAATATGGTGGACGAACGACACGCCCATCTGACGTCATCTTCGCGACCAACTTACACCGGTACTGACCGGACGTTTTAAAGTTGGAACGGTGTCTCTGTCTCAAAGGGCCTAGGCGCTAGAGCTGACAAAAAATTAGGGAGACGGGAATAATAATAAATATAACCGCAAGCGGTGATTTACGGGGTCCGAGCAAAACGAACATGAGGTAGCATAGCTTTTTAGTTTTACATATGCTTTGATTGTTTGGGCCCAATTGTTCAAAAGAAACGTGATCGGATTTCGGTTATCGGATTTTAGTTACCGGATTTCGGCTATCGGATTGGATCAAATCTTGAAAATGGCTTGTTCAAAGGGAAACAAGGATCCTGAAATTGGATTAAATCACATAATCTATTCTTGGTTTTGATCTGGATAAAACCTTCACTTTGTGTTGTTCAAAACTTTTGAGTTTGATTGGAATAAATTTGATGCATAAAATTAGGATTAACATCCACAACCCAACAGTATTCTAACACTAATGCTTCAAGTGGGATTTGAACTCTCAACCTAAGGATCACCAGTACAAGGCATTATCCCACTGAGCCACTGTCAATCCTACATGTTGGCCAGTCACATTCACATTCTGATTCTTGGCAACTAATGACTGTGTATGTTGATTGCCTGATGTCATTCAGGTGCTGTTCAATGGTGTGAATCTTCAATAACCAATAGTATTCGAGCTAGAGCCTAAAGCACTGCCGGGGATTCAAACTCTCAACCTAACAAACACCAGCACTAGGCATTATCCCACTGAGCCACTGACAATCCTACATATTTGGCAGTCACATTCACATGGTGAAAATGTGTGTTGGCAAACACACAACATCAAGAAAATTCCTAGCATACATTTGACAATAGAATTAAGGGCTTTATAAAAAAGAGTACAGATCTGAAAACGTGCACTGTTAATGGTATCCACATAATGATGGTTGTATGGTTGTTCTCCAAGGAAAAAAATGTACTCATATAGGAATATAGGTGATATAGGAGAAATGGGCTGAGTGGTCGAACTTTATTGGTCTATATCTCTGAAATGGAACAACATATCCAAATTATTTTGATAACTTTTGTGAGGCTTTGTCTAAACATTGTCTGTGAGAATTTTGGTGAAGATTTGATAATTTTTGAAGCCTGTGAAACTTTTTATGATGTTTGGCTTTTCTCTGAAATTGTGGCAAAAGTAAACATTTTTAGAGCATCTAAATGTAGAGATTAATAAGATGAAAGAATTTTGAGTCTAGGTCAATCTGGTAAGGAGAAATAAGCGTTTTTGACAAGAGCGCCACCTTTGGGTGCAGTATCCAAATTTTGGGTTATGGGTAGTGGGGGGTACTGGTAACAATACTTGAACAATACTTATTGGCCTATATCTCTAAAATGGGACAAATTATCAAAATTCTGAGCGATAACTTTTGCGAGGCTTGGTCTAAACATTGTCTGTGAGAATGTTGGTGAAGATTTGATTATTTTTGAAGAGTGTGAAACTTTTTTCTATAATACTATAATGTTTGGCTTTTCCATGAAATTGTGTCAAAAGTAAAACATTTTAGACCATAAGACCAGGGCCAAAACGATGTATCTAAGTTTAGAGATTAATATTATGAAAGAATTTTGAGTCTAGGTCAATCTGGTAAGGAGAAATTAGCATAATTAACTTTTTTTTCCAATAGCGCCACCTTTGGATGCAGTACCCCAAATCTTGGGTTATGGGTAGAGGGGGGTACTGGTAACCATACCTGAACATTTGAAGAGTTTTGGAGTTACGGTTTAGGCTGCAGTATGACTTTTACAGAATTTTGGCCAAAAAATGGCTAAATATGGCTAAATAGCTACGCTGCTCGGACCCCTAATAAAACTTAAGAAGAACAATAAGTGTGCTGCTTTGCAAGCACACTTAATAAGATGATCTAATCCAATTTCAGGATCCTTGTTTCCCTTTGAACAAGCTATTTGATCCAATCCGTTAGCTGAAATCTGATAACCGAAATCCGATCACGTTTCTTTTGAACAATTGGGCCCAAACAATCAAAGCATATGTAAAACTAAAAAGCTATGCTACCTCGTGTTTGTTTTGCTCGGACCCCGTAAATCACCGCTTGCGGTTATATTTATTATTATTCCCGTCTCCCTAATTTTTTGTCAGCTCTAGCGCCTAGGTCCTTTGAGACAGAGACACCGTTCCAACTTTAAAACGTCCAGTCAGTACCGGTGTAAGTTGCTCGCGAAGATGACGTCAGGTGGGTGTGTCGTTCGTCCGCCATATTGGATTGAACAGAAAGCGAAACTAAATTTTCACAGGTCACAAATTTGGTCCGAACAAATTTGGTCGTTATCCTTGGACCAAGCCTCACAAAAGTTACCAGAAGGATTTTTGATTTTCCGTTTGCCCATCACAGCCAAACGAAATCGGCGGCGAAGCTCCGAAACAGGAAGTCGTCCATATCTCAGAAACACTGTCACATATTGATACCAAATTTTGTATATGAACTGGGGACTCCAATGTGAGGGTGCATAAGCTAAAAAAAAAGTTTCCATCATTTGCCAAACCACCCATCCATATTTGGTAACTATCACCTTTCACATTTGCAGTTGTACTGCTATCACAATGCCTTCCAAGTATGCACAATGTCTCTGGGCAGCCTTGCCCAATCCTGAAATCCTTGCTTTGTCATAGGATAGTATGGACTTACGAACTGAAATGGCAAGGAGACCAGTAGCTATATATAGCTTACATAATAGAGTTGTTTTCACATTGACGGTATTCAAATTAAAATTTTCCTTATTGTTAAATGTCATGATGGGAGAGTATTATTAAAAATGTTACAAGTATGCAAATTCATATGTTTACGGGAAATTAGGTTTTACTGGGCTGTTTTGTTGTAAAGACATGCAAGGCATTCTGGGCCATGTAATAGACAAACAGTGGTCGGCAGCGTTAACTTGATTTCCATATGTATTAATATGAATAGGTGTTTCTGTAAACCTAGGGACCGGACCAGGGCAAGCACACTTTCGCAGTTCCCGCCGAAAATGCAGTCTAGTTTTTTTTATTATTATTACATTGTGTGATCAATATGCCAGAATAAATGCACAGGGGTGCAAATAGCATACACTAATATTTGTACCAGACGGGGTATTAACAGAACACATTGCTGTGTACACCGGGGTACGAATAGCATACATTGATACTTGTACTAATTGTACCAGGGGTGCAAATAGCCTTACCCTTAACATAATGTAGCCTAACAACTCAATTTACATGTAGCCTAATATAGACTGTATTTGAGCCCCATCTCAAAATAAGTTGCTATTTGTTGATCCATCACTAACAAACGTAACGTAAGCAGTATCACTTCTGAGATCTCTTTCAGTGATTTCACCGACACGGACACCGCAGCCTGGCCTACATTTATGCGCGCAGCCTGTTATTTTTGCTCTTATTCGCCTCTTGCTGGCAAAATAAGGAACTGCAACCTAATTTCAGTGGCTAAAGCTCTCCGGAACGTTTCTAGTGATTCTCATCTGCATTGATGGATTTGCAAGATCTCGCAAAACAAACTCAAGATCTCGCAAAAGAAACTCGAGATCTCGCAAAAAAACATCAAGATCTTGCAAAAACAAACTCAAGATCTCGGAAACCTACAGTGGGCAGTGCTTCGACTTGGCCAGCTTCACTCACGGTCTGCACGCGGGATCACGCGACTTTAATTTGTATTTTTCCAGTGACGCTGCAACGGCGCTGCAACAACCCAAACAACCGGTAGATGTCTCAAGTGAGCAGGGTGTCTCGTAAAAAGAAATTGAGCTTGGAAAACCCTACACAGACTTCACTACAGACGGTTTAGCAGACTGGTTTAGAAATAATTTAATAGCCAGAAATATGCCTGCCCTGCCCTAATAAAGAAATATTTGGTTAACTGCGAGTGAATCCCGTTTGCAGCCGTACAAGAAACGCAGGACAAATGAAACATTCTGGTTTTCTCCGAGTGCAACGATGAGACAGACATCTTTGGACAAAATATAGAGCATATTAACCTCCGTTGCTCAGCCAAATGCCTTCCTGTTACGTCCTGTTATCACAGAGTTACAGGCGATAAACGATTTTTGATGGTCACAAGTTTACTTCATTAGCGGTTTATTTTTTTTGATTATTAAAGAGTGTTTTTCATTTAAAGGTTTGACTTCGTGCTTATTCAGTAGAGCATTTAGTGCTTCTTAAATTTCCCCTGTTTGTATGTTCACTCCAAGTTGGCCTACCATAACTTACCAACTCTGCACTGTAGACCCTAACTGGCTATTTATATTTTTCTGTGAAATAAGCAAATGTATTTGTTCAACTTTATGAAGCAGAATTACGCACTAGGCTACTTGGAACATAACACATTTGACAAAGGACAGATGTATGTTATAGTGACAAAATATTAACTTTCAGTGTTTTACGATGTCTTTGTCATGGGGAAGTTTTTTTTCCCATGCATTTATATAGGCTACTGTCAGTGACTGCCGTGAGAGAAGCGGTTCTGTGTTTCGTTCATGTCAGTGACTGACGCGAGAGAAGCGGGGTCTGTGTTGCGTTGCGTTGCATTAATTTATTTTCAATTGGACATGCCGTGCTGTGTCGTACACAGCTCTTCAGTTCTGACAAAGCCGAAATTACTCCTTTTAAAAAGGAGTGCGCGCGTTTGTATGGTTATATTGCTTGACGGGGGGATCCCAAGCAGCTTTCAGCATATTCAAAATGTTGAAAACTATTTCGGCATAGCCTATAAGCAGTTTAATTAACTGTAATGTTAGTTGTAAACAAACGGGCTACTTGGTGAGGCTTGGCCTCACAGATGCGCTCGTGCCTTAGATGGCAAGAAAAATCTTCACAATATAGGCTAGGCCTATTAACTGACCACCCGATTCACGTTGACTGGGGGGCAGGGGGGGCCATCAGACATTTGTGCCCAGTTAATCCGGCCCTGCCCCCAACAAATCACACCTTCCCACCAGCTGTGACAGCTTAAAAGAAGTTGAGAGGACTCCTAACTCACAGACCTATTCACAAACCGGTTTTGTGGCATTTCGCCTGTTTTGAAATCCTATGCGGCTACAGGAGCTTCCAATCGTGAGGAAGCAATTTTGCATTGTAGGCATAACTAACATGCAATAACACCACCAACAACAACCAAAACTAGGCTACTCATTGTCAACATGTAAATTAAATGTAACATTATTGTGAATCAAATTATAATGTTCTCTTTTGCAAACGTAGGCATAGGCATAGTAACAGATTAGGCCTAATTTAATAATGTTACAAAGATACTACATCAAGCCGTATGTTTCATTATAGGATACTAGGCTATTTGTTTTGCCTTACTCTTGATTCATTTAGGCTAGGCCTGTTTATTCAGTTATTCATCATCTTCCGTCCTTGTGTAGCGCACGCATTCTCGGACCTGTCACCTGCCACTCATCGCAAGGGAGGTGTTTGGAATCATTCCCGCGTTACAATCATCAGCCAATCAAGGTGGTCACTTCAGTCAAGCTCGTGCATGAGTAATAACATCACCCATAGCAACGAAGACTCACTCACTCTTAGTCAAAGATTCTACAGCGCTCAGCTCCAGAATCTGTTCAGGAGTTGTCATTTTCCCTTACTAAGAGTAGGCTAGGTCTGAAAGGCTTTGTGAATAACTTAATAAGAGAAACTCCTAGCTAAAATCTTGTATTGCTATTTAGGAGTAACCTACTCCTAGTGATAAGATAAAAGGCTTTGTGAATATGGCCCCTGGTGTCTAACCCAATGCATAGCCCATTTACACAAAATAATGGTCGAATATTAGGCTACTGATGATCATTGTTATTTAAGAACATGCAGTGCGCGTAGGGCACCAAAAACATCTTGCTCGTAAAAAATCATCATACCGCACATTGTGGCGGGTCTGTTATTTAACCTACTGTACTTACTGTAGGCTGCGCAAACCACAGGCCTTTATTTTGGGCAAGCTGCATTCGAGGCAGGCCTTCTGTTGAAGAATTTTATATAAAGCCTGCGCTAACAGTAATCCTCCTGCTGTTCAAGTTCAGGCTGCGACACGGAATGTTCAAGTAATAACACAATCCAATGTGTGTCTCAATTGTCCCCCGCTGACCACCTCACACAATGACCTTACATGACACAATGCCATAAAATGCCAGTTTTTAGGACACAGAATAATGTTTGTAATGATACCAGTTAGGCCTACGTTCAACAGTTACATAAGTGTAATGAGCTATTCATTGTCGAAGGTGCACGGTGAAGTGAAATTCTTACTTTGGAAAACAAACATTTGCCGATATGATTGGATAGGGGATAGGCCTACTTGTTTATTTTTTACGTATAGCCTACAATGGCTAGTTCTAGTCCGTGAGCCAGGGCCTCAAAATATGGAAACCGTTACCGAAAAAGTGGCAAAGGTTACCATACCTTTTCTGAAAGCCTGGAATCTCAGCTTGATGGCCATCTGACAAGAGTAGCTGTTTTGAGTTATCACACATAATGTAAACTAAGGTTGAGAAAATAATGCGTATAAATCAAGCAGAACACTGACATAGCTGAAAATCTATATTGGACATATTGGAATATTTTATTTAGTTATGTTTGGTATCATTTTAAAGGGGAGACTCTGAGCTTTCATTTAAATCCTTTTGTGGACATTTTGGAGAAGTACAGCCAACCCTGGTGCTCTTCAAACCTTTAATCACACACATTTTCCTGCCTAAGTCATCTTTTGTCTTTTAATCCTGTGGCACCAGGGAGCATCAGAGAAACAAACACTGAAAAACTGGCATGACCCTAAGGATTCAGAATCATTCAGAATGAATGTATCATTTACCCATATTATCTGATTTGGTGATTTTCAGTCTTATATCAGACATGGCGTTTGAGAAAATAATGTGTATAAATTAAGCAGAACACTAACTAACTAAGCAGAAAATCTAAAAACGGTATAACAAATGAGACATGGATTTAAGGTGTGGTAAGCCCAATTATGACATTGCCATTACTGTAAAAGGTCAAGGTCATGACCTTTAGGCATGGTCAATGACTTTTTATGACATTTTCACACAGACTGACATTCTTGCACTGACATAGTTTTTATATTACCTTGTCTACACTATACGTTACTCTCTTATCTGTCCATATTATTTATGCTGGTCTCTAGAACTTAATCTTGCACTGTTGCACTGTTGGACTACAACAACAACACATTACATTTATATAGCGCTTTTCTCGATACTCAAAGCGCATCACATGGATGGGGGGACCTCACTAGTAACCACCACCAATGTGTAGCACCCACCTGGGTGATGCACGGCAGCCATTATGCGCCAGAACGCTCACCACACACCAGCTTGAGGTGGAGAGTGAGAGAGTGTATGAGCCAATTACAGTGGAGGATGATTAGGGGGCCAGATTGAATGTGCCAGGTTGGGAATTTAGCCAGGACACCGGGGAACCCCCTGCTCTTTGCGATAAGTGCCATGGGATCTTTAACGACCACAGTGAGTCAGGACCTCGGTTTAACGTCTCATCCGAAGGACTACTGTTGCACTGCTTTTTGCACCTCACCATGACACTCACTCGCTTGAGCACTTTACCATGCACACAGGCCAGTCCCGGCCCTGTCACTGCAAGCGTCTCATGCTTGATCATCCTCAAGCACACTGTGGATTTTTTTAAAATTTAATTTATATAGTATATTTAGTTTTGTTAGTTTTTCTTATCTTCTACTGTCTCTATTGTACAGTGGAGTTTTGTTATATGTATACTTATATTTACCCTTTCTGCTGTAAGTGCATGTTGTGTGTGATGTCTGTAGGCTACTGAATACTGTCCTTGAATTTCCCCTTGGGGATCAATAAAGTATCTATCTATCTATCGATCTATCTAGATTGCATCATTCAAGGCTCACGACACTAATCAAACTCTTCGTCGGAATCCTCATCAGAGGAATAGGATTGTTTCTCCTCAGCAAAGACATCCTTCTGGTTTTTGCACTTGCATGGCATGGCATAGGTCAGTGCAGGCCAAGTTGTTGACAACACACTGACATGATGGAGTGACACAGTCCTTCTTGCATGAGCAGGACAGAAAATCAAGTACTGCTTGTGGAACAATGGAGACATTGAACCAGTCTATGGAGAGCTGCAAGTCACCATCTTGGTCCACTCTAGACCACCCATGCTCAACTGGGGAAGGAACTTCAGGGTTGTTCGAGGCATCTTCTCCAGATAGCACTTTAATAGTCAGCTCTGAGACAGTGTTTCCTGAGAGAATCTGAGCATGGAGGTAACTGCCAGGATTCTATGCCTTCTATGCCTATACCTAATTTCATTGATGTTGGTGATTCTGGACTTGGAGCTGTACATTAACTCCTGTAAGGCTGCATACAACTCAGGTGTCATTGTCCAGTCTGCCCCAACCTTCTCACAGAAGTTTTCATTCTTCTGAAGAAGTTTTAGGGCTGACACTTTACCACGACCTACAAATGCACCGTGTCGCAGCCTGTGTAATGCGTGTAAACGAGGCAAAGCCTGACATAACTGTGAACCCAGACCACGAGTGAGTTGTGAGATGTTTATGTAACTGGTGCGATTCTTTGTCTTGTCTTTGTCTTTTTTTTTGCACCACTGGTACCCAGGCTTATCACCAAGACATCAGTGTCATCAGACACAAGGATGACAGATTTGTGACCAGTCCTTGAAGCATGGCAAGCATGAAGTAGCATACGGGTGTCAGCCTCTTCCTGAGTGGACGACCGGTCTGCTACCTTGTGCACTCCCTGTTGGATCAGCTTGTAACACTGATCTTTGGTTGTAGTATACAGAACCTTTTCACCGAGTCTTGTTCTAGACTGTTCTTTGCCCCACTCTTTGAGCAAGAAGGTAGCAAGATTTGTTTTGTTGTTGTTGCATTGTAGGAATTTCTTCCATTGCTGAACTCTGTGCCCTGCAGTGATCTGTCTGACCTCTGTGCCACTCTCTCCATGTGTTTGATAGAAGCCTCATTATATACATCAAAAACAATGTCAACACAGGTGCTGTGACTTGCTTCAGCTAGCACAGTGGACAAGGCATAGTCTGCAATATCAGCAAATGTCTGGCCATTACCGTTCTGCTTCTGAACAAGTGCCATGCCATCTATTACGCAGGTGGAATTTAATGGCAATGATTCAGCAACACATGGGAACTTGAGCAGTTGCTTGGCAAGTGAAGATTTGCAAGTCTTCCTCACATTGCCATCTGGTGAAGCAAGAGCCCACGGAAGTGGTCCAAGGGGATGAGATAACACCTCCTTCAGGTTGAGCTGTCTACTCTGTGCAATCAGTACCATCTGGGCAAATATTCGATTATCAGCCTTGAGGATAACTTCTTCATTCCCAGTTTTGCATGTCTTTGCCTTTTCCTGCATTGAGGAGAACGTTTTCAGTTTCATCTTGGAGAGTGGTGCATGGAACTGCTTTGCAGGAGGATTACACTAAACACGCTCAGCAGAGAAGGTTCTGTAGGCATTCTCGCCAATGGTGTGATGTTGCAGAAGGTCTTCAGCAACATCTTCTGGGACTCGCCACCTGCAAATGGGTTTATCCAACTAGAATCCAACAGATCCACAGTGCTTGTAATGTGTTCTTCGTCTTTGGCAATTCTGCTTTGTCCAAGGTCCTTGTAAGAACAGTCACTTTGTTGGAGTCCTAGGGAGCTTTTCAATATAGACAGGTAAGTGCTTTTGTACTCAGCAGTAAGGTAATATCTTGAGACAGCTGCTGGGTTCAAGCTGAACCCTTTTGTGCCTCCAGCTGTCTAGCTAGGATGCAATTCATGAAGATTGGGCACTTCTGGACAAGTTTTTGATTTTTGGCAGGGTGTTAGGTATAGGCCTAAGGTTTTCAAAAATCCATGGATACAAGTTGGGGCGGCCCCCCTAGTGGCAGTTATCCATAAAATCCAAAATGGCCCCACCCAAAAGAGAAAAGGTTATATCTCAGCTTCCTTTAGTCTTAAATTGTTGTATAATGTATTTTCTCTACTTTGTTTGATACAAGGAATCCCATTTTGATATGTTCTTCTCATTTTAAGTCCATTTCCATGTAGTATTATAGTCATATTTAGCTCATAAACTGTCAATATCTCTGAAAAAGTCACAAAATACTCAGGTCCCTAGACCCATATTTTTACCTCCAAGGTATGCTTTTCTTTGTTGATTGGACTGGTCACTATCACTATAGTGTGAAAAATCACATGTTGTGACCAAAAGGACCTTTGTTGAGGCCTTAAATAAACACAACTTCAGAACTATGCCAAAGTGAAAAGTTATATTGGGCTTTTCACCATGTTAAGGATCAATATTATATTTTAGTCCAATAACACAAAAAAACAATTCATACTTAAACATCATGTATTATTCAAAAATGTTTGGTTTCACTCTTCATCATTACAGCCTCCCTCACACTTGCACAATGTGGTACAGCAAAGTCCAGCTCAGTGGCACTTACCAGGACCCATCCAGGCTACCACACAGCTACAGTAGAGGAGTGAGCATCCCTTGCTGGCATCTAGATAGATAGATAGATACTTCCCAAGGGGAAATTCAAGATCTGTCTTCTGTCAAGCATCTTCCAGATCTGTCCAATATGGCACCCAGACTTTGGTTCTGTCATTCCATTCCCAACCCCACTCACTGGGGTCTGGAATCTCTGGAGTTTTGGAGAGGACTCCGTCAGACCCGTCAACCTGACTCCGCCAGATAGATTGCTTCGCATTTGCTCCGCATATCCATCTGGGAACTTTCCGTTGGAGAATGTTTGGGAAAGGGGCGAAAATACTGGTTAGCTGATTGGATACCATCTGTCTATCACCACCTATGTTGGTCGGTCCAAATCAACCAATCAGATAAATTAAGCGTTCTTCTAATCTAATCTTTTAACATACAAGTTAGATAAGTAGCTAACATTAATGTTTTAAAACTTACTATTTGTATGTGACATTAACCTCATCAACGACAATCCCCCACCAAGTTTTCATGGTAGGCTACACGTCTGAAGAAAGCATATTTCTTCTCATTAAGTAACTAAGATTCAGTGCTACCAAACACTAACTTGAATTGGCCGTGGAGGATGTCTGTGTCCTTCCTTCCTCCATAGCTACATTGCAGAGACTCCTAGCTTCCCCAGGAATACTAAAATATATTCGGATAAAACTTTAATGATAGCTATGCTCATCTCATCCGTGGAAGTCGCCATGTTGTTTAGATTGAACAGTAGCTTCTCGTTGCGTCACACCTAAACCCGCCTCAAAACCAACATTGATTGGACGTTCGTTTGGCGAACTGCTCCAAATTTTCTTTATCGGAGAGATGCCAGACTGATCTGCGAGTGAAAATCTGAAACTCGCGAGATCAGGATGGTCTCACGAGGCTAGAGAGGGACTGCTTCCAGACAAAAGCTGCAGCGTCCAGGACACGCTTTCCATACTGGAATAAGGCATAATGGGTCGGGGGGATTGAATCCAGGGATTTGAGCCCATGAGTGAAAAGAAGCTTCTGGGTTTCATTGACTGACTCGACACCGCTGTTCTTACTATACATGAGTACAGTCCAGCGTTTGAGAACTTGCATGTGCACTGATTCCAGTGTGAGGCTAGTTGGGTCTTGGGTGATCAGAATGAGGGTGCCGGTGACTTCTGGGTAAGCTGCCCACGATTCCATGCTTTTTTTTTGCAACTTACTTGATACAACGTCCACATCATGTGAACGTGTGGAAGAGGGGCAGTGATTGACATTTTTGAGGTCCCAGCATTTCTGAGATGTGGTGGATTGGAATATCTTTATATGCCTTCCCTGATCCAAATCCAATCCACAGCTCTGAGAGGCCTAACTCCTGGAACAGATTGAGGGACCGAGTTGAGGGACTTGCCTAAAAGGACTTTGCTTAAACATCATGTATTTATTAAAAGATTTTTGGTTTCACTCTTCATCATTATTAGTACAGCCTCCCTCACACTTGCACAATGTGGTACAGCAAAGTCCAGCTCGGTGGCACTTACAGTTGCCCATACAGGCAACCACACAGCCACAGTTCAGGAGGAGTGAGCATCCCTTGCTGGCATCTTCCAGATCTGTCCAATATGCAGATCTGTCCACCATATTGCAACGCCTTTTGGGCACTTATCGGGCATCCATTTCGGCAGAAATGCGCGTGTGCAAGGCTTCACGACACCAATCTTGCTCCAGCGGTGAGATCATTAACACATGATTGGCACGATGTCTTCACAACACACCACATTATTGGCTCAATGTATTCACAACACAGCACATGATTGGTTCAATGTATTCACATGTCAATATTTTGCCGCGGAAGGGGTGTGATTTGCGTAGACAACTGCCATATTGCCGTTACAAACTAAGCTCATGCATTTCTATGGAGGATTTTTTGAGTGCTGTGTCTCCTCATTAGAAAGTCTATGGTTTAAGTATGAATTGTTTTTTTGTGTTATTTGACTAAAATATAATATTGATCCTTAACATGGTGAAAAGCCTATACTGTAACTTTTCACTGTGGCATAATTCTGAATTTGTGTTTATTTAAGGCCTCAACAATGGTCCTTTTGGTCACAACATGTGATTTTTGACACTATAGTGATAATGACCTGTCCAATCAACAAAGAAAAGCATACCTTGGAGGTAAAATATGGGTCTAGGGACCTGAGTAATATTTCAATGTGACTTTTTCAGATATTTTCAGAGATATTGACAGTTTATGAGCTAAATATGACTATGATACTAGATTTAAATGGACTTAAAATAAGAAGAACATATCAAAATTGGATTCCTTGTATCAAACAAAGTAGAGAAAATACATTATACAACAATTTAAAACTAAAGGAAGCTGAGATATAACCTTTTCTTTTTAAGGGGGGCCATTTTGGATTTTATGGATAACTGCCACTAGGGGGGCCACCCCAACTTGTATCCATGGATTTTTGAAAACCTTAGGCCTATACCTAACACCCTGCCAAAAATCAAAAACTTGTCCAGAAGTGCCCAATCTTCATGATTTTTCACATATTCCTTCCCAGCTAGTCTGAGTGTCCCGATTGACAGGGTCAATTGGAACCCTGCCAAATGTGTTTGTTGCACTCAGCTGGGCTGAAAAGCCACCTTCACAGAGAAACATGTACAGTACAGATCTCATGTTCAATGTGGCTCATCTCTGAGTAGTAAGCAGTGAGTGACCTTGCATAATTCAGATTAAGTATAAGTATATATACACTTTTGATCCCGTGAGGGAAATTTGGTCTCTGCATTTATCCCAATCCGTGAATTAGTGAAACACCCTCAGCACACAGTGAACACACAGTGATATGAAGCACACACTAATCCCGGCGCAGTGAGCTGCCTGCAACAACAGCGGCGCTCGGGGAGCAGTGAGAGGTTTGGTGCCTTGCTCAAGGGCACTTCAGCCGTGCTTACTGCAACCCTCCGGTTACAAGTCTGAAGCGCTAAACAGTAGGCCACGGCTGCCCCACGGCTTATGATAGGCAAAGGTCCAGGGGATGATTGATCGAATGCTAGCCATGTGCAATGCCCAGTTTCCTTCACGTGATGCCCTCTTAAGTACAACCTCCACCGTGTCAATACATCCAGAAGCTGGCCAGTGGACCTTGCTGAGACCTGAGATGCTGCAGGAATTCACAGAAGTACTGATGGATCTTTCTGAAGACTGTACGGTCAAGTGATTCTTCTACAGTGGTTGATGATATACCCTCACAAAAGTCTAGGGGCAGGATATCTAGGAGATCGTGGGCATCAGGATGGTTCTCTGTGAGCCACTGGGGAAACTAATTCCAGACTAGCCACAGGAGGCATAGACATAATATACATAGACGCTGCATTGGCTGCTGGAAACAAGAAATGCGGCCGCCATCTTGGACCGGTCACACTTCTCGTTGCGTTGCAGCAGAAAACACAAGATGACAGCACTGTGCAGCATGTTCCTGCTCAAATCGGCGGACCATACTCGGGGGATTTACTTTTCACAAGTAAGATTTAACATTACCGTACTATTGGTTGTATTTTGTATTTTCGAACAATGTGGCCTGTATCATAACTACATGTATGACCTTTGCAGCAAAAAAAAACGTGTGAAAATCTGTTCGGTATTGAGGTATGAATAATTTAATGCGCTGACAGCTCATTGCACCAGCCAAACAGATTACACTGTGTGGAGTGGATGACCGATTAAAGATGGTGGCTCCACGTCTCTTCAGCGCTAGTAGGGAGTAGCGGTCGATGCAGCGTCTATAGTATATTATGTCTATGACAGGAGGGCTTCATACATGATTTTGTACTTATGGCCATCCAAAACACCACTGACAGATCCCTAAGCCACAGCTCCAGATTCAGTGCATATGTCCCTTAGGCCTGCAGCCTGGATGCGCTTCCCAATCACACCCAAGAACATACAGATGTCTTGGCACAATGTTGGGAAACCTGTCTCTATGTGGCCACAGAATTTCTGTAACTTTACAGTAGAGAGCCTGATCAAAGGCAACTGACTTTGTTGCTGATGTGTAAGGAAGTCATGATTTTTTTTACTTTGAAGAAGATTCTCATGAACAGTTGCCATCTGGGTGGCCGGGGCATTGATGGTTGGCATATAGCTGACAACACTGGGAATAACATCCACAGAGTTGATGCTAAGATGTTGTAACCTGTCCAGCTAGGGACGCTTTGATTTGTGGCAGAGTGCAGTCTGCATAGCAACCATAAGAAGATCTTCAAAGCATCAGCACAGATATCTGTCTTGACCTCAACATAGGATCTATTTGGAGGACCACACCTAGTTCCCACAGCATACACTGGCAGAGCTGGCAAAGATACAGAGAACTGTCTCTGTTTGCTCTTGGGCACATCACAAGCTGGTCTAGGCAGTTCAGGACCAAACATCCGAGGCTGCACTGCTATACCCTTGACCCAATGGGATGTTCCACGGCCTGTCAGTGTCTCTTCCAGCCTGTCAATATTGTCCCAGGCTAGGAAAATAGAGACGAGGAGTTTGATTAGTGTTGTGGCCTTGAATGATGCAATCTGTGTGAAAATGTCATAAAATGGCATTGACCATCCCTAAAGGTCATGACCTTGACCTTTTACAGTAATGGCAATGACATAATTGGGCTTACCGCACTTTAAAACATAGGAATCCATGTCTCATTTGTTATACCGTTTTTAGATTTTCAGCTATGTCAGTGTTCTGCTTGATTTATATGCATTATTTTCTCAACCTTAGTTTACATTATGTGTGATAACTCAAAACAGCTACTCTTGTCAGATGGCCATCATACATCATTGAAAAGCTGAGATTCCAGGCTTTCAGAAAAGGTATGGCAGCCTTTGCCACTTTTTCGGTAACGACCAACCCCTCTGGCTCACGGACTATTCAGACAAAGCCGAAATTACTCATTTTGAAACATTTGTAGCCTATGGTTATATTGCTTGACAATCCCAGAGAGTAGGCTACCGCACCCCACAGTGATGGGCCTAGCGGTCTTACGCGTTCAGTGTGGGGTATAAACAAGCTGAGAATTTAGCGGTGTCACGTCTGCCTGTCACAGACGTGGGGAGCTGAAGCTTGGGATACAGTTACTACAGTAACAGTATTTTTTTTTTACTTCTTATGGAATAATTTTTTTTTCACTTTTATAAAGGATTTGTTTGAATGCTATTGAAACAAATAGTAGTTGATTATAAAGGCAACTTTCTGTTGCAATATTCTGTGTGTTCTGGAATGCAGGTAACTTGTTAAGCCAGTGGTTCTCAAACTTTTTCTTTCATTCTCCACTTTGATCAAGGGGCATTGACTGATGATAGTGCAGATAACGTGTTATCCCGAGGCCTTTGCAAGTCAGCATCTCCGACAGTAGTCTACCATATTAAAAATATAAGTTTTCGATGTCCCAAACGGAGAGCCATACTTTATTGTTTAAAGGATCTCTATCACCAAAATGTAGGCATGGGAACATGATGAAGTATCCAACTGTCGTGTGTTAAATTATTGTGATTACGAGCCAGTGGTTTTCAAACATTATGCGTGACTCGGACATCTAACGAAATGCAACAGACTCATATCGTCCTCGCATTCGCAAAATGAGGACATACAGACTGCTCAGATAACAGGTGTACCTCCAATTTCCAATTTCAATTCTTCAACACGGTCACCATTAGACTAGAGGGGAGAAAGAATGGAAAAAGATCTGGGCACAGTTCTTCCAGAGCTTCGTGCCAAGTAATAAGCGTTGAGTCGAGATGTTTGTGTGAATGAAACGAAGCTTCGGTCGGACTTAACGCAAGTTTACAACCGGCAAGTCGGTCGGACTAAAAGGGGAAAAAAATAAATATTTGGGTCGGTTCTAAATTGACAGAAGTCAGCCAAATATGAATGTAATTCTGCGGCATAAAGCAGATGTATTTGTTTATTGTACAGAAAAATAAAAATGACATGTCAAGCAGTCAATTGACATTTGTAGTCAAGAAGTAGGGCAAATTAATTTACGAAACCAAAACGTGGGTCATAGTTGTCTAAGCCTCTATTGTGTAGCCTGTTAAAAACGTCGCCAGAAAGTATTAAATCGGCAACAACATTGATTTCTGCAGAAGCCTACCCAAGGCTACAGATTAATTCTGAACAGTTATTTCTCTACTGGCTCAATTATCACACCACTGTTTTGATTTGCGTAGTTGTGTTACCCCCAACACTGACAATAATGTAGACAGCAAATTTTGATTTCGATTTTCGTTACCACCGTGTAGTCAAGCCTTAAGCCATACCCAAGTAGCCTAAATCGATGTAATGTTTAATTATGCATGATTTATTTTGTTATTGAGTTCGTAGGCTGGGATTACTCTCGGCAACAATTATGTAGCCTCCTTATTTTTCAGAAGGGGCTGCAGGCAGAGCGATGTACAGTGGCAGAGCGACGCACAGTGGCTGAAAGTGGTACTAAAGCTTCACGCAGCTTCACGCCTCGTAATGCACAACTGAAGTGGTCATTTGAAAGCGATGCCCACTGTAGTCAGTGTTTGTCCCCAGTACATACCTTTTCTCAGTTTTTTTTTTTTTTTTACCTTTTTTTTTTTCATGTCACCTCCAGGGCTCAGTATCAGCCACTGTATAAGAGGCAATAAAATTCAAGGTAAAGTAAATGTACCAAAGTAAATGTCTGATAATTAATTTCAATTTATTGTGCTTATATAGCGCCAAAACATTACACATATATCATGGCGCTTTACAGAATGTAGGCAATCAGAGAAAAAGAAAAGAGGGAGAAAAGAAAAGGAAAGAAGGAAGGAAGGAAGAAAGGCCCATGGGTAACAGGGGCGAGGAAAAACTCCCTAGAATTGGAGATACATATAGGAAGAAACCTCGAGCAGATCCACGACTCAAGGGCCTGACCCATCTGCCTAGGGTCAATACGGATAGTAAGGTCTATAAACAATGACAAATGCATATGACAGTCAGGTGTGGAGAGAAGGACATGGTGTTTAAAGCACCTGAGGTGAAGGTTACAGAAGGTGGGATGATTACGTGTCCGGTATGATAAAGCATAATCATAATTTAGTGAGAGAAAGTGCAATAGTCCGGCGTCGGAATTGTCCAGGAAAGAAAGTTGTGATGGGGCCAGTGGTGGGTCAGCAGACAGGCCAGAATCCGGGCAGAGTTGTCATAGGCAGGTGATGGGGCTGTACGGGCCAGGAATCCAGGTAGGGGGACAGTAATACAGCAGTCAAGGATGGGACTTCAGGTGGGATGGGTAAGAGGAGGGATAGTCGAAGGTCAGTAAATGTAGCCTGTGATGAGGATAGGATGTCCCTCATTTTTTTAGGACCTACAACCATGACTTCTGTTTTATCGGAGTTCAAAAGCAGGAAATTATTTGTCATCCATGTCTTTATATCTCTTATACATGTGTCAAGTTTGGCTAACGGAGTTAATTCGTCAGGTTTTACGGAGAGGTATAGTTGTGTATCGTCTGCATAAGAATGAAATTTAATGCCATGTTTCCTAATTTCAGAGCCTAGGGGAAGCATATAGAGAGAAAATAACAGGGGCCCTAGTACTGAGCCTTGAGGCACCCCATATTTGACTATAGTCTGATTAATGAAAGGTAAATCACAGGTTAAACAGTACAATTGAATAGGGACTTACCAAGAGGCAAGCAACTGAAAACAGCTGGTCAATAGACCCAGACATGGACAGAGGTATAAGCTTTTCAAACAGTTTGTTCTCCTTGACCCTCCTGATGCACCTTTCAACGTGGACTCTGAGGCGGGCAATGGACTGAGTGCACAGGACATGCCCTTTGGCCATCTGGGTGTTCTTTACCAGGAAGGCAGGTCAGTAAACCTTTCGATAAGGTTGTCTACTAGAAAGCCTTTGTCCACCATAATAATTGGTTATTTCAGACAATTTAAAAATGTCCCTGTCACTCATTGAGCCAGCATACAGCGGGGAAACAAAGTTGACGGGACCATGGGGTGCGGTGCCAATCATAGCTTTGAAGTTGGTATGAGATTTATGTAAGGGATGATGTATAGAACGCCGGTCATTATCGGGAAATAGGTCCAGACAGGGCAAACCGTAGAAAATGAACACTGCAAACTCGAGTAGCGCGAGTCGGGGAGAAGTTGTCCTGCCGTATCTTTGCTGTCCACACAGACTTCACCTCTTCATCCACAGGGAAACAATGAAAACTTAGGATGGAATTATACTGCGATGAATTTGTACACTGTGGTACACAAGAGTGAAGAGAAGTCTTCTTAACTTGGTGCTGAAGTTTCAAACGTTTACTGGCTTTAATACCAAAAAGACTCATGTCAGTAGGGTACGCTGGACCGTTCACCACAGCAATTAGCGGCTAACATCGTTTAAAAGCTGAGAAAAAGCTCTTTCATGTGATGTGATACTTGTGATGTCTGTATGATGAGTAGGCTACTTCGCGAGTAGTTCAACTGAGAAGAATGGATGAATTTGGACGCACTTTTTGCCGTGCACTGTCACTTTCTCCACTGCGTAAAAGACTAAATTAATTTGCGCTGTGAATGCTAAGCTTATTTTGACAGGCCATAGGCTAATAAAATACGTTATTAGTCGGACGCAAACCAGAATAATGAAAGGAGGGGGCACCAAGGCCACAGTGGCCTGTAAACCTCTGATTTTCAAAGGGGCATCACAGCCAACGCAAGGGGCATGGCCAACGTGGCCGCCGTGAAATTCCTACCCTGGTTGTGCACCTAGCAAATCTCATTCTCTTAAGACCACAGATCATGTTCTTCTGCTTCCTCTGCCCATAACTATGTCAAAATAAAAGTCCTCACTACAATAGTTCACTTTTATATAATGTAACCATTTAAACTACTCAGCTATTTAACTGTTCAGCCATTCCAACTGTCAATTATCATACACTATGCATCCAGCCAACTATATTAAACCACCACCTAGCAACCAGCATAGCAACCACCATAACTACCCTAGCAACAGCCTAGCAACCACTTACACAGTTACTACCTAGCAACCAATAAAGCAACCAACATGATTGCCCTAGCAACACCCTAGCAACCTAGCTAGGTAACATTGTTCACATAGTTAGCAGTGTTAACATTGTTAACATAACTGCTAGCAAACATTAGCTGAGTTAGCAAAGTAATATAGTTAGCATAGTTAACATGGTCAGTATGCGGCACTGTAGATTGTCGTGGAAGTTCAGGTCAATGGCTGTTCACGGGAGTTTGCAGGCAACGCCGAAAACTGCCATGAATTGTCAGAAATTGACGTGGGCCTTGCTTGGCAGTCGTCCCCCCATGACCCCCTCCTCCTAATTCTAGGGAAGGCTTTAACATGTAAATGAAAATGCTGTGAGCTATACAAATGCAAATCAGGGTAGCAGGGGGAGTGGGGCATGCTGGCATGACTGTGGCCTTTGGTCTTGCTTAAACAGTGGATGTGTTAACCACACAAATCCCAGCTCATGATGCTGGGTATGATATGTCTGTTTCCTGCAAGCTCCAATAACGTAACCTGACTTAAAACAGTCGATAGACTCGAAGTTTAGATTCAGATTTTCCCTTCACACCAACACAATGAGAATTTCAAAGGCAAATATACAAATGATTGTCTTTATCACTATCTTCATTCAACATTTTTTTATTTTTTATATAAAAACAGGGCTCCAGAGTGCGACCAATTTGGTCGCATATGCGACCTGATTTTTCAAAAGTGCGACTAAAAAAAATCGGAGGTCGCGGTGCGACCAGCTATTCGAGAGAGGAAAAAGTGTCCGCATTGAAACTCTACCTTTGGTTCAATAACAGACACATATTTGGCCAATATCGTGGTTTAAACAAATCACAGATAGTGAAGGGCGGGACCTCCCCTCTGATTGGCCGTGGCCCAGTGCCTGTGTGTAAATTTGAAAATGCGTGTGCTGCAGAGAGAGAGAGAGAGAGGTCAGAGACCCGTCAGATAAACAGAGTGGATGTAGTTGCATTACAGTGTGGTCACATAGGCCGAGATAAATGTACCCTCTCCCCACAGCCTTTCGGCGGCTGAAAAGATGTCTTAAAATTGCGAACAATGCATACAAGGCCTTCGCGAACGACAGAGATACAGATATCGCCGAAAAGGAGTGCGTCATTGACCGCAGTTACATGCAGGGAGTAACCCGTTTTTTTAACAGCAATATTCGTTTTGCGCGCGAGTTATGTAAACTCATTCTGATGGCATCAATCAATTTAATCTGGTATTTGGCGCAAACCGAATATCACTGCTACATTTAAAGCCCAAATATTCCCTGCATGTATAACTGTGGTCATTGTGTACGGTGAATTGAATGGACACATTTAGATCGAGCATGGCAAGTCATTGCAATAGCCTATAATATTAGGCCTACCATTTTGTTACTGCATTAACATAGTGATGTTCTTATTGAAAATGTAAAAATACTAAAATTAAAAAGTAAATTGCATTGTGGGACTGTCAAATGATTATTGCAATCATCATTGCAAAATCACATACAAATTCCCCAGGCTACTTGGAACATCTCTTTAAATTGTGCTCAAATACATTTCTATGGAAGATGCTAGCATGGCGAGCTGGTTTAGCCAAGGCCTAAAGATCATGAAGGATAGTATGTAAGACATTGAGCCATGAGATGTGCAGTTTGAAGCCCTTAAAAGACGTGCACTGTTAATTTACTCACTGTTATTTTTATTTAATTCATCTTGAGATGTTTTAAGTTTAAATTTCAGCTCAGTGAAGTACTTAAAGCACCAACACTTCATTAAGTTACTTTTCTTGTAGAATTGTAAATCACAAGACAACCTATATAGGACAGTAATTAAGGAAAAAAAGTGAACCTGCTGCGGTGTTAAATGCGATGTGGTTGAAAATTTGGGTGCACCTAACTTTTGTGCTGGTGCACCTAAGAAAAAAAAGTTAGGCGCACCAGTGCAAAAAGTTAGTCTGGAGCCCTGAAAAATAGATAGTCTACTACCGGGGAAATAGCCTATTTACACAGTCCAAAACATTCTCAGTCTTTACGCCACAGCAGAGAAAACGTCACTTCTATAAAGTCCAACCGTTACGCCCCCACACCAGCAGGGGAGACACTTTTGCTACCAGGGTTCACTCGGAGACAAACCGGAGCAATGGTAAGATTTAAAGAATAGACTATGCTTTCATTCTGCTGTAGGCTATAAGGAAATAGATAGGCTACGTTAATAGATACCGATCTTAACTGTACATTTTGTTTTCACAGACTAACTTTGCCTCTTAATGGGGCCGTGACCCCCTTTTTGCTCGGAGCTGTCTGCAAGTCATTCAAGCAATTCGGTAAACTCCAGGTTGCTGTCCATAGAGGACCGGTTGGCTGCTCTGGAGTCGAAAAACTGTGAGGGAGAGACTAAGAAGAGAATACGGGATGCACAATCCCAAGCTTGCGGTAAGAATATGTTTGATTACTGCTAGCTAAGCTAAAAGTAACCTAGCCTAAAACCAAAGCTAAAAGTAGCCTAGTAGCCTTGCAAAAGAACAAGTGAGCAGAACCAGTGTAAGTTGCTTTATAAGTGTATTTTTTGAGTCGAGGGGTAAGACTTTTTTTGGTGACTATTTTCTAGGTGCATTGATAGATGTGTCGTGTCCAAACAGTACTGATTGTCTTTAATTGTTTTTTTACAGCTGCTGGAATCGTGACAGTGTGCTAGCAGAGGACGAGGGGGAACTTTGGAAGTCCGCCACCTTAGACGTCTAATGATGTCTAATGAAGACGGCGTTGTTGGCTGGGTGTCTGAATGGATTGTACGATTGCCTTCCTTTCATAGCCCGGAGCTCTCTGAACTCTGTGGCACGCTGCAGTTCCGGTTAGAGGCGACTCTGAAGTACAGAGCCACGCACCATAGGCGTCTGCAAAAAGGGCCTGCCTCAGAAAGAACCACCAGTTACAGTCCCGAGGCGGCAAACAGCCAGTTCACGGAGTTGTAGCTTTTGGGCTGCTCGTGAGCTACCCATATGTTGTGGTGGCAGATCCTCGCTTTGCACATAGTTGTGTGTTTGTTTTAATAAAGCTCTTTCTTTGCATAAACATGTTCCTGACAAATGTTCCTTTCCTCTATAAATTCATTCATGTCCTTGATGGTACTCAGCCAATACTGAGTAAGGATATTCAAGCCAGGCCTGGCCAGGCGCGGTTTCGCTGCATTCATATGCTAATTAGAGACATTAGCTCGCTGCGAGCTCTCCATATACGTCATAGTACGGTTCCGACAAATTTGTGGCACAGACAAACGCGACATTCGCGGGTTGCAAATTGTCGGCAACTGCTGAAAATGAGGGAGATTTCCGGGCGTTTACGGGGACGAAAGTCACACTTTTCATGCAGTGGAAAAGATTAATTAAGTTAGCTAACTAGGATGGTTAACATAGTTAATATCAGACCTTACTGCCCTGTAATTGACCCTAGGCAGATCGGTCAGGCCCTTGAGTTGTAGATCTGCCTAAGGTTTCTTCCTATATGTATCTCCAATTCTAGGAGTTGTTCCTCGCCCCTGTTACTCATGGGCTCTCTTTGAATGTTTTAACACTCTGTGAAGCGCCTTGAGACATGTGTAATGTTTTGCCGTTCTATAAGTGAAAATAAATCAAATAGTGAGACTTGCCTTTATCTTAGACAGGTAGTCAGACCACATTGCTACATTGTTTGCAGTACTCATGTAGTAACCACCTGTTATTCCCAATTCCACATTAATTCCAAAGCCCCTGTTTTAGACAACGTTTCACCATGAAATGGTTTTAATCTGTACACAAAAAATGCTCTACTCAAAAACATACACAACATAGATTAGATTCAACTTCATTGTCATTGTGCAGAGTACAAGTACAGAGACAACGAAATGCAGTTTGTGTCTAAACAGAAGTGCAAAAAAAGCAGACTATAGGCAAGGTGGTGCATAAACAGTATAAGTGTATAGTAATAACAGTAACATTATAACAGTAGTAAACGTAAGTGTATGTGCAGGATGAATAGTACAAAGAGCAATAGAATATGGCTAGATATGAGCACAGGCAAGGAGGCATCGGGGGTGGTTCTCCGGGGTGCAGAGCTAGAGTTCAGTAACGGGACAGCTGCAGGGAAGAAGCATCTTTTGAACCTGCTGGTTCGGGTGCGGAGAGACACCGGTGAGGAACTGGTGATGCGTTGGGCAGTTTTCATCACCCTCTGAAATGCTTTACAGTCGGAGGCAGTACTACTGTGACACAGTTGCTGAGGATGCTCTCAATAGTGCAGTGGTAGAAGTTCACCAGGATCTGACGAGACAGGTGGACCTTCTTTAGTCTCCTCAGAAAGAAGAGATGCTGGTGAGCCTTCTTGACCAGGGTAGAGGTGTTAAGGGTCCAAGAGAGGTCCTCAAAGATGTGGACACCCAGAAACTGATGACACGCTCCACATCAGTCCTGTTGATGAGTGTGTGTGTGCTAGCTTTTGACTTCCTGAAGTCCACAATGAGCTCTTTGGTCTTCTTGGTGTTTAGAACCAGATTGTTTTTGTCATTACATATAGTACACACAGAGATGTAGAATTCATCAATATGCACCCTTGCTCACCTTTTCCTAGTCCAGTAGTCAACAGAATTCAATGCAAGATCTTAAACATTTTACAAAAATAAAACAATTTATTATCAACCCTTCAATGCACCCAGCATCACGTCTCACTAATATACACTACACAAATACACATTCAAGTAGCGCCAAATACACAATCAAGTAGTGTGTGGTGGCGTGGGGATGTCTGGGATAAGACCATGTTTTTTCAGTATGGGGGTGATGGCAGCAAGCTTGAGGGGCAAGGGGAATGCCAGAGGCCAGTGAGGAGTTGGTGATAGTGATGAGTGGGGATAGTGAGAGGAGGCAGGTGATGGAGGGGGAGCAGTGGTCCATTTCATTATAGATGTTGTCAATGGATGGTCATTAACTGTGCAGCTATATATTTATTATTATTATTATTATTATTATTATTATGTATTGATGTGAAGGAATCCACTGTGTCGGTATGAGGAAATGGCAAAGATGGTTTCATTTCAAAATAATTTCACAAGAGGGCACTATTTCACCGCTGTAGTTGAATAAACCACTGAACGTACAGTATTAGTCATTTCCTTATCAAAGGCAAAGACCTAAACATTTTTTGTGTTAGTTTGAAACAATTATGAATCAATTAATCATAATGATGCGATGAACAAAGATTAGGTACTGCTAATACCACTAAAATCTTCAAAATGATTTCTCCTTTTTAAATTGTTTAACTCCAACAACACCATTAACTGGAATTCAACATTTAACAAAAGATAACAAAAATAGTTTGAAATACATGTCCCATACCACTCACCCACCCACCCACACACACACACACATTTAAAGAGAGACAGTATGCTGTAAATAATGAAAATAGCATTGCATGTACATTTGAAAAAATAATTATATGAATGACGTGACTGCATGTTTGTTTTTATATTTGACCCCCTCTATGTTTATTCATATATTATTGCTCATTATGAGAATATTTCTGTTGTAGTTGGAAGTGCACTACTGGAATGATCTTGTATTTCTGATTAACCAGACTGACCCTGTCCCATGTAATGTCTGCAGTATTAATGCAAAAAAATGTTTATATAATTTATTATGTTTGGCAGAATGACACAGAACAAGACGAACTGTGGCATGTTATGCACACAGATGAGGGCTATACTCATCTGCCCTTAACAGGCATAGTAGTACATCAGCAAAAGCCAATAATTTTACAATTAATAAAATTCCAATTTGCCTTCAGTGCACTTCCCATTGACATTTTCCACATTTCAACTGTGCTTTGATAAAGTTTTTTAATGCAATAGCACATCTAACAGGCTGCAGACTAGACTGGGTGTCAGTGAGCCTGCCACAGAACTATAGTACTTAATTTTTATCATCAGGTGCCTAAGGCAACAAAAGCCTGAATGTTAACATTGGCTCCATTTTCATTATCACCATATGATTATGGATTTTACTGCATTTAGCTGATAATACAACGAGGAGCTCACCTTAAAAGAATTTGCTGGAAGGTTCCATTTCTCTCTTCAAATGAAATTTCATTTGACAAACAAGTACAATTAAGCTGCACTACTTGTTCAGTGTCAGAGTCTTTTCTGATTGAACTTGGACCAATTTACTGCCACTAAATGAGTTTGAATAATTTACATTCCAAATGTCTTGGGGACATTGGGTTTTGGAGTGCTTACTGGCAGCATGGTTTTTGAAGTTGATAATGGTTTGATGCCATTCCCTCTATACCTATATGTACTTAAATGTACTTCAAAGTTATGAGGGAAAATCCCATGAACCTTTGAGTACAGTGAAGTTTACCAACATGTTGGCGATCCTGCCAGGTAAAACATGAATTCAACTTCACTTTTCAAACTGTGTGATACATGAGATATCAGTTAGTTTATTTTATTCTGCCCAGTTAATACTTTGTAGCATCACCATTACCTATGATGTTCTCCAACTCTAAATACAAATTCCCACAGTCTATTAATAGTTAGTCCTATCACAGCTGCAGTAGTTTCTGTAAACTGTAATCAAATGTGCCATTTTTTAAGTTTAGCAAACCTCAGATGAATCAGATGATCTGGAATAAAAAAAAAAATGCTACATTTTGCATTAACGGGTGTATAAGCTTATCCTCCTCCTATTTTAATTGAACATAAACATCTTAAGATATGTAACCACCCACATTTGATACAAAGACTAAAGAGTGTAAACTACTTGTATGTCAGTGTATCAGTACATTTGATGTCTATACTCACACATACACCACACCATTCAGATAAATACAATGTACAGTATCCACCATTTTACCGTCCTTAGCTAAGGTCTTTACCTAAGATCATGAGCTTGTTGTATGCCTACTAATTGAATTTCTTTAAGGATATCCAATCTCTTTACAAATGCACCCGTTGTGGGTTTTTCTTGGAAGGAGAGCATCACTTTCTTTAACATTAGGACTTGATAACTGATGGCATGCTGATTTAAAGGACATTTACACTTTGGTGGCTTGCATTTCTAGATAATAACTAGTTTCCATTATTAAGAGCCAACATTACTACTTTTTTCCATTTTTTAAACCAACTCTGCTTTTGGAAGGTTTCATAGCTACACTCTTGATCATTTGAATAAGTGTGCATAAAAAGACAGTAAAATATACAATATTGAACAAATTACATCTAAACTCCATAAACAATATAAATTAATAATCCATATTTTGTGAGCGAGTTGTAAGAAAGTGTAAAATAAACAATTATGCATTCATACGAACACAGGATATTAATAGTAGAGTTAGTAGTAGTAGAAGTAAATGATACATCCATTAATGCAATTAAGATGGCAATGGAAAAAAGTGTCAATGTTATTATAATAAAGTGCTCAGTTCATCAATAGGGCTTAGATTGTTAGGGTGGTCAATGATTGATTTTAAATATTCTATTAGAATGGCACTCAGTAAGTGCCATTGGATCTGTAACAGTACTTTTTGTGCACTTCTGATAATAAACAAACCAACTAACAAACCAACAAACAGATATGGGTTAAATCATAACGTACTTTGTGGAGGTAATCATCATGTAAAGGTGGAGATCTTAAAAAGTATGGCAGTGGGATTATGAAGATGTGAGTTGTGCGTAGGTGAAACATTATGTGAATGTGAGGCACAGTGTCCTTTCCCAGGTAATGGTTATGTGTATGGTACTTAACAGATGATTTTAACCAAAGCAACTTTAAAACACATTAATAAACATAAATTGACATCAAAATTACATTTTTAAAGTAGTCATATAGCCTGAATTATAATAATAATAATAATAACAATAATAATTATTATTATAATTATAATAATACCAAAACTATTGCTAAATTAAAGAGCAGTATGTGGATCATTCCACCAATGAAGGATCACAAGAAAACAGTTACTTGCGGCACTGACATGAGATATGGCACTCCATGCCTTTATGCATGCCATAAAGCAGTCTACATTTAGGTACCCAACTATATCAGCATACATAGTCATAGAGACCTCCTTCGGTTTTGGTAAGGGAGCAAATACTATATACTATAGATCAATTTGTCATTGCTTTTAAATGCTGTACTAGCTAACACTACCCTACAACAAGATCTGCAAGCAAAACCCTTGCCTTCCAGTGTGTTATGGCACCTTGTATCAAATCCATTGCTCATACACTAACTCAAAAGGTCATCCCTTACAATTTCATCATAAATCAATTCCAGGTATCCTTCCTCCACAGGTCTAAGAACCCCATTATCTAGCTATTTTGACTACTGACATTCACAATATGTTGTAAAAGGTTGTAACAGAGACATTTCAGTTCAATTCAGAATTCTAATTTGTCCTGCATTAGGGTCAGTGAAAATGGTCTCCTTTTAAAAAGAGGTTCTTACTGCGTCTGGTTAATGTAGCACGTACAAGAGCAAATAACTTGCCTTTAGTCTCTTTTCAATGTACTTGGTACTCAGTAAGTTTAATCGACAAAAATATGAACACAAACAATTGTGATGGCTGTCTAGTTCCATATTGCTATACTGGACTTGCAGCAGTTACTACCAGCAACATCACCAGTAATGCAGGGAATGTTAACTAAGGCCTAGTTATTTGGCTCTCAAATTCTCTCAACATATTAAAATACACCTGATCAATGATCGTGGTCATCAGATGAGCTACACAATTGTTTCAAAAGAAACTGAACACACCTTTGAGAACTATGTAATGACACTGGATATTACACTCTATGCCAATGTGGCTGTGGTTGTGTGGAGAAGTTGAGAGGTATGAAATGGTCAGCTATTTCAGGGAAACATTTACAAATCTTTGTGCCTCATGCATTTACAGGCATTAGACTGAGGCTTTTGTTGTCAGGTATACCACTTACCATTTTTTTGTCAGGGGTTGGTGAATGCCAAATAGACTTGTAATCGGTGACCAGTAATGGAGCTAGAGAGTTTTAATAGAATGCCAGGATGAGACCATTACTAACAAGGGGGTGGCACAGAACTGCAGCAAAGACATGTCATGTTGTACTTGTAGACAAGAACAGGAAGTACAGATTTGCTATTTTTCTGTTGTAGACAGAAAAATAATGCATTGTGGAAAATGTTTTTTTTTTTTTTACCATTATAGTGTTTGAACACATACTATCGTGGAGTTTATGAAATGCTAAGTCCTTGCCTGGAATCGTTTTCCATAGTCATGTGAAAGAAAAATTGAGCTTTCTGGTTTCGAACACTTGTGCCTAGAGGTATGTCTACACATAAAAGAGCCCCATTTCTACTACATAGTATAGTGAAGGGTCTGAAGTGTTGTGGAGCTGTTTTATTAGCAATGAAAGGATTTACAAAGTATTCAAATACAGGGGTGCCAAAAATTGTGGCACATGATTTTGTTTAGATAAGTATTTACAGTATATTTTCTCAGGATAAATTAGCTTCCCTTTAAGGTTAGATTTTTACCTCCACCAAGGAAGTTATGTTTTCATTGCAGTTTGTTTATGTCTGTGTGCAGGATTACACAAAAACTACAGACCCCACTTTTCATGAAACATGGTGGAAAGGTGAGGCATGGTCCAATGACAAACTCATAACATACAGTAAGGTGTCTCAATAAAGTTTTGCTTTCACTACTGTTGTGGTACATTATATGGCCAATAATGTAATAACGGCCAATAACGTAATCATTTTAATGTAATAAAGCCAATAATGTAATAACTTACCAATAATGTAAAAACATTTCTGCACCAATAACGTTAACTTTTTGGCTGGCTATTACGTTATCGGCCAAAAATGTAATAACTGCAGCCGATAATGTACTAATCACCTTATTGGAGGCCAAGCAGCAAAGGCATCCATAGTGTTTCTACCTTTTCTTTCTTTTATTATTGGGGGCCAAGCAGCGAAGCTGCGAAGGCACCCATTGTGTTTCTACGTTTTCCTATTATTATTATTATTCCGTCATGGAAGTCTATGGCAGCCCATAAAACCGTCTGGTATAAAGTTGTAAAATTTGGCACATAAATTAGGCACAGTCCCCTGATTAATTTCACCAAGTTTCAAGTCGGCACCTCGAGCACTCCAGCGCCACCAACAGGCCAAAGTTGGACGTGCGTTCATGCAAGTAACTTTTGACCCGTTGGCCCGATTGTCAAATATGAAGTATCGTTGGAATCCTTCGACCAAGCCGAGTTCAACACACCCTATGACGTAATTTTCCGCCATGATGGATTTTCCGCCATATTGGATTTAATCAAAAACACCTAAAAGTTTTCACAGGTCACAAAGTTTGTCCGATTGACACCAAACTTGACACACATAATCTTCAGTCCAAGCCTCAAAAAAGTTATCCCTTTTTGTCTTCAAATCTAAAACCGTTCGCCCATAACAGCCAATCAAAATTGGCGACGAAGCCACCAAACAGGAAGTGAAGTGATATCTCAGCAAAGCTTTCACGTATCAAAACCAAACTCGGTACATGGGGTCAGGACCCAATTAGGAGGAGGCTCAAGAAATTTGGTAAATTTTGACCACTGTGTGGTGCTATAATCACAGGAAGTAGGCTCATATCTCAGCAATGCTTAGACATATCTAAACCAAACTTGGTACATGGACTTAAGACCCCATCCTGAGGACGCACAATACATTTGGAGTCTTTTGACCACTAGGGGGGCGCTATAATCACAGGAAGTAGGCTCATATCTCAGCAATGCTTTCACATATGGAAACCAAATTTGGTACTCTTTGGTACCAAATTTGGACTTGGGACTCAATCCTGTACACAATACATTTGGTGACCTTCGACCATTAGGGTTGCGCTAGAGATACAGGAAATTAGCTCATATCTCAGTAACGCCTTTACGTATCAAAACCAAACTTGGTATATGGACTCGGTACCCGATCCTGAGGACACACATTTGGTGTACTTTGACCACTAGGGGCGCTATAATTAGGAAGACTTTCTCGTATTGACACCAAACTTTATCTCAGGAGTTAAGTGGTTAGCTAATGATATTTGTGATTAATGATAGTTAATGATATTTTGTGAGCTCATCTAAAGTGAGGACATTTAATGCCTTGCAACACATTTACAAATGAATTATAAAGTTTACACTTGCATTTATTAATTTAGCCGACACTTTCACCCAAAGCGGCTTACACATGTCAATGAAATTAAAGGGCAAGGCCACATTGGTGGATTGGTGGACCCATAACTTTATGGGTTACTGCATGTTAACCCGGCTCCCTATCCACACTACCTCTGTCCAGTAGTATTACAACAGTCAATTCAAAAATATAATATAGATATGCGTGTTTACTATGAACAAACCATTTTTAACTGTGTGTAAACATGATTTACAGAATTAATGTAGGAATAATGCTTTACAAACGAAGAATACAGCATTTAATAATAGTTTACAGATGCTTAATAACAGTGTGTAGTAGAAGAAAACAGGGGTTTCTATCTGGGCCAAGGTAGTGTAGTGGATAAGGAGCTGGACTAGCATGCAGTAGCCTGAAAAGTTGAGGGTTTGATTCCTGGCTTTCACTGTTATGTCAATGGCCTTCAATTTAATTGACATGTACAGTATACGTCGCTTGTCTGCTAAATGAATGAATGTGAATGTAATCTTTACAACTCATTTGAAAATGTGTTGCAAGGCATAGAAAGTCCTCACTTTAGATAAGCTCACAAAATATCATTAACTAACCACTTGTAACTCCTGAGTTAATCATGAATTATAGTATTAGGAAGTGGTTTATAAAATATGTATCCTCACCCTAACTAATCATTAATGCATGTGTATGTAACAACTATTAAATAATGGAAATATTACTTCATCAACAAAATATTATTGCATAATTTATTAAGTATTAACAATAATACATGAACATATTCTAGATATAGGCTTATTTACTATGAACAAACCATTTATAACTGTGTGTACAAATACTTTATTTATGAGAATTAACATAGGAACAATGCTTTACAAATGATGAACAAAGCATTTTGTAATAGTTTGCAACTGGTTTATAATAAGAAAATGATTTCATTATACAGTGGTTGTTTCATTACTTATTATGTATGCCTGGGGAGCCACTGTAAAATTATGGGTCTGCCTCAGACTCCTGGGTCTCATGGCGTCAGTCATGGTAGTCATACCACTCGGCCGCTTATACATGTGAGCATCTCTGAGATTGCACCCCTCGCGTAACGGCCATCGCCGCGTTGCAATCTCAGCAGCCTGCTGCGCTGCGGTCCTGGAAACGGCCACTCTTCCTCACAGAGGGAACCCCGATGGGCGCAGTCCTACACAGGATAGTGGTGACAACGGATGCCTTGTTAAGCGGCTGGGGAGCTACTCATGAGGACAGGTCGATAAATGGGCTGTGGGATGCACACATGCGATCTTTGCACATAAACTGTTTATAACATATGGCAGTGTGGCTCACACTCAGACGTTTTATGCCTGTGAGAGGGCATCATGTCCTGGTCAGAACAGACAACACCACGATGGTGGCTTATGTCAACAAGCCGTTTTCTGCTTGTCCTGAGAGGGCATCATGTCCTGGTCAGAACAGACAACACCACGATGGTGGCTTATTTCAACAAGCAAGGGGGACTGAGGTCTCTTCATATGCACACTTTGGCATACAAACTGATTTAATGGACGGCTCCTGTCGCTGAAAGCCACACACGTCCCTGGTGTATTGAATTTGGGTGTGGATTTATTATCCAGGGGAAATTCACGCTATGGAGACTGGATACTCCACAGCGATGTGGTGGCTTAAATCCGGCTGCGAACCTTTTGGGCGAAAGTGGACTTATTCTCCTCTGGAGAGAATGTGCAATATCCGATGTTTTTCTCCCGTTAGGTATAGATGCATTGGCACACCAGTGGCCACATGTCCTGCTCTATGCCTTCCCCCCGTTGGAACTGATCACTCCAACACTCACCAGGGTATGGTAATGGGGCCTCTTACTCATCCTTATAGCCCCACGCTGGCCAGGGAAACCCTGTTCCTCCCCAACGTGGCCGCTGTCTCTCCGCAGGGACCTGCTGTCCCAAGCGAACGGGGAGATATTTCACCCACATCCAGAGCGCCTGGCCCCCTGGATTTGGCCCGTGAAAGGCTGAATCTAACAGCTGCAGGTCTGCCCTGCAATGTCATAGCGACCATTCAGAAGGGTTTCTAAACCACCCTTCATGGGATCTACCTATGGTTATGGATGTTCTGTCTCACCCTCCCTTCGAGTCATTACAGCAGTTGGATCTTAAAGTGCTCTCACTTAAGACGGTATTGTTGGTGGCCTTATGTACGGCTAAATGCATTGTGTGACAGTGATATTCACGCCTTATCCGTGAATCCAGTCTGTATGCAATTTTTCCCGGGTGACCCAAGTGTTGTATTAAACCCAACCCAGCGTTTATTCCGCCAATGGTGTGCTGTCTGATTAAACTTTCCCCATAGAGAATGTATACTTGGTACCCTGGAAATCCAGAGTTCTCGCGAGAGCACAATGGAATTGTCACTGCGAGACACTCTGGCAGTGAGCAATGATGCATGTTACCCCATCCCGTGGAACCAATCAAATCGGCGTATCTGATATAGGCGGGCCAGAGGCGAGCTAAACTGATGACGACTGCAACGTTGGAGGTCAATAAACATTGATCGTAGTGTTATCCAATTGCGTGCAGTGAGATTTTCAAATGCATGCTTGGTGCCGCCCCTCGAGTTGGGCCATTACATTGTTCGTGGCCAGACCCTTAATCTTTCTAGATTACCAGGGTCTGGATTTTCCAGGCTATATGCTTGGCAGTGTGTTGGACAAACCCTGGCAACGTCAGGTTTTACAGACATCATGTCACAGCCCTGACTTTGGCGCATTCAGTGTTGGGACATCAGGGAACAGGCCACACTGATTCATTGATGGGGATTGCAAGCCTAGTATTCCAAGGATCCGGTGTGGGTAATCGGGAGAGTCGGGAGAATTCCTGGTGGGCCGCTTCACTTTTGGGAAGGAAAAACATATTGACATGTCACATTAGTCTATCTTCTCTTAAAGTAGGCTACTCACGTTCCACAATCTATGCCTGACACCGCAGCCTCTTCATGGGTTGCAGCCTACCAAAAGAGTTGGTTGGGTCCATATAGCCCGTCTTTTCTAAAAAGTTTTCTCAGATAGGCCTACCGATAGCCGGGCCGGCCTTACTGTAGCAATAACATCAGGGAAGATGGATGGTATAAAGAGGCCAGAAGGGACTGAAAAGGCCAGGTAAAAAAAGAAAGGAAGGCATTGGAGGAGAATGTTGCCAAATGTGCCAAGCTTCCAGATTTTTTTTAAGACAGACACTGGCATGACACTGGTGTCGTTATGGATTTAACGGTTTCATGTTATGGATGTGACATGTGATCAGTCCAATTTGTTGGAACCTTGAGTCCATTTATCCCCTTTTAATGGGCCCTATCATGACGGTCTAAAACACATGGTCACTTGCGAAAAGCTTATTTAAATTTAGTGGGATGTCCAGTCCACATTGGGAGTGTTTTCGTTATCAAACGTCAGGCGGATGGAGCAACAAGGCGTTCCTAGGTTTCTTAATCAGTCGTGGGTGTGTTTTGGCACACATCTGTCATTCCCTTTAACAGATAGCGGTGCAACTTTAAACAGCGCATCTGTATTTTCATAGTCAGCGGCGTATTTGATGGAATCTGCTTGCACGCCAGACCGTATGGAACAGTTATTCCACTAAACCATGCTTTACTAAAACCTAGCAGCCTATTATTTCAACTGATTGACAAAGTAAAACTAACTTAACCGTGGTGTCAGTCAACAACAAAACAGTTATACACAGTTAATTACTTTCAGTATTGACTGACAATGGGTTACCATCGAAAACATAGCCTGGAAAAAGCAACACTTGCATAGGAGGTGCCTACATCTCATGACGTCTTTAGTTGTTCAACTCATATTTGGCTCTCTGTAGGGGTGTAAAGATTAACCGATACGTATCGGTATCCGTTTTTAATGTGTAAGATATGGCTACATCGATATGTGAAGCCCCGTATCGGAATAAAACTGAAATGAACCGGTCATTATATCGATTTACTTGTTACAAATCAGTTCATAACCTTTTCTGCTTGCTCAGACTCTGATTTACGTTGCAAGCAGCGCGTTCATCCCACTTCCTGTTTTGAAACTACACGTGGCACGGATTTGTGGGTAATGAAGATCGTTTTGGGCTACACTCATTGCCCAAAGTAGACAAAGGACTTCATTACCCATACATCTACTGCAACTTAAGCACGTGAAAACTCGCACTCTGTCGGTGTTTGATTTTACTCTTTTGTTTGTCAAAATCCAGCGCGAAATTAAACACTTACTATAGCATTCCTAAACGGCAACGATAGTCTGTAGAGTAGCCTTACGTTTGATGAAGGGATTTCCTTAATGTTTATTATTATTTTGTTAATATTAGTGTTGCACAGTGTATCGATACTAAAAAGGTATCACGATGCCTTCACGCAAAAAACGATACGATTTCCGACGTTTTTAGAATCGATACTTTATTAAAATTAACGTTCTGTGTCTACTTGAACTGCTGCTCTCATTGCTCCTTGCATGCATCTAGGCAAGTGGGCGTGTCAAGCAGGCAGCTCTGAGTGAGTGAGTGCGCAGCCAACGTCAACATACAGTAGTTCTTTGCCGACCGTTCTCGGCCTTGTGGATAAAACAAAAGGTGAAGTGAAATCTGCAACTATTTCGGATACATCGCGAATAGTGAAGGCAAGCCATCAGATACACAGAGGCCCGTTTGTGAAATATGTTTCAAAGTCATTTAAAAGCAGTAGGCTACGCATGGAACTTGGCTAAACACCTCGCAGACATTTTATTTTTGTTCAAAGAACGGCAGGTAATATATGCTATAGAAAACACGACTACATGGTTAGTGCCAAGTTCTTCTCTTCTGTTTTAGTCTAGCCTAAGTGAAACGAGTAAGGTTCTCTGGGATAAAGCGAACCTTCCTTCATCAATGAATTTTGACGAGACATAACGAGCTGTAATCATTTTGATGAGACATAACGAGCTGTAATCATAGGGTGCTAACGTGATGAAAGCGCAATGTTCACGCCAGAATAACATTACCATAACTTGTAAACAATCTATTTCATGTTTGGTCAGTACTACTGGTAATATTTGTCATGGTATGTAGACTGCAATTTGTTCAATAAGTATTGCCCAGATGTAGGATAGGCTACCCGAAATGCGCTAATTAAAGCCCACAGCATATAATACCACCAAAGCGTGTTGAGTCCTAATAATAATAGCGGCTTATTGTTACGTTGTAGCAAATCATGTTATCAAAGAAATAGACGTGGGCTAATGTAGGAATGCACACAGACATATTGCAACAGGTAATGGTGTAGGCCTATCTGACGAAGACCTGAGTGGTTGGAACGTCAGACTTGTACACTGGGCTTAAAGAAGACTATCCTCACATTTTTCCCTTTGCAACTGTCAAAGAAATCCCATGAACACGGGAAGGCCTAGGGAAGCCTATACTGTACATCAGATGGCCTAAAGATTAGGCCCCTCTGCATAGCATTCAGTGATTTGCATGCAATAATTTCAACACTGACCTTGATCTAGCCTAGTTTGGCTATTTAAAGCTACTTTATTGGCAAAACACAACACAATGTAAATGAACTGTAACAAAAAATAAAGGACTCAATCACACAAAGTAGCCCTACTATTTTACTGACTATAAAAATAATAATTATGTAGGAAGTTTAGAACCCAGAATTGACCTACACACTACAAAAGTGCACCGAATTCAACACAAATGACTCAATACACTTGTAGGAGGTATGAGTCCTTTCTTTTCCAGATATCTTAGGATTTCGCCGTAGTATCATTTCAGTATCGAGCATCGTGATATTTATGGAAGGTATCGTATCAAAGTCATAATTTTGGTATCGTGACAACACTAGTTCATATTCACTCAGACTTGGAACAAAATAGGCCCAGTTCATTGATATGTAGGCCTATGTTGTTCTTGTAGGCTATGAGAAAAGGCCAAGATTGTCTTAAGCACCGTTTTATTTTATTTCGGTATTGTCTTACCTCAACAATAGGCTACAGCTCCATGAAAACAATCAGATATAACTCTATAAAATCTATAAAGTCTATAAAAATGTATTTTTATGTTGTATTTGGCTGCTTTGTTTGGCTGAAATGTAGACTATTCTTTTTTCATTTCAATACAATATATGATACAAACCTCAGTTTAGATAATCATATTCACACATTTGTTTTTGCCTAATTGACATGACCATGATAATTTATAATATAAAATTAATGTGCACCTTAAGCAAATGATAAAAAAAATCTTTCAGAATGCTTTCCATTCTTCAACTGCATCGAATCGTACTGAATCGTTTTTTATGAACATGTATCTTTTCTTGTATCGAATCGTGCCCATGTATCTAGATGTGAATCGTATCGTCTTTTACATGAGAGATTCACACCCCTACCTCTCTGTCATTACCATTTGCAAATGGTGAACTACTGAACTACTCATGGTGAGATGAATTTCGTAATATCTTTATTCTAATTATGTTTCCCATGGTAATCGTGTAATTTGTAATGTTTTGTATGGATGTGCGCCGGTGCGTATTTGTGAATGAGAGTAGCATGGTGCGTTGAGCACCCGCCCCAATCACTGTTGATAATGCACTCTTAAAATAACATATAAACAAGTCGCCATGGACTTCTGACCAGGTTTCTCTTGGTCAGAGGTAGGGGTCGACCAATTATCGGCCGGGCCGATTATTAGGGCCGATATTTAGCATTTTTATAATAATCGGTCTCGGTCATTTTTCCACCGATAAGCCGATATCGCAATGGATAAAGAATGAAACGCGCTACTTTGTCTGTAAAGCGTCTCTCACTCCCTGCATTTGCTACTCTGTGGTCGAGAGCATTGTCCACTAAACCGTCTGATTTGTTAGTTAGCACGAATGCAGCCAATCAGGATCGAAGACTGAACACAGAGAAACTTTAGGATTCTCACTGAGGCAGACAGACTGGGCTTCAGCTGTACGGAGCTATTTTTCAAAGGTAAGGAAGGTACCTTACATTGCTGAAGTTGCAATGAATCACAAGCATCTACACTGAAGTTACAAAAACACCACTTTGTAAGCTATTGTCTCTTTGATCCCGATCAATAAGTAAAGCACCCACTTCCTTCCCCAGATAGCCATTTCCTTTGGGCCGGATCCGCATAAAAGCCATTAGATCCGCCTGTAGCGGACATACGGTATCTGACTGTGGGCCAGGTCTGCTCCTGATACAGGTTTCAGCTCTGCTAGCAATGCTGTTTTATCACCGGTTTACAGATTTGTCCCAGGTCCAATTTCCGCAACTCAACTGGAAGTCAGGAGATGCGTTTAAAATACAAAACACAAATTTAGAAACCATGGGGGTGCACTATGTTCCCATGGCCACTTCATTTCTACAGTAAGGCTGGAAAAGAAGATATAGTTGGCTCAATATTGATCATATGCTCGTTTCATTATTTTTATTATTATCTAGCAGTGGTAAAAGTAGTCAATTGTTGTTTGTGTCAGATCAAACAGTGCTATGAGACAACCCCATATTCTTGCCACGCATGCAGAAGTCCAAGCAGTAACGTTAATCAAGGATCTTTAGTTTGCTCACTATCAATCTTTTGACATGATTTGCCAGCCTGGACTAGGACAGCCCAACTTTTCAAGGTAGGCTCTGCTTTTCTGCTTTTATCTCTGTTGGTTTATTCAGAGACAACAATAAGCAAACGAAATGATTGATAACTTTACTGTAAGGTTATACTATTATTTTCCAGCAATATAGGCTAGGCTACTAGCTTAGCTTGAGCAAAACACCCATCACAATAACTAGCCTATTTTGGTAACAGCTAACGCCAACAGGATCACTGATGATAAAAAAACGAGTGTAATTGTGACTTAACCTATTTTCAAAAAAAAAGGAATAAATGGCTCATATTTATTTTTGTTGTTTCAGATTGACCATGGAGATGACTGAGGAAGACAGCCTGAATATCGATGGGAACAGTGGAATTAACACGACTTAAACTTTGTCTGGGATTGCACTTCTACAGCCAGGTTGTTGAATAAAAAAAATAATAAGACACTTATGTGTAAAGTTTTTTTTACCCCCTTGTGTTTGTAGCCTAACTTATGTTTATCAGTTGAGCTGTTGGGAAAACGTTACAAACTTTAGCCTGGGTGAACCTATAACGAACCTGTTAGCAAATGTGTAGCAAACAGATTTTTCAGGATAATTAGCCCTAATTACCAATCACATTTCACATGTCAAATAAAGCCGGCTGATGTCTGATAAACGGGTCCGTACCACACACAATAAGCGGACCCGTATTGCATATGATAAACAGATCTGGAACACGTCAGTAACACAGACTACCATACGGAACTGGGCCAGTCTTAGCCCTTATTGGTACCAGATCCGTCAAACGGATCCAGACCAATTTTGGACCGATGTGCGCTTGGACGCTGGATCAGGTCCATTATGCAGATCCGTGCCGGACGTTGTGGTAGGTGTGGCCCAGTTCCGTCCCAGTGTATGTTTGCTATCTGGGTCATTTAGCGAATTCCCGATTTATGCACGTTTACAAACTCGGGTGCTGCACGTCGGGAGTTCTTTGCCTCCGCCTCGTCCATTAATTGTGAATAACGGGACACCTCAGCGGACGTTATCCCTATTAGGCTACATAGTAGACAAGTCCTAAGTTATGCGATAGTGAACGTCAAAAAGTCTAGTTGCTCCTTTTTGAAACGGACTGTCAGAAAAGACAAGGCTACAGGCACCCAGGGCCAGTCGTAATTTAATCCGACCTGAAGTAAAACGCGTCCTAAGCTGGCTATTAACGTGCCTTTTAGGCTCACAAAAGTGTAGCTTATAGCCTACATATAGACACAAGTTGCATGCTTAAATAGCCTAAAAACTATTTTAAAACTGTTTTGTTAAACTATTCAACCGTAACACTTGCCATCACACATGCACCTCTTCCTCTCCCTCTCTTGTGCACTCACACACACTATGGCAAAGCATCCCATAGGTGCCAACTCTCACGCATTGGCCGTGAGACACACGCATTTGATTGGTTTTACACTCACACGCCACACCCCCGATTTCTCAGGCTTAAGTGTCAACCCGGTCGGTTAGATGCCTGAAAAATGAGTTTAGCCTATCTATAGAGCTAGCCTACCTGTTGAGCCACGGTTATGCTTTCAGAGACGGTGAGAGGGTTCAAGAGCACCCCCTGTCTGGAATTTTCTAAATTTTCTCTCATTTGCGATGCTTCAGAAGCCGTCCCAGGCGCATTCCCCCCGCATTTCCCCGGCTTCAGGTATGCTTTGAGTATTATTGAGTATTTTTCACGCTGAAGTGTCAACCTGGTAGGTCAAATACCTGGCAGATGAGGTTCAACTAAACTAAACCTATACATATGATATCACACATCAGGTGAACGTGCGGAATCTAGGCTTTCCAATGATATTAGCGCCAAGTTGCTGTGATAAATGGTTCGCGAGAAAATTAACATTGAACCGACGTGCAATTTAGGCTAATCATATTTGCATTTTGCACACAGTGCACACCCATTACTCTCGGTTTAATATTTCACTAACCCTTCACACAACAAGTGGCAAACCCAATATCACAATAAACAGCAAACCGTACCGAATATGAGGATATTAAGCATGCCTCTGTGCAATAAGTGGTTCCTGAGTAATCCGGTTTTGAAATTGCAACACATTTCTACATAGCCTCATTGGGGCGAAATTATAATGTATTCTAATGTAAACTATTTGTCAGTAGGCCTACATACATTTTTGTAAATTGCTCAGCCATAGATTATCCCACTATCATGGTTCTTATATTGTCAGGTTCCAGCCAATCCCATTACAGATACATGAATACATTTATATTGGCATGCTTCCTAGTGACATTAATCAAAAATATGAAGAAAATCAAATAACGAGACACAAATATTGATATAACGCCTGACATAAGCCATATGCAAACATTTACATCATGCAGATATGGGTACATCCTGAAAAAGGAATAGCATGTAGGCTATGGGCTATGGCCATTACAATGACCAATATATTATCTTAAATAAACTAGCTGAATAACACAGGTGACCACTTCTGCATAATTTCATGGAGTGCTGAAATGTACACACATTTTTGAACATTTCTGAACTGTGAAATGTATGTTCACATGTATGTATGTATGTATGTTTTTGTGGTTGTGAACTTATATCACCATAACTATTCCACCTGTGTGTGCATGGTTATAATTCTGAAGTGCAAAATAGCACCTGATTGATGCATTTAAAAGTTAAAATATACAAACATTTCTTAAATTCTTACAAAACACCCACCCACTTTTTAAAATTATTAGTTTGGACCCCCCCACTTTTGCCGTGCGAAATACCAGTCCAGTTTTCAGCATCTGTTTAGTGCTTCATTGTCATTTTCATTGGATTCTCCCATTTGCGCGTAAATCGCTCATAAACTTGTTTTTTTTGTTACACGCATTCTCCCATTCCTCTTCTGTCACACACACAGTGACAAGCGCCAAATCCCCCGCAGTTTTGAAGAGATCTGTCATCCCCCTCACTTTTGATAAGGTAAAAAGCCTCATAGGTACGCCAAATAAATAATAACCTATAGGTTTACGCTAGGCTATGTAAAACTCCCCATTAAAGCGATGGTTCGGAGTAATTTCACCCTAGGGTCCTTTGCACCATGACCCCAAGCCAAACACCCTCCCAGAACCTGTTTTCCCTTGGTCGAACCCTGGTCGAGTAGCGCTGTCAGAAACGAATGAGTTTCTGCAGGCGTAATGGAACCAACTTTTATCTCGTAAATTACCCCACTAATAATGCCCTGAATGGTACGAAACTTCTACAGTATGTTCTTTACTCATAAAACGAGGCATTGAAAAGTTTGTAAGTACACCAGGAGTTTATTTAAATAACACTTGCCTGATGGATGCTACTTTCTGCTACGTTGATGTAATCTTAAGACAAAGTACAGGCCTTTAGGGGCAGGATTGTATTCGAGACAGCCCTTTATTTCTTATTCGAGTTTTATTTTGAGACATGCGTTTCTTGGAGCATCATACTGGTAGGCCTTCAAAAACATGACATTTTCGGTTTAGTTTGATATTTAATTTACTTTTGGACTGTTTGATTATATTGTTAAATGTTGGGACTGATGGGCGCTGAAATCTGGGGAGGTATTTGATGATCACTATTACGTTCCATGTAGTTGAAAGAGTGTCGGGATTTCAAACAAACCATCCGCTTTCATGCGTTCATTGAACGTCTGCGGTGCTGTAATGGAAACCTTATTGCGTAGCCAAGTAGCCTATTGAGTTATTTTTAAATTATGCACGATTTACTTTTTATTCATTTCGTAGGCTGGCTTTATTTTGTTATATAGAAGTATCTGAATAACCTGTTAAAATGTACCAGAATTCAGGAAATTGCATCTAGTCCAAAAAAATGTTTATGGGGGAGGACCCCCATACCCCCCCTCTGAAAATTTCCCACCCACTTTCACAATGCCTCCGACGCCCATGGTCCTAGTAGTAGGCTAGATCCCTTTGATACCAATGTTCATTTAACTCTGGGAGCGAGCTCACAAGCCAACGGAGAGTTGCTAGACTAGCCCTGGAAGCAAATGTAATTTGTAATTTGCTGCCGCTAGGGTGTGTCTACATTTCTAAGCTACCAAAATGCACCAGAATACAGGAAATCACATCAAACAAATGAAAAAAATTCTGGGGGAGGACCCCCAAACCCCCCGTCCACATATGCGACAATTAGTGGGGAGCCCCTAATACATGTGGGCCCAGGGGCCGAAAGTTCATAATCCGTCCATGCCTGGTCCCTACACCTGAGAACCACTGATGTACGTTTTTTTTACTGTACGGTATAATGCTGAATGAGCCAAACAAAAATTTCCGCAGCAAAAGTTTGGTTGGCCCCACCAAATCTCACTCCAAGGTTTTTTGAAAAGTTGGCAGCCCCCAGGGTGACAGGTCCCTTAACAAGCACATAGTCTATGAAAATAATTGCTCAGTTTTTGGATTAACATCTACACAGGATTTACACTTGTGATGCAAGTGTGTATCAAAGAAAGAAAAGTTGACATATCGGTTTTACATATCGGTTATTGGCCTCCTGTTTTGGTAATAATTGATTACCATTTTGCACAATATTTGAGATTATTGCCTTTTGCACACTGCCTACGGTTACCCTTACTGGTGGCGATTATATCCCATTATCGTCCTTGTATTTGTAAACAACTCTGTGAAATAAATAAGAATTTGAATATATGATAGCTGTATCCTGATCAGTTTATTCTTAGTGGACTTGGTGGGGAAGTGACCTAGGTGTATGGTATAGGGTTCTCCCACCCTCCTAACTGGGAGTGACGTAGTCACTATTTAAAATATTATGCTACAGGCCACACTTGGGCATGTTAAGCCCGCTCGAATGGGGTATAAAAAGAGAACGGCCTCTTGATTAGGGTTCTTGTTCTTCTTTTTCATTTTTCTTCGGATCGATCCGCAGACTTAGACATTTTTCTTTCTTTTTATTTTTTTTTGTACTTAATAAAGTCAAAACCCTAACTTTTGGTTAGGGGTTTGTAAAAAAACTGCCTAGCATTTTTCTCGCATTTTTCGGCCTCCCCTGTGTTGCTGAGAATATCGAACGCCTTGCAACAGAGACTTCGGTCTACAGAGGTAACTTTACTCCAGGTGAGTAGGTTTGAAGGCTACTTTCTAAGACATCGTATATGGGCAAAAAACATACTGCGCAATGCACTGACACACAGGAGTAGTGAACTCAGCCAGGCATTTAGGAAGGAAAGTCCTATGCTCCAGGGCAGATAAAAAACCGAATAGGTTTTGTTAGCAAACTTATTGTTTGTGAAACTAAGTTCTAGAACCTGTTGTGGTCGAAATACACATCATACAAACAAGGATACGGAAATCTGTCTGATAAATACAAGTGTATTAAGGGATAGAACCTAAATTGTTATAGATCCGTTGTGATCACTTATATTTCATGTGTTATAAGAACTGTCTTCAAGAAGAGCTTTAATTTTGAATAAACTCACCTAAGAATAGGGTAGTTAGTTTCCTCTTTGCCCCGGATGGACAGACAAACGTCTGTAGTAAGGATTTTTTGACCTCATTTTTAAGTATGACTAAGCAACTTTTGTAAACACAGCTCTGAAGTTCTACCCCTTTTTATTGAGTTAACCACATTATGAAGTATGAACCAAGGGCACTTCGAGACAGAGACTTAGTTCACCTTTGTTAGCCCCAAACCCCAAATTAGGGAATTTGATTCAGATAGAGAGAACCTCTCAATCAAGTCAACCCCCTCGTAGTGTTAATTTCATCAGGCGAGACGAGAGGAAATATGTTCGTCAACGACCTTTTTTTCATGACTAATGGCGGCCTTACATTGTATGATTTTGGTCTGTTTTCACAGTTGGCGACTAAAAAGCTAAAAGCCGGACAGAAATTATGGGAGTTGTACTGGAATTGCGTCGCGCTCCCATCAATGAGATTGTTAAGTGTAAGGTGCTAGCGGTTCTTAGCGGTTTTAAGTCAATCTTTTTCTAGTTTTGCCATTACGACAATATTATTGCAAGTCTTTTTAGTCGTGGCTCATGCAAATAGTGACGTGAACAATATAAAAACCAATAGTGACCTCTCTCCAACACCAAACAGGAAGGGGCAAAGTAGGCGACAGCTGTAGCCTATATGATTATTTGTTATTTCATTTCTTATAAATTATTAGTCAGCTATTCCATGTGACAGAACAACTCTATCTCTGTTGTCACACATGAAACAATGCTACAGAAACACGAAAGAATGACTTTGATATGAGTAGGCTATCATATGAGTTCCTGTTGATATGTAGTGCACGATGGAAATATATATATTTTTTTTTAAGTATATTTTTTTTGGCCTTTTTATGCCTTTAATGATAGTGACAGGAAGCGAATAGGAGAGAGAGCAGGGGTAGGATCCAAAAAGGACCACGGGGCGGGAATCGAACCCGGGTCGCCAGCGTACGGTGCAGGTGCCCCAGCCAGTTGCACCACAGCTGGGGCCATGATGGAAATAATTTAAAGGATTCTAGTAGTAGTGTTGTAAATAGTGACCCTGCATGATCCCTAGTTTTTGCAAAATCATAGTCTGTGACTAGTCTGTGACTCAACAACTCTATCACTTGTCTTTACATGTGAGAAGGTCTGAGACTGTAGTTTTTAAATCTTTTCCAAATCATTGCTAAGTCTGTCAGTGTAAGGAGGGCTTAAGACAGGACGATGATGAGACTGCACTAATGTCCTGAAACACTGACAAAGACTATCTTAAGATGCATTATTGTTGACGAAAAAAGACGAGACTAAAATGTTTTGCATGAAATACAAACTAAGATAAAATCTCTCTTCATTTTCGTCTACAAATGAGAAGACAGAATAACTAGCTGTTACGTTTTCAAAAATATTCCGAATGAGTTCATGCGCAGCATCTTTCCTGTAGGCTAGTCTACGTGCTGTTGCTGCAACACGAAACTACATGAGATTTCTGGCAGAGTTAGCAAGCTAACTACCTAAGTCAGGGGTCTCAAACTCCCGGCCCAATTCTGGCCCGCAACCTAATGTCAATATAATAATGTAATCGGCCCTTGAGGGTATTTTTTTAATTGCGACAAACAACAACACTGATTAAAATAGACGATAGATCCAAGTACGGTGACATTCCATTTGTACTCTCCTCCACTAGTTGCTAGACTAGAGTTCTCAACGGGCCTGAAAATTACAACCCGACCCGTGGCTTTTAGAGCGCGGACCCGATGTAACCCGACACATCAACATGAATTACCTGCCCGAACCCGGCCCGCGGCCCGACGTAAAACATATGTTTTGACTGTTAAACCCTGACGTTATTTAGGTTAAGATTCAACACATTAGCATGGCAATTTACTAAAACGGTGATTTTCTCCTCTTCTGCGTATCGTGATGGAAGAACCATGTCAACTTTGGATGCGGTTATCTTAGCGATACTTTTTGCAATACCCTCGATATACATATTGTTGGAAATCTTAGCTTATGACCGTTCATGTGAGCACAATAACTTAATTTTGTAAATTTTACCAAAGCGACTGGTTTCGCCTTGCAGGGTCACATATTTAATCAGCACCTTGCATTTTGAGCATTGCACATAACCTGTAGAATTTCCATCAGAATCCAGCACCACTCCAAACACTTTCCAGACCTCTGATTTTCCCACTCCTGTAGTAGCGACGGTGCATCACCTGCGGCAAATTTACTTTTCACCAACTCCATCTTCTTCTCCAGGCTAAAGGCGTGCATGCAGCGGCGTCAGGTCTGCCCCCGTTCCTCTCTATGATGCACGTTGCACGCAGCAGCCAGACTTTCTTTACGGTGAACAGCAGCGATGATTTTTTTTTTTTTTTCACTGAGCGGAAAAGATTAAGCCCAAGGTCCAACCCGACCCGAGTCATTTGGTTATATTTTTCGAACCCGAACCTGTTGAGAACTCTATGCTAGACATCCAGAGCTTCGATTCAAGCTTGACTAACAAAAATGATATTTGAATGACTAAATATGACAAAATTAACACTCATACATCCTAAACCCGTTGAAAAGGGGCCCCTCGAACCAGACATATACACTGAAAGATCCCTCTTTCCTCTTTTGCTCTGTGAGAACAGCACAGACCTAAGACCAGCACACACACCTTCACACACACGGAGTAGCGACCTCTACTGTGTTACGGGAGCCTTGTTTCACCAGAGTGGACACAAAACGCAACACTGCCCATGAGCAGCTGCGCTGGGGACAACTCTACTGTCTCTTGCAGGGTTGTTCTGTAGTCAAGCAATGCCAGATGTTTGTCTGGAGCTTTGCTCCAAAGTCTTTTCATTGTTTGTACTGCACGCTTGGCCTCTCCATTTGAGTGAGGTGATGTGAGATGTGATTTGCCATACTGTAGCTCTCACAAAAGTCTCTGAACTCCTGACACATACTGGGACCCTGTCTGTTTGTAGGACAGTTGGAATCCCATGTTGACTGAACTGTGATTTCAGTATTTCAATGGCAGTGTGGCTTCGCTGATCTTTGAGCTTGTCCAATTCAATGTAATTTGAAAAGTAATCCATAAGAAGAATGAAGTGCTTGCTCTCAAACTCAAAGATATCAGAGGCCTCAATTGGCAGTTCTGGGGTTTCAGTTGGCTTTAGAGGCAATCTTGGTAGTTATACTGGATGGAATCCACTATCTTGAAATCTCCTGGCTTCTTATTAATATAGATAGATAGATGGATAGATAGATACTTTATTGATCCCCAGGGGAAATTCAAGGTCTCAGCAGCATACAGACAACACAAACACATTCTTTAACAGCAGAAAGAGTAATTAAAGTATATAATATAAAAACACAACTAAGCAATAAGGACAGTAGAAGATAAAGAATATTATGACCGCCGCATGAGCAATTTTCCGTCCAAGGATTCTCGGGACACTGAAAGACCGAGGTGCACGAAACTTGGTGGGCATGTAGCACCACAAGGATAGCATGGAACCATTGTTTTTCACCGTCGCCGCCCCGCCGGACTGGACCCCCGAAAGGAGGGTAGGGCAGACACAGTTTTCTGTGAATATCTCGAGAATTGTAGGGCCTAGGAGGACCACCTTTTTTTGTATGTTGGTTTTAAAGGGCCATGTCAACCCATCCCATAACCACTCATTTCATGAATAGCGCCACCTAGTTACAAATGAAAAAGCAAAAATTAGATGTAATCGCAGGTATCTGTGACCTGACATGGTCAAAACTGCACGAAATTGGAAGTGTATTATGACACCCTCTGAATGCATGCCAAGTTTCGTGGACTTCTGTTCATGGGGGGCCATACAATAAATTAATTTATGTGTACATTTAGTGACTGTACACCAACAGAGTTTTCTGTCAATATCTTGAGAACCGTAGGGCCTAGGATGACCGATTCTTTGCATATGTTTGCCTCCAGGGGCCATGTTAACCCATTCCATATGCACACATGTGCATAAACAGATACACACACACACACACACATACATTCACAGTAATCATATGTCTGACACATACACACACAGTAGACATGTACGCATGCATGCACATGCACACACACAAGCACACACACACACATAAATATGTACATGCACACAATTCAAGAATTTCTCAGAATTATGAACAGGCAAGATGAGGGTGGGGTTGTATAAAATGTATTTTACATGTGAAATCTATGAACTAATCATGTTTTGGTAATTGTTGTCTAGCAGATACCAGTGAGAATTGAGTGTGCATAATGCAATTCAGTGAGACAGTTGGAATCCTATATGCCTTTCACCTTTTGTTTTTAGCCAGCAGCCAGACAAGCAGATACCCTGACTTTGCTGAATTACTGAAGCTAAGCAGGCTTAGTTAGTACTTGGATAAGAGACCTCCTTGGAAGAGTAAGTTCCTGCTGGAAGTGGTGTTGGTGGCACTCTTCCCTGTTGCCAAAAGCTACCAAACAAATATCAATCCCACTGCCCTATTGCAGTGACAGGGACACTGTACTGCAGGAGATGTTTTCCTTTGCATGCATGTTAAATTGAGGTCCTGACTCACCATGGTTGTTAAAGATCCCATGGCACTTATCGCAAGAGTAGGTGGTTCCCTGATTTGCTTTATTTACGTACACATACATAAAGACACACACACATACATGCACACACACAACACGCACAAACACATAAACACACATACACACACCCTTACACACATGCACCCACACATACAAACACACCTACATACACACCTACAAACACACACACGCGCGCGCGCACACACACACACGCGCACACACACACACAAACACAACCACACACTCTGCACACACTCAATTACAAACACAAAAAAAGGAACAAAGTAGGAAATGAACACAATTTGACAAGCGTCACTTATTTTTGTGGAAAAAATGTGCTGGACTGGGCGGCGGTCATATTTTGAACCGCTCTGCAGTACATCTAGTTATTAATATAACCTTTTCTTTTTACCTTTTCAAAAATGAATGCGGCTCTAACCGCTTAACGTACAGACATGTTGAAATAACCGTTGTGTAGGTCTGGAATTGGACAAGTTATCATTTTTTATACTTTTTTAAAAAAAGTTTATACTTTTTGAGAAATCGGGGATTAAAAATGTAAAAAAAAAAACATATTTTTCTCTCTATGACATCACAAAGGGGGCTCATTTAGAAGGGTCGTAAAGTAATCAGGTGCGGGTCCACCTGCATACAATCTGGCACGCTGCCTAAACTAGTCCTACACATCCTGTAATTCATCACTTTTGAACCACACTGCTTTCACACTGCTCAATTCTCTTCAATAAAGTTTACATTCTTGGTGTCTTCGTCTAACAAACTACAACGAAACAGACGTTTTCCTACCACACCCAATGTAAGTTACAATTAAATTGTGTTTTTTATTCGAATGGAGTATGTGAAGTCTGTTTTTAACTACTCAGATAGACAAGTAAGCAAGCAAGCTGGCGTTACCTGTCATTGATTAGCAACAAACTCGTAGCTGCTACGAGCCACTATTCACATATGGTCAGTTGACTTTTTGTGTCCCAATATGGCTGAACACTAGTTGGGGCAACTCTCCTGTGCTCCGGCCAGCCTTGCTGGATGATGTGTTGTAGGGAGCTCAGTTGTTTTTTGTGCATTCCTGTAGCTCAGTGTACGTCTCTTCACTTACAGTCACATAATTCAGCATGGATACATTCCAACTGTTCCAATTCTGGAGTATTGTGTGTCAGTTGCACTCTGGCAGGTCCATATCCTTCCCTTTCCTGTACCTGACAGTCAAATCATACCATTAGATGTGCAGGCACATCCTCTGTAGGCACATGGGGGTGGAAAGCAGAGATTTCTTAAAAATGTCCTCAAGTATGGTTTGTGGTCATTATACACAGTGACTGACTTTCCAAAGATATAGTGATGACATTTTGTACATGCATGGACAATAGAAAGCATCTCCTTTTCTATCTGTGCATAGCAGGTCTCAGCATCGGTCAGAGACCTGGAGGAGAATGCAAGAGGGTGATTGTCCTGCAAGAGCACAGCCCCTAATCCACTGCTGCTTGCATCGCAGAAAATCTCAACTGGCTCTGATGGGTCGTAGTACTTCAGTACAGGGGTGTGTGAGCACAGTTCTTTGAGCCTTGCAAAGGCTCTTCTCTGAGCCGGTTGCCGCGCAAACTCCACATTGCTTTTCAGGAGCTGTCGCAGCAGTGCATCTTCCTCGCTGAGATTTGGTATGAATTTTGACAAATAAGTCACAAACCCAAAAAAGCGGCGAACCCCTTCCTTGTCTATAGGTTCCAGGATGCCCCTGACTGCTTGGACCATATTTTTTTTGGATAGGCTTATTTACAATGAACAAACCATTTATAACTGTGTGAACAAATGCTTTACTGATAATAAATTATGTATGAATAAGAAATTACGAATGATAAACAAACCATTAACTAATAATAAGTAACAAAGGCTTAAACCACTCGGTGAGTTGCACAGTTTTGAAAACAAACGTTAAGGGTTGTTTTAAGGACATGTTTGTGCATGCCTGAAGCAGTAAAGGCGATTCAAAACAAATCAGAAAAGTCAAGACAGGACCAATCGTCAAAATTTCGGTGTCCACCACTCTAGTTCATCCAAAACAAACCAGAAAAGGCACTCAAAGTACTAAATACCGGAACACTTAACACTAAAGTTACCATTACCTCCTATGTAATCACCTTTAGCTTACTAGCTAACGTTAACTGTGGAACTTTGGTATAACCATCCCAGATAGCAAGTGCACGTTAGCCCAACGGCATAGCAACCGTTGGCATGACGTTGTTTACTGACTTTGGGCCAACGTAATTTTGGCCGACGTTGCGATGTTGACATTTCAATAGAAATTCGACAATCCACAAAACATCAGTCTACATATTGGACGCATGGCGGAGTTACCACTTGCAGATTATCTTTATCATTGAAACATGGCAACGTTATAACCTATAGTTTAGACATACATCAAACCAACAATGCAAATCAACATTATTTCATACTCATTAGAATGGAAAGTCCATTGTAACATGATGATGCAAGCTCATTCACAATGAGTGTCAATATCCATTCTCGCCAGGTGGAACGTCTACCTCACGTAAATTAAATTAAATGACTGCTATTTATAGCCCTTTTTTCCGTGTATATAATGGTCATGGTGACCCAATAGTTTATATTTTTGGAGGGTGCTTTCATTCTTGTCAGAAGATCATAAAAAAACGCAACTTATCTTATTTGTTGTTTATTTGTGATTTCAAAATTTACAAAGGAACAAGGCCTGCTGGGAGTTGGGAGAAGTAGCCTATCTTATTTCGTGTAATTCGTGATTAGGCTCACTGAAAATGTATGTTTGCTTTGGCTAGTGCTTGGGTGCTCATCTAACCTTTTGTTAGGAAGTTGGATTTCAGTTCTATCGTGAATAATTTTGCTAAACAGAAAACTCATGAGTGAATTTTAATGGGTGAGTTACAGGTTTCTTTTTCTTATGGTGTAGCGATAACATTAGGCTACCTATCAGCTGTTGGAATGGTTTGTGACCTGTTTGTGGGTAGGCTACATTCTGGCTGCTATGCCATACTGATAAATGAATATAGCTAGGCTCGGCTACCTCAAAGTCCTGCATGGGTCCATTTTTGGAGACCCGCCCACACCCGCAAAGTTCAGCTCCAGATCCAACCTGTCACCCGTGATAATATCAAAATTCACTGATGTTTCCAGAACGTTCCCTAAAAGTATAGTTTTGTGCAACTATAAGGGAACCTTTTGGGAACTGAAGATGACAAGGACAACAACAGCCTAATGCACAATTTTTTTGTTTTTAAATAGGCCGCCAACTCCAAAACAAATTGAATCAGACCAATTGGGTGCAATCTCGATGAGGAATCTGAGGAATATTTCACAAAACCTCTAGATAAGGGATTAAGCTGGGATTTTTTGGTTATCCTGGATGAATTTAGCCTTGACTCAGTTTCACAAAAGAAATGGCACGTAAGTTACCATGGGGATTTATTCTCTGCACATAGCCTGGTCCAGGCCAACAGCCAAGCTGTTGATCAAGCACAGGTGGAAAATGAGTGTACTTCCCCAAATGGTGGAATATCCCTTTAACGCCAATCCAGGATGAGTAGGAGCAACTATGTCAAGCCAGATGTAAGTAATTCAGGATGTGTGTGCGTTTTCCTTTTTATTTTTACAATTGATTTACAATTTACGATTTACAATGATTGAAGTTCATCCAGCCGTTCTGGCGATACCACTTTTAGCTCTAGCCTTGATCAATGAATCAGATTAAACCATTAGCATCTCGCCTGCTAGCATCACACTTAAAAGTGACTAAGATTTCCGGTAATTTTCCTATTCAAAACTTGTCTTTTGTCAAGTTAGAACGGAAAAGGAAATGTGGTGATTTTCTAGGCTGATTTGACATGGAACTATACTCTCATTCAGGCGTAATAATCCAGTCACTAACCAATTCGTCTGCTGCAGCTCAACCTTGTTGCTCGAAGTTAGCCTACGGGGACTATTTTCAGGTGCTGCGTGATATCATTGTGCTGTTGCGCCCATGGTACGTTCGCAACGTTCCTTGATTATTACGACGGTGGCTCTCGGTAGATTTTCTACACGCAAAATCCGAAAAAGAGAGCTCATCTGTACTGCCCTACAAAGCCAAAAGGCAGTAACTGACCAGAGTGTCAAACTGAGAAAAATGACTTTAAAGTTTTTGTTTTGTCTACACAAATGTATTATAGGTAGAGCAATGAAAATCTGGTGACTTGATGAAGAAATGTGTGTATATTAAAAAATATTGTGCTCAAAGCTGACCTTTGACCCTTATTCGTCAGATACTGTACTCTGCCTTTGTATTATGTACTAAAAATAAGGAGTCGTGCAAAGGCAAAAGGCAGTAACTGACATATAATCAATATTTGCTTACCACCATATAGAAGATCATTAACTGAACACCTTCAATAAGGTCTAAATCATGGCATTTGTTTTAGATGACACACATTACTTAAGACATTTAGTTGTTGCTATCCAGTGCTGGGAGTGTATTCAGTTGGAGACAATGCGTAGACTAAAGAACTTCAATTTTGTGTGCAGCAAAACCAACAGGGTGACTGCAGATAGGTGACACAAGAGTGTACAGTATGAATAAATACAACAACTATCTCTGATAATTAAAAACAATAATTTATTTGAAAGAGAACGCAAAGATATCAAATTAATGGATGGTTTACAATCCATGTATGGAGATAAAAACAAGTGAATTGAGGTTTCTTATAACGGTGGGCATAACATAAGCAAAGTAATTTCCATTGTTTTGGATGCAATAAACTTGACTGGAATTATGCTGTCACCCCTCCACAAGAAGTGAGAGCCAGAAAGCCCTTCTATTGGAGGGCATAAGTGGACAAAGTTTTTTTACAGTCTTCTTTCTTTGTCTCCTCAATGCCCCAGTTACTGCCTTTTGCCTTTGCACAACTCCTTATTTTTAGTACATAATACAAAGGCAGAGTACAGTATCTGACAAATAAGGGTTAAAGGTCAACTTTGAGCACAAGATTTTTTATATACACACATTTCTTCATCAGGGCAACATGTCACCAGATTTTCATTGCTCTACCTATAATACATTTGTGTAGACAAAACAAAAAAACTTTGAAGTATTTTTTCTCAGTTTGACACTCTGGTCAGTTACTGCCTTTTGCCTTTGTATGGCAGTATGGTTTTGGGAGTTACTGTGAACACAACCCTCTATTTTTTCAAAAAAACAGTCAAATTGAGTATAGATATTTATCCATATGATAAAGGAAGTCTTTAATATCCCAAAAATGACAATAACTCATTTTTGACCAAAAATGCAGTTACTGCCTTTTGCCTTTGTAGGGCAGTGTACCAGTCTCAGTACTGAAGGGAGACGAAATTGAGCAGAGGTACGTAGCCAGCGGAAGCCAGACTAGTTGGAAGTTCCACCCATGTCTAATCCTCTTAATCCTGGTCGATGGGAAGATTCTCCTAGACAAAAGTGGCCCCATTTATCACTGTACCATGAGATGTCCACCTCCAAACTTCACTGTAATATACTGCTTCACTGTATATTATTTGTAGGGTGATTTACAGTGGCATTTCTCCTCCAAACATGGTGTGTAGTATGACAGCCAAAAAGTTCAATTTTACTCGCATCTGCGACTACATTCTCTGTATTTCATTGGCTTGTCCAAATGTTGTGTAGCAAACTTTAAACAAGGTTCGACATGTTTTTCTTTAGTAATGCAGTCTTGCGAGGTGAGCGTGCATAGAGGCCATGGTGGTGGAGTGTATTGCCTATGATTTTCTCGGTAACAATTGTACTTGCATATATTTCAGGATTTGCTTGGGGTACTTTCCATAAGATCATCTCTCAGTGCAAATCAAACCAGATATTAGGCTAACTGAAATAAAACCATGCCAATCTCTAGGGTATGGGGAAGGGTACTGTATGTGATGTGGGGCTATTTTAATTCCAAAGGCAAAGGGAACTTTATCAGGATGCATAGTATTCTGGATCCATGAAATAACTGGCCTTTAAAAATAAAAGTCTGCCTGCCTCTATTGGAATTTCACATAGGGGTATGTATACTTATGATCCCCTGTATTTTAAGGAAATTAAGAACATTTATTTATTTACAATACATTATTCATTCACAAAGAAAATTGGTGTCATTAAAGGTTTTTTTTTTTTTTTTTTATTATTAAGGCATTAAGATCAATTTTCAAAAGAAGATTTGTTATTCCTCTTTAGTCTACTTTAGCATGTGAATGTACAGGGTATGTACATTTATGAGCCCATGCTGCACATCGGAATGTTGCCACATAACCAAAAAATCAGAATTGGGTCACATTTAACGGATGGTGTAAATGTAGTCTTATAGAGGTACAAAAGGAACAGGGTCATTGTGTTGTACACATTCTTCACTTGACTGTTTTATCCCTCAGTGAAAAAACAGGATGAAAAACACAGTTTATTACCTACTTTGCTCATACCCTACCCACCATTCTTTGATTAATTAAGTCAACAGGTTTCATTAATTCATATTTCAATTGATTAATATTTCATTTAATTAACAATAACATAACAGTGTGTTCCCATAAATATCCCATATAATATACTATATGTCAGATGGGTACTTGTTTTTCTGGGGATTGGTAGTGGGCAGTTAGGTGAGGGCTGTGGGGGCAGTTAACATTTTTCATTTTATAACAAGAGAGTAACACTATTGCCTTTCTTCTCCTATGTGAGGAATGAACTGATGAGCTGGGTGAAAAATCCAGCTTTTACACATTACTGGGAACCTATGAAAAAATAACATATCCAGTGTATTTCAGTGCATGTTAAGTTAATAGAAATGCCATTGAAAATCATGTAAATAATTTAAAGTCATCTTTCAAGCAATCAACATAACCATTAAAAAAAACTAACGTATGTACTGAATGCAGTATCATGTATTTGTGAACTTTCTTTCTCTCAGCCACATACATACTGTACACGTGTACAGAGGAGTACACTCTCCTCTTAGACCCAGGTGGATACATTTCACCCTGAATGGTTCTATTGAATTAGGAAGACTGACCCCTATTGGTATCCTGCAAAGTGAGGAAGGCACAATATAGAGACCCACCACTTGTCCCTTTAGAGTAACATAAGCTGAGTTCAAGAGGATTTAGTTTACAGATGTTATTTAAGTTGCTTTGGCATTATATCAAAATCATCTATTTGTACACTTATATATGAAGAGTATTTCCTATTCAAATGGGATCCAGGAAGTCCACTATATATCTAGTCATGTAAAAGTATAGTTTGTTTCTTTTGCTGCCACCCAACTGCAGTGATTACATAAAAGAGAATTTCACATATTAAAACATAAATCATAGATTTTCTTTATGGTGGTACCGTTTAATTGTTTTGTGCCTCAAAAGAAACTGACAGAACACAGTATTTTGAATTAGTTCTACTTCACACAATTTCTGTTTTGCATGTGAAAGTGTGAAATATTCCTTAGTTTTCAAAACATCAGTATTTTCCTTTGGGGTTGGTATACAATTGGAAAGAATATAATTACAATTGAGGCAGAACTGCAATGAAACATCTGACACCATACCTTCCAGGACAAATATTTATTGGTATCAAAGCCAGAGAGAACACATTTAAATCTTATGTTTTCAATATCAAAGTGTCTGCCAACTAACCAAGGACTAATTTAAGTCAAGAGCCAAACTACAAAGAAGTATCTTGAATGCAAAAGAGATGAGCTCAGGGATCATTTCATAAACAAACAAAATACCCTCCTTGTCATTACCTCCTCTGTAGTTGCAATGCTGAAGAGTAAGTGTATTGTCTCAACAAAAACAATAACAAAATTATTTTAGGTGTCAAAACTCAAAGGGTGTAGAGATCACTTTCTGTACAACTTTCTGTACACTAACATTTTGTGTGTTTGTTTTGTTGCTGCTGCTAATAATAATAATAATAATAATAATATGTTTGTGCATAATTAGTGTAAAACAACTTCCTGAGGACAACTCCAGAAATCACGAAAGGCTGTTCAGGCTTTCCACTTCCCAACATATAGTTGGGAAAGAAGTGCTGATGCACAGTTCCCTAAATTTGGATGCTTTAACAAAGCAAATTGCATTTTAAAATCACTAAGTTAATGCAGATATTAGTTATTTTCTCACTTTATTCTCATAGTAATCTCTGTAATAACAAGCAACACTCCAATCATACACACATTAGCCTAAAAAATGAAAACAACAGAATTTTGAGAAAATAAAGCATGTCAGTGAACAACAATATGGACATATGATTTACAGATTTGTTTGAAAAGATAAAATCCACTATTTGTTTCCAATGTGTAATTTAAATGCACTCTGTATGTGTTTATGTGTATGTAGAACTTAATGTATAATTCTTTAGGCTTTATTCCTTGAGAGGCTTAGGCTATAACATTGGTTCAGATATACACCCCACTGATTGGCTCCAAATGTTACAATTATGAAGAGAATTAAAGTTTATCCAATTTCATAATGTTTCAAAATGGAGACCTTGTCAGTCTCCTGTGTTTGTGCCACATTTGTTGAGTGTGATCTCTGGACTAGTTCAAATTAAACAGACAGACATTGTTATTTTTAAATTAAATGGCAGTGCCATTTGTTTGGAATTTCCACTACAGTATATGATTTGACCAACACATTTAATTTCACTCCAACTCAACATTCAGGTTGGAAATACATATTGGGTATTTGTCTGATTTGAATCATTTGTGCCTATACTAGCTTATATACTTTTTGCAGTATTTTTTCTTATGCTACGATATTTGAGTATCTTGAAAGACACTATAAAAGTGAAACTTATTATTATTATTATTATTATTATTATTATTATTATTAACAATACTTAATAATACACAGTACATGCTCAAAAATTGGTAACTTCGTGTAATTAGACATTTGAACATACAAGTCTTCAGACTGGACTAAGCAAACAAATGAAAATTGTCCTATAAAGAATTATTTACAGTATGTAATAATATATTGTATTTGATATTTAAACACCCACCTTGTGCTTACCTGTGTCCTTAAAATAGGCTATGTAACAAGTGCTATCCTTCCAACAAAGTCTTTGTTTGAAAAATTAAACATCAAGAGCTAAATAACCACATTGTATAAGGTCAGACTATTTGCACACACTTACTGTTTTAGTAACATTCCTAGCTTTAATAATTTTGAAATTAATATGAGAAATCTTCAGATACGGTATAACATGCATTGAATAGTGCTGTGTATGAACTCATATGATTACTCCCATGAAAAAACCCCACATAAATCTAGTTTTAACTAAACCCAACATCTTTATTTTGTAAAAAACAGAAATACTCCTTCAGTATCAAAAAGAGAGAGAGTGTGTGCATGTCTGTCTGAGAAAGAACATGGAGAGAATGGAGACAGAAAAGGGGGAGGCCAGGCGACTGGCAAACATGGGAGAGTCAGAAGTTTGCATTGCCCATACCAACAAGCTCCTATCTCATTAACACACCCCTGAAATAAAAGAGGGCATTTTTGGCTCACAGCAAAAAAAAATTATCATAGTGATGATGTTCCTTTGCCGTCAACAGAGCTGCGATAACGTTGTTTGATGATGACTTTCTCATGAATGTTAAGCAGCCACTGCAGCGGAGGAAAGGGGCTTATCAGCGCCTAATGCCCATCTCTAATTCCTGCCCTTCTTGAACCACCCATTTTCTAACAGCGTTAACTGTCAAATTTACATCCCGTCTTAATGCCACTAAAGAGTACAGGGGATGAGGAGTAAATGACAGCAATGTAATGAGAAAGGCATTCCTCTCTCGCATGAAAACATGCTCTCTTCCTCAGTCTCACTTACAGGCTGGAGATTTGCACAGTCAGAGAGCTTACCCCCAACATTTGGAAAGCAAAATGATCCCAAAGGGTTTTTGTGCCTAAAAATAAAGTGGTCTCCAAACAAAATCTAGAGACAATGTACTGCAATGCAGACTATGTGCCATAATTTACAGATTTGTATTGTGAAATCATATTTAATTTACCAAGGCTCCCATTCCCATTATGCACCTCAATATGATCCAGTTGATTTCTTATTACAGGCCTAGTTAGCAAGTCAAAGAATAAAACGGTAGAATTTCATTTTTCTAGGTTTAAATAGAGACCTCTAAATGGCCATTCTGAAAAAATAAAATGGTAATTTTGTGGATGTACTATTGTATTTGTTCTACAAATTGTTTGTAGTACTAATGGTTACTACTAATACTAATACTAATAGTTCAACATTCCTGATTTTGAGGGAAAGAATGCCTTTACTCAATAAACATGGTAATATGGTAAATGAAACATGGCTATAGAACCATTCTACTGTAATTAATGAAAGAAATCCGATGTCTCCAATTAAGATTTAAATAATTAATCTGAACTTAGTCGGTATGTTTCAGTTCCACAGATTTAATTGATTAATTCACTATACCACTTGTTTTTGTCTTGTGCTTATTGTGTAGTTTGCTAAATTCAAGTGTAGAGTGATTCTATTGTGGAACAAGTAAAATGTATAAGGATCTACACAGAACTAAATGGATAGCTAAGAAACTAGGCTATTTCCAGACGTACAAGTTTGCCCATAGGCCGCGGTTGTGTAGCCTATTACTTAGATGTCAATAAACAGTAATTTCATTGCCTACTGTAGGTTAGCGACACAGGATTGAGAGATTATCAGCAGATCAGCTTAACATTGCTATTATTTGTTGACATCAAACCTGAAGAGGAACACAAGTTTACCCAACTGCTAATCTCGCAGTTCACTCTCATTGATTTTTTTTCTCTCTTTGCATGCCCTGAAGGATTGTTCCTCTTAATCTTCTCATCAAAAAATATATCTCTCGCTAACTTGGCACAAGGGGGAGGCAAGGGTCATTCTTTGTTACAAGAAAATAATGATATCAGTTCAATGGTAATTTGTTTTTACCATTGTAGTCTTTGAAATGATGCATTTTTGGAGGGAAAGGACCACAGAAATGTATGGTTTACTGTTGTTAGCTAAGTTATGTTATTGTCGTATTTCTCACAGAATCACACAAGCAAAGCACTCCCTTCATTTATTGGCACCTCTGGGGTCCAAGAAGAGGAACCCTATTGTTTTTGTTCTGATTATTCCTCCTTATTAGAGGTCCAGACAGCGAAGCTACAGGAGCCCTATTGTGTTTGTTCTGATTATTCTTCCTTATCATTATTATTATTATTATTATTATTATTATTATTATTATTAGGGTCCAAGAAGAAAGCTGTGGGAACCCTTTTATATTTGTTTTGATTATACATATTAGTGCATGATCTCAACACACATCACCCATTTTTGTCCATAGGGGGCACTATTTACGTTTATGCCCATATCTCCAGAACAGAATTGAATTTTTGAACAAAATCGTTTTCCTCTTGTTCGCTCAGAGCTTCAGAGTTCAGTTTAATCAGTCAATTTTCCTGCCATTTAAAAAAAAAAAAAGTTAAACTAATATATCTCCTCCTAGACCAGTGTTTCTCAAACTTTTTCAGACCAAGGACCACTTAACCAATAAATAGAAACCTCATGGACCACCTAGCTAAAAAATAAAAAACAGTAGACCTACTTCAACAGTATATTACACAATAGACATACTCACTGAACAACCTTTCTTATTGTCTTGGCACCTTGCTTATTGTGTCAGAGGACTCATATGATTTAAACTAGCGTAGCTTACACAGTGTTGCAGAACTGTTTGGATTTACATACAAGTTGGTTCAATATTGCAAACAACTCATCTATATTATATTTTACCACGTCTGCCCGCGGACCACTTGGGATAGCTTGCGGACCACCAGTGGTCCCCGGACCATACTTTGAGAAACACTGTCCTAGACCGTTGATCGGATTCCAACAAAATGTGGTACAAATCTACAGACCAAGCCTAACAAAACAGCTTTTTCGAATTTTGATTCATTGCCCGGTTAATGTTACATGTCAATCAACTTTTGGTGCGTGGCCTATAATAATTCTATTGCTTCTATCTTATCTTGTATAGGGTCAATCCTATTCAAATTTGGTACACATTATCATAACAGCATCCTTTGGACGCACACTGAATTTTGTGAAATACCATTTATAGGGGGCGCTACAGCAGCCACATTTCAATATCCCATGAACCGTTTCACATAAAAAAGTGAAATTTGCAAAACTTATACCTGGCTTGATTTCATCACATTTCCTCATCTGCCAATCATCAAAATGGCAACCAATGGCCAAGCAAATTTCTGTTTGATAATATTGCCAATATCTTCTCTTGTAAAGGTTCATTCTTATCCAAAATTGGTACACACAATCATTATAAAATTATTTGGACACACAAAGAATTCCATGACATTCATGACATTACAAGACGATTTGATTGCTGCACTTCCGAAACGATTTGGTAAGAGTTTAATGCACCAATTTAAGTTTAATTTCACTGCTGGTTATGCCCCTGAAGGTCATAAGTCAATGACCTTTCCAGACTAAACCCGGCAACATCGGCTCCTTTTAATGATTCGGGTTCCTGTGAGTCAATCACTAAACTGATTTGGGTGTGCGAGTCACTTGAGTCACTACGGTAAGTCTTGCCTGATCACCAATGAAAACATGGTCCCTGCTCACTGTCTCCAATCCCTAACATTAGTCGGAATTCTGTCTGAATTCACTTGTGGCACACATACACTTAGGCTATACAAATATTGGAGCTGGAGGAAAATATAAACTAATAGAGGCTACTTAGGCCTACTATGCAAGAAATGTAGCCTAGGCAGGGATGGGCAACTTTGATGATGGGGAGGGTCAATATGTTCTTGTTGCTGTCAGAGGGCCAAATGTGACCGCACACGTCACCCACTGGGGATAAGTAGGCCATCAGGAATCAGGAGAATTAAACAGTAATGTTTATTAAACCAACATGCATGAATTTCATATTTTCTATACTCAAATGCACTTTTAATATTGCTTCTATAGACCTCTTAAGTTTACGTACAAAAAAGCTAGCATCTTTGCCCATATAAGGAGATCCGGATTCTTGAGATTTTTCCTATGGGAAAATAACATGGGGATTTTTAATTATCCCACCTGTTAAACTCTTGCAGGGACGAAAAACTCTGAAATGCAAATGTTTTGCTTTACACACTTTTGTCCTCTGCCTTTCAGTGGATACTGTGATCTCCAGTGCGTGAAGACAGCACACTTTGATTTTTGCATCCCTAATATCTCATTTGGGTCAATTGAGGGGGAATAAGTCTCATTGTGATTTTTTTACAAGGTATATCACCCTAGAATTAGAAAATATGTGATAGTATTGCATTTGGGGTAGCTTTTTGTAACAGCCTGTTTATGTCCATTGTATGTATGTATGTCTATGAAGGGATATCTTACAGGTCATTTTACAGTATGACTATGACTTTTCCGGGGCAAACTACTTCTTAGTTCTCATGTAGTTGTAGTGTTTATACTATCATTGGTGCCATTACAAGTCACACACACATCAGCCGTATCGCTGCATCAAAAGAATAACATCCATCTAGGAATGAAGACCGGCTGTCGGAAGACTGCTGTGGACCGAGAAAATTACCGAAGTTCTTGATTATCAGTCCGTGTTACCATATGCCTAATAGGAAGTGAACGTAGTGTGGTTACCTCGTTGCTAGGCTGCCTGCCAAGTCATAATTCTGACTTTTTCCCTCATAATATTGATTTAGTATTTCATAATTATGATCCCATTATCCCGCTTATAGATGAAAACATATATAATTGATATGTTTTTAAATGTTAAATCATATTAACTGACATGAACCCTACATGAAACATTACCGTCTACAGCCGCGAAAGAGCGCTCTCAAATGCACAAGTTCTGTGCACTTTCAGTCAGAGATTAGTGATTGCACTATGCCTGAAACACAGTGCATACCTACATGTAAATCCTCAAATTATGGCCGGGATTCTATTTATAGCTGGGCCTCAGATTCGGACAAACAAAGGCCAGTAATAATTTAGTTTCCATTTAACTCATAAAAGAGCTCTTCTTAATATTTTATATTGTTGGTTGGTTTAATATTGTTGCCAATGAAAAGGCCACCCCCTTCTGAGCTTGCCAGAGGCTGGAGCAGTGACCTACATTTAAATACAATTGTATATATATAAGTATATATATACTCTTTTGATCCCGTGAGGGAAATTTGGTCTCAGCATTTATCCCAATCTGTGAATTAGTGAAACACAGTCAGCACACAGTGAACACTCAGTGAGGTGAAGCACACACTAATCCCAGCGCAGTGAGCTGCCTGCAACAACAACGGCACTCGGGGAGCAGTGAGGGGTTAGGTGCCTTGCCCAAGGGCACTTCAGCCGTGCCTACTGGTCGGGGATCGAACCGGCAACCCTCCGGTTACAGGTCCGAAGTGCTAACCAGTAGGCCACGGCTGCCCATGACCATTTTATGGTTCTGTATCGGGTTGCTTTGCATCGCAGTGCATTTCATCGCCATAATGCTTGGTGTCGCCTGTGTCTGCGTCGCTCACCACCGAAAACAATAGACTGTATGACCGAAACGGTACTCAGAATGGCAAACCCCATAGACTGTCATGCCAAAATACTAATCTTATTTGTTTGACCTTTTCTTGCTTTGATTTTGTACAAAGTATCGAGAAATAGACACAGTAAAATCCATTGGCCTAGTTACTGTAACCAGCAAATAATTCTGAGTCTAAATCTGAGTAATATGTCTGAGTTTATTTGCAAAGCTCATGTCAGTGAACTAGCATGTTGCTAATCCCCACAGTAGGCTGCTTGAAACACAGACTATCAAAACACATGACGAGTTGACCAATCACAGTCCTTGCGGTCTGCGCTGCGTCGACGCGAAGTTACAATTTTTTGGAGATGCACGTCGAGCTATTGCAGAGGGGTCGGAGAGGGGTTCGCAACGACGCAGAAGAGTCTGCGGGGGTACGCCGTCAATTCGACACAGAAGCATAAAATAGGCTTTCTACTCCGGAGCGACTAATACTCCGGAAAATACGGTATGTCTTTCTTGCCCCTTCCCACAGTAGGGCAAAAAAGAAAGACCAAGGAATCTGCACGATAAAGAGGCAGACATCCCAAGTCTCCCGGAATTTCCAGGAGTCTCCCGCGTATTGATAGCGGCTCCCTGATGCCTGCAAATTAGATAAAATCTCCCGGAATCTAGAGCAAGCAAGCAAGCAAGAGCGCGCACATGAGACCGAGACCTCAAAAAGCGTGCACATCTGAGTGTAGCGCGCACACAATGGAGAGGGAGAGAGAGAGGGGTGGTGTGCATGTGCCTGAAGCACATGCAAGACAGAGTGCATCCTGATAGGCCTGTTTCTCTAAATCAACCAATCAGTTTTCAGTGTAGGTGGGCCTTTTTGTCTTTTCTCCCAAACTAAATTAATCAGTTCAGTGTATCTAGGAACAGGAGCGCCATGGCAGAGTCAGAGTGCCCCAAAAAAGGAACATTTAAGACCCATTTCACATCAGGCTACACAAAAGTGTACCCTTGTCTCAAGAGTAAAACATGTTTATAGTCTTGCACGCAGCACTGTTTGTAACAGTGACTTTAGCATTGCCCATGGCAGGTTAAATAATTTGCAAAAAATGTTGAGGTGAGTTTAACAAGTGTCATTTCATGTGCATATTGTTCAGGGCTATACTAGATGGCTAGTTGCCAAAGCTGCATGAAAAGACCAAACTACTAAAATCTACTCATTTTATTGTTATTATTTTCATCTATACGCCTTCCTTATTGGGTCAATTGCATTGTGTTTAAGTGTGCTATATAAATAAATGTGACTTGACTTGACTTATTTGGTGTACTGACTAGACATTATTGAATAAACATATTCTGTATTTCAGTATCTAAGTAGGCTAGTAAGTAGTTGTTTTTTTGCAGGGGATACCTCCCTGAGATGACTGTTTGCAGGTTGGGATGTCTGCGGAGGTATTCTGTAAAGACGAATGCTTTCAAAATCCCTGCTGTTCTCCAACTTTGTATGATGAAGAAAACAAAGGGCCCTATCTTGCACCCGATTTATTGGGGCACAAGATGTGACACAAGTGTTATTTTTCAGGTTTTTTTTTAAAGGTGGCATTATTCTGATGATGGATGGTTTCTGGCGCTGTCCTACCCCCTGCAGTTGTGCCATTCAACCCATGGATGGACATGACCGATGTGTGGCTTACCTAGGCCTGGATACTCAATTGGCACTCTGTACATCGACTTTCAATCCCCAGATTGAAACCACTACTGGACAATTGTTTGTCAGTCGGTGCCTGGGAGTCCCGCTTCACAGCCGGCATCATTGAGGCAGGTTCCTTATGCTGCAGTGTGAAGCCAGACATTCTCTTCCTCTTCACTCATGCACCTGCCTTCAGTCCCGGGTGTCAGGAGTGGCACTCTACCACCTGATCCGTTAAACTGAATGATACCTCGGACTCCAATCAGGAAGCACCTAGTGTCGTCTACCAGTCCCAAACTGATGAGGCAGCCACTTGCAGTGCAGATGATTCCACCCGCCCTGGATGATCCCACATTGCAGGTCTCAGCCAGTGTTGCCAACTTAGCGACTTTGTCGCCATATTTAGCGACATTTCAGACCCCCAAGCGACTTTTTTTGTAAAAAGCGACTGGCGACAAATCTAGCTACTTTTTCTGGCGTTCTTGGAGACTTTTTGAGACTCTGATGTGATGGCATGTAACATCCCTTTTTACTCTTCTGAGTGAGCAGTGAGTTCGGCTGTGCTGTGTAAGAGTCTCATGCCTGTTTCGTTTGTAAATTAGCCTACATCGAGTTTGCCCTCGAGCGTTGCCCCATGATTATAAAAGTAATGACTGGCCTATTGTAGTATCAGCCCATGTTATCCACGGAAGTAGATGTTCTATAGATCTAACAGCTCAGACAACATTATTGGAAGATGCAGCAACTTCGGGTGAGATTACAACCAGAGTCAACGAGACGAGAGCAATGACATTATGACAGCGAAACAGGGACACGCTTTCCAGCACCCTAAAACAAAGTAAAGTAGGCTACAACTTCATTCACAAGCAGCTAGTTCAAAATCGAGCATACAAGTTAAAAAAACCTAAAGCATTTGTTTAGGCTATGTAGCCTCAATGTTGTCAATGCAGGACAGACTGTCGGCTGAGGGGGAACAAATTCTATCGGTCTGTCCCAGTGACATTAACTAAATAAATCCAAAATATAGCCATTGTCGTAAGGTTAAATTGTGTGTAGCCTATGGTGAAGTTATAATCAGACTTCAAGCTGTGCAAAGCAAATGCAGCAGTTGGGAATAGGTTGGAAATGACTGATTTTCAGCCACTTAATGGTCATTCTGGTGTATACTATGACAAGATGTACAGAAGTGTAAAGTGTATCAATTACCCTAATATACAAGTATATTAAATTAAATATATTTAAATTAGGCTCTTAAAGTTGCCTATTTGAGTAGTCCTAGGAGAAAAGCAAACAGGTTTAAAGGTGAATTAAAGCCTTCACCGTTTTTTTTTTTTTTTTTTTTTGGGGTCATGACCTGGTGACATAATTGATATGCAAATTAGTGTGTGATGTCATCTAGCAACATTTAGCGACTTTTGGAGCTGGCTTTAGCTACTTTCCATTTGAAATCATTGGCAACACTGGTCTCAGCCACGCAGGCGGCAGGTCGTCTCTCTATGCACTTCTAGTAGCAAAAGCCTGCACACTCTACTCCGGAGTAGTCATAGGCTACCGTAGAGGCCGCGGATGAAAAGACCATCCGCAGTTGATGGCACGTCAGAATGTCATGGTCCAGCACAACCCACAAGCCTGTCACAGTCCAGCACAGCCCACCAGCCTGTCACCCAAATATGGACACTTAGCCTGTTGATTAAATGTCCAGTTGAGCCCTCTGTTGCCTCTCTCACGTCTCACTCTCGCCTTCACAACAGCTCATTCTTTCTCCGTAGTTCCGTATTTGATGGGGAGAGCTCTCGCATTTCAGGAGCAGCATTATTTAAATAGATCGCTCTCAATAGGACTCCATGAAAAATGCAAAACTAATCCGACTAAAACTAAAAACGAAACTAAAAGCATCAGTTGATAGACTGGCAAATAATACAAATTAAAAGGGAAAAAGAGGGAAAGCTGCTGTACCAGGCTGCAATACGCGGCATCATCACCATAGCGACATACACTCAGTTTTAGGAAGGTAACTTTGGAAATGTAATTCGTTACTGTTATAAGTTACCATTATAAATGTGGTTTGGATTACTTTATCAAAGTAACATACACTACACTTAAATTATGTACATTGAATTTCAATTCTACTTCCTTTAATTCAAATTGGAATTGGAATTCTAGATTTTTCTAGATTTGGGGGCAGCCGTGGCCTACTGGTTAGCATTTTGGACTTGTAACCGGAGGGTTGCCGGTTCGAACCTCGACCAGTAGGCATGGCTGAAGTGCCCTTGAGCAAACTCCTCACTGCTCCCCTAGTGCCGCTGTTGTTGCAGGCAGCTCACTGCGCGGGGATTAGTGTGTGCTTCACCTCTCTGTGTGTTCACTGTGTGCTGAGTGTGTTTCACTAATTCACGGATTGGGATAAATGCAGATTCCCTCACGGGATCAAAAGAGTATATATACTTAGACATACAATTCAAGAATTGAATTGGAATTTAGGAGTCATAGTCCTTCTCAATTCAGTTCTGCATTTTGCACAAACCTGTTATCCACAAACAACTGCAATAGACAGAACAAAACTGCCCGAACTTTCAGAGGCCTTCTGGAAGTCCATTCTCTGGACAGGTGAGTCCAAAAATAGAATTATCTGGTCACAATCCAAATTATCATGTTTGGAGAAAAGCCAACACTGTATATCAAGAAAGACGCCCTCTTAACAGTGAAGCATAGTGGTGGAAATGTGGAGGTGTGGAGCTGTTTTTCTGCCTCTTGACCTGAACGACTCCATATCATCCAGGAAACCATGAATTCTCAGGCCTAGCAACAAATTCTTGATCTGAACCTCATGTCAGTAATGGAATGGCTTAAAGGGGTGGTTCAGGATTTTGGACATAGGACCTCATTTCCAAGTAAGCAAGTGTGATATTGATCAGTGGAGACCGGTTTCAACACGTTTCATCCAGTCCTTCTAATTTGCAGAGTTTGCAGGTGCTAGGCTAGCGCAAGTCAACGGTATGTGCTAGCCTGCCACTAAAAACGGTAAAATCGAACTTTTTAAAAACACATCCGAATGACATGATTTTGATGTCAACTCAACGTATGTACTCCCAATCATCCGTAAATTGATCTAAAGTGCATTTTACTCCGGATAATTATTTTAATAAAGTGCATATTGAACAGATATGCCTTTAGACCCCCCTTGAAAGACCCAAAACTATCACTGGATCGGAGAGTACTGGGCAACTTATTCCACCAACAAGGAACCACTGAAGAAAAAAGTCTTGAATTTGACCTAGCGTTTATGGCTGGTCGATACAACAGACGCTCATCAGAAGACCGCAGTGGGCGGTTGGGGATATATATCTTGATCATTGAATTAAGATAGCAGATAGCAGATCCAGTCAGTGTCATATAGGCCAAAGTGAGAGAATTACAATTAATTCTGGCCACTATAGGGAGCCAGTGGAGAGTAACTAGGAGAGGCGTTCTGTCCTCTTTGGCTGATTGAAGACCATGCTGCAGCATTCTGAATCAGTTCTAACGATCTTACTACACAAGCAGGTAGGCCAGTTTACAGTGAATTACAATAGTCCAGCTTGGAGATAATCATGGCCTGCACAAGAAGATGTGTGGAATCTTGTGTCAGAAAAAGTCTGATCTTCCTAATGTTGTAAAGGATAAACCGACATGATTTTGCAATTTGAGGCTACATGCTGAGAGAAGTTAAGTCAGTCATCAATTACAAAGCCCAGGTTACATGCCGATCTAGTTGGGGTCAGTGAAGCTGAGTCAAGCTGGATGTTAATCTGTTGGGGAATAGCTGTTTTAGCTGGAAACACCAAAAGCTCAGTTTTTGAGAGATTAAGCTAATGGTGGCAATCTTAAAGCTGAGTGTCGTCCGCATAGCAATGACAGTCAAATCCATGGGAGTGAATGGTCTCACCTAAGGAAGTGGTGTAAATACAGAAAATCATGGGCCCTAATACTGATCCCTGAGGCACACCTGTGGTGAGGTCATGAGACTTTGATACCTGTCGCTGCCAAGACACACTAAAAGAACGCCCTTTAAGGTAAGATTCAAACCAGTCAAGAGTTTTCCCAGAAATGCCCAGTTCAGATAGTGTAGAAGGGAGAATGTCATAGTTAACAGTATCAAAGGCGGCAGATAAATCTAGTAGAATTAATACTTATGACTGAGCAGAGGACTTTACTCTCAATGCTTCAGTCACAGACAGAAGAGCAGTTTCAGTAGAATAACCACTCTTGAAACCAGACTGCATAGGGTCTAGTAGGTTATTCTGTCACATACTTGCTTGAAGACCACTTTTTCCAAAACCTTTGACAAGAAAGGAAGAAGGGAGATAGGTCTGTAGTTTTTACATCAGTTGGATTAAGTGTACTCTTCTTTAGCAAAGGTGTAATTCTTGCCTGTTTAAAAGAAGGAACAATCCAGAACTGAGTGAAGTGTTAAACACGTGTGACTGCCGATAAAACAGCAGGTGCGATAGACTGTAGAAGAGTAGACAGGACAGGATCCAAAGGGCATGTTGTTGGACGACTTCGCTGAAGCAGTTGAGAGACCGCTTCCTCATCAAGATGAGAGAAAGAGTCCAATGATGCCATCATGCCAAAACAAGGCAAAGCCCTGCTTATAGGTTCATCTAACTGAGCAATTATTTTAGCAACTTTTTAAATGAAAAATGTTGCAAAGTCATCTGCTGAGAGTGCAGCAGTACCTTGGATCAGGAGTCGAGCCTGCTTTCATGCCAGCACTACTCTTGAGGTTTACGTTTACGTTCCACATGCACAGCTACAGTATCTCACAAAAATGAGTCCACCTCTCACATTTCTGCAAATATTTTTTACATCATTTCATGGGGACAACACTGAAGAAATGGCACTTTGATACAATGTAAAGTAATGAGTATAACAGTGTCCATTTGCTGTCCCCTCAAAATAACACACAACCATTAATGTCTAATGCGCTAATGTCCAAATTGTGCCCAAAATATTTTGTGTGGCCACCATTATTTTCCAGCACTGCCTTACCCCTCTTGGGCTCACCAGTTCACCAAGAACTCAATAGGGTTTAGGTCTGGAGACATGCTTGGCCAGTCCATCACCTTTACCCTTTAGCAAGGCAGTGGTTGTCTTGGAGGTGTGTTTGGGATTGTTATCATGTTGGAATATTAAAATGTACAAGCTGTATACTGACTACTTTACATTGTAAAGATACAATATTGTACATTATATTTTGTATATTGTATTCTTGAATATGTTTTAATGGCAAAGCATAACATATGGTTTATGTTATGCTTAGCTTATGGAGAACGAATAATTGAAGACTCACCAGTTCGATTGTCACTGTTTGGTCTTGCTGTTTGGATAGTGCAGGGCAGGCTGATACTGCTATTTAACCAACTTGTAAATGAGAACAGCATAACCCAACCACCTCCTTGTCCTTATGATACCTGATTTTATCCAGTTAGACAGGCATCACACTCTGCCACTGGAGAGTACAGTGTATGATACACTCTGAATGCTCAGAGAGTGTAATAAACAATAGCCCATCAACAACAGTTCCAACAACATTCCGAATATATGAACGGTTTACAAAGGACCAACGTAGCCTACACCCAGAGTGCTATTGTTGAGGACCGGATCCGCTAAATGGTTCCCTGCCAGTAGGCACACCATACCCAGAGGTCGTCATCACCATATTGTTGAGGTCAGAATCAGATATGTTTGTTTTTTTAACAACATTTCACACTTGTGTACTTGGCAAAACACCTGCCAAGTGTAAGCTCAGTCAAACAAATAGTTTGAGAGACATGCAAAGAACAGACAGACAGGCATTCTTTGCTTTATTAGATAGATGGTAAAAACTGCTTTACAATACACAGTAGAATGTTGTGACATTGTATGTATTAATGTTCAAAATGGGGTAAACTCCCACAAACAAAACATGCATAAACATAACTTTCTTAGGCCACACACCTAACACATTAGCCATAATCTATGCTTTAATGTCAAAATCCATTGCACGTCATGTGGTTCCTAAATTAATGTCTTTCAGAAAAGTCCCCTAATTGCATGGGAATAATATTGATTAAACTGTAATTAAGACAGTATACCACTACATAGTTAAGAGACATCTCATTCTTAGTGCAACAGATGATCAAGGTTCTTCAAGGATCAAGGATTGTTATGTTTGTGATTAAACAACATTGATGTGAATGTGAAGAAAGATCAAAACAAATCAATCTCAGTGCTTTCTTATTTTTCATAATTTCACCTACATAACTGAACCTCAATTCTAATTACCTTCAGAAAGTGTATTATGCCAACTCTGTTTTATCTATTACATGTAGCTTGCCAACTCTGACATAACTTTTATTTTGAATAAAATTATTAAGTGCCTATGAATATGTTGTTTATGTTATGTTCGGTTATACTAGGTTAGGTTAGGTTTATGGTTCTTAACAGATGTATTTGTCCAAAGTGACTAACAATGACATCAGTAAACATAACATAAGCATTTAAAAATTATAACAGTTTATAAAGTACATGTAAAGCACATGCAAAGTAATGTATTGAAACACCCTTAAAAACAAGACAACAATTTAAACAAAGACATTAGCATTCATCTTTGAGAAAATTTCTCAAATTAGCTGTCATGAGACAGGTAAGGAGATAAACATGAGATGCAAAGAATGCAAAGGCAGAGTAGTGCATCACTGAAAATGATCACTTACCGTCTGTACACCTAAAAGCCCAAAGGCATGTCATTGTGCAACAAAGCTGACATTGATCTGGGGTGACTAGTTCAAATAGGCTACCTAATATAAGAGATCTTAGCTTAGGCCTACCACTGTGAAGAATTGTTAGCAAAAAGTAGTAGTACACATTAATAAATTATATTTAGAATGTTAATATTTTAACCTTTTACCTCCTGGTTTTTCAGACCTAAGGACTTGTTTTGTGTGTATTTTAACTGTTTAAATGATGAAACAGATTCTTGCAAATGTCAGTAATAAGCTTTTTATAAGCCTTAGGAAATGTGATAATTTTTGTTGAAGTATTTGTATATATAGTAGTTTATTAAATGAATTAGCTTCATAAATAATGGCTGTAATGACATTTTAGGGTGCAGTAAGTCAGAGCTTTGGCAGGTAATGTATGATGTATGAGTTTCATGCCTCAGCAGTTCCTCAAAATGAATAGGCTCAGAGAGATAACTGAGGTTTGCAACCAGCCTGTTCACCAGAATTATCTACTTGTTGTCAATTTGCACAGTGGAATTACACATGCAAATTGCACAGCCTGCATAAACACCACTTGGAAATGATAAAAACAAATTGACAGAGACCATAGAAGAAGGATTCCTTTCACTGCCTCACCTAGGTCAAGCAATCCATGTATTTGACAATTGTGTGTACCCAATTTTGGTGTAATTATATGGGCAAATTGTTCCTTGTAATCTTATTTTCCCAAGCATTTCCCTAACACATAATTAGATGCATCCCTTTCTGACAGAAAATGCACTAACAAAGCACCACTTTGTATTCTGATTTGGACTTTAGTTTCATGACACAAAGTACACAGCAGTGGACAGTCTTCCTGGAGTACTGTACACAACATGAGTGGATGAAATGTAGAGTAAATGAAATGTCAGGGTTGTTAAGTCTTTGGACCAATAGGTATTATATTTAACTACTTCAGCAAATCAAAGTGAAATATACAGAATGTACGTGTAATGTTCGCTAATATTCATCATGCAAATTAGCCCCACAAGACCACAATGTCTTGTGGGGCTAATAGGGTTTCTACAGATAAACAGAAGTATTGCAAACTTTGAAGGTGTACAGAGGCTATAAAAAGACATTGGGCCCTATCTTGGCACATGGTCACTGGCAAATAGCTTAAATACATTTAGGGGTTTGTCCAGTCTACATTCGGTGTGGTTTTGTTATAAAATGTCGGGTGCAAAAAGGAGGCTCTTGGTTTGTAACCTTTGTTTCATGAAGCTCTGCTTTTGATACTCCTAACAGTAGGATTGTTAGTTACATTGTTGTTTAACATTGTTAAACCTAAATAAGCATGGTTTTGTGGTGTTGTAAACAAACCTGGTAAGTGATTAGTTCAAATACGATAAAACTCTTAATCAATTAAGATGGGTATTAGGACAAACCTCTTATGTCTTAACAATCTATGTACTTGCACAAGTAGGAAAGCTTGCCATATGCAGAGAAGACGGCCATTCGTTTTCTGGTCTCATTTGGATGCACTGGAGGTTACATAGCAGTGCCTCCAGTCATTTTGCCTTGGCCATGAAAGCATCATTCAGTTTTGCAGACTTCTGGATGAACAGCTTTCCAGCCATAGTTATAATTTGTATTCCCTAAATGTGATCTGATCCCCATAAAATAGATAGATAGATAGATAGATAGATAGATAGATAGATAGATAGATAGATACTTTATTCATCCCGAGGGAAATTTAAAAACGTCAGTCATGACATTGTTTTCAGCATTTTAAAGCAACACCAAAGCGCTTTTCCTCTGGCGCACGCGCACGAACCACTGAAACGATTTTGGAAACATTATTTTAAGGTACAAAAAACTCTTTGGTGTTGCTTTAAGGAATATTAGTGTATAATTTATAACCCCAAGATATTTAGCTCTTAGAAAACTTTTACCAAGGTATCAGACCTTCATTGGTCTGCTATGGCTATGGCCTGTTCCAATGGCAGACCATGGGCCTTATCTTGGCGATCAGAACTTTGGTATTTAATGCTTCGTTGCACTTCTGGTTGGATGTCAACTGCATTCATTGGCTCTGTACCTGTACTCTGCTAAATGACAATAAAGTTGAATCTACTGTAATCTCAGAAATTGATGGTCAGAGGCGCAAAGTTTATTTTAGACATTAAAGGCTTGGCCAGGCCATATTCACTAATTTGGCGCAGGATGCAAAAGGGTTGTTCTTATGTTTCTTAATCAGTCATGGGTATGTTTTGGGCGTAACATCCTTTAACCTAATGAGAATGACTGTCAAGCAGTGTAACTTCAACAACGCATCAGTATTTTGATAGTCAGCGGCGTGTGACACATTGGGCTACGCCCCCACAATTCCTCCCTGTGACCTTTCCCCTGTGCGTGATTGGCGGAACCATAACCACCCTGATTACGGGGCAGAGCGGATATTGCCGGGAGGTGCTCTCTCCTGCTCTTTGTTTTGCTTCCGGGGTGCCCGTCGTCAGTTGGTGGCGTGCGGTTGCAAGTTGGCTAGTGTAACCGCTTTTCAAATGAATGCTGTTAACCAAGGTAAGCTATTTTGTCATTTAGCCACGTTGATCATTGCACATTTCATGTCATGTGCTGTTCTCCTCTCTGCTTGACCAACATGTTTATTTGTTGATTTGGTTTATTACAGTGCATGAGGCCCCCTCAACAAGCCAGCAAAACTGATTGCACATATATTAACTGCCTTCTCCTCAACTAAGTCAACTCTCTCTGTGTCTCTCCATTCTACAAGGATATAAGGCACATTCCATCCAAATTTCTATCCATCCATCTTCTTCAAACCATTCACTCATCCACCCATTAAAATATCTTTTAACATTCATTAAACAATCTGCCTATCAACATCAATTCAACTTTCTACATTCAACTTTTAAACTGTCTGCTCTACAGTACAGTCTCAGTCTTTTAGCATACAATCTGGCTCTCTTTAGACAACATATCCTGTTCAACCGTTTCCTTTGCCCACAACTGTTTCAAAATAAAAGTTGTCACTACAATAATTCACTATTAAATAATTGAACTATTTAAACAACTACTGTATTTAACTGTTCAGCCATTCCAACTGTCAGTTGTCATCAGCTATGACTCCCGCCAACGGTTTCTTCTACCCACAATTGTTTCCAAATAAAAGTCCTCACTACAATAATTCACTATTAAATAATTGAACTATTTAAACTACTCAACTATTTAACTGTTCAGCCATTCCAACTGTCAGTTGTCATCAACTATGACTCCCGCCAACTGTTTCCTTTGCCCCCAATGTTTTGCATTTTATGTTAATATATTTTGCATTTTCATGCACTGGTAATTCCTCTGAATTACATTTTCTAGTTGGTTTTGTAGATTTAACTGTGTGTGTGTGTGTGTGTGTGTGTGCGCGTGGCTAAGGTAACCCAAGTTACTGTGACCAAGGTGGCTGCACATTCTGGATCAACCTCTGGGTTCCAGTGGACAGCCTGAAGGCCCCTCAATTTTTCGCTCCTCTGCCTGAGATAAGTAGCCTCATTAGCCAAGCAAGTTAAATAGGCTATTAGTGAATGAGCTACTGCTACCTATAGTGCTAAGCTTTTTTACCAACTCCTGTGCCTATTTTCTCTCTCTCTCTCTCTTTTCCGGACAGATGCGGCGGGCCTCACCCAGGCGGCAGGCCAACCCTCCAGTGGTGGAGTTCCCTCACTTTTCCTTGTGTGTAAACGTGCCTTATTTTGGATTGCAGTGTGTGTGTGCTGTTATTTTCCTCAGGTGTGGTACGTAACGTGACTTCTGGGCCTCTTCTTTCCCTTTCTGTAAAGTCCTGCTCGCTGTGTTAAGCCTCTGCCCTGCTCCACCTTTCTTGCGTATGAGTCACAGGTTAGAACCAAGGCTTATCATTATGGTTGCTATCATCAGCTGCCCAGTGTATTGTATGTGTGGGCTATGTGTGTTAGCCATGATGACCCCGAGTGATTGTTTAATGTCTTACGCAATATAGTGTTTTGTTGTTGGATTCTCGTCTATGTATCAATACATTATATTAACTGAACTCATGTCTCTGGCCTAAAAGTGTGCAAACCTGTGTTGTCTTGTTGATGCTAAGGTTAAGCGTAGCCTAGCTTTTATGTGTACCCCCTATGTGGCGTAGTCGACTCTAGAACAAATAACTCCAAACATTCTCGCCATGGTGAAACTAACTTCACCGTGGTCTCATAGTCAATGACAAAACAGTTCTAGACAGTTAATTACTTTTACTATTGACTGACAAGGGGTTACCATCGAAAACATAGCCTGAAAAAAGCAACACTTACCCTAATAATGTTCAAATGACTGAATAAAAATCCATAGTTATCCTGCAGAGGAGTTGCTGCTTACGTCTCGTGACAATGTGTCTTCAGCTGTGGTTTAAATGCACCTTTCACTATAGACTAGATTTTTCTTGGTCAGTGGCGTAATTATTTTAAGAGGGTGTAAGTTAGCGATTTTTGGATCATGCACCAGACCACACCTTATGCCGTTGATTGCCACACCCCTTGGCGCAAGGTTTTATAAAAGTGAAGCACATGGCGAAAAATTCCTCACTTTATTGAGTGCAAGATGAGAATAAGCTTTGCATCACGCCTTGCGTCTTGCTTTGCGCCACGTTGCACCTCTGGGTACATGATATGTTTTATGTTTAGACATTCAATGACAACTTGTATATAGTTTAAGTAAAAAACAATGGACATGATGGGGCCTAGTGCTGGGTGTGAAATGTATTTTTACTAGTTTAAACCGCAGTAATCGCAGATGTCATTTTCCCACGCGGAACTCACGTTGTATAAAACCTGCTCTGAAGTCAAAGGTATTTAAAGGACAATTCCGGCGCAAAATTAACCTGGGGTTAATAAGAAATGTGTACCGAGTTCGGCCGTTCGCTGGGATTTATTTTCATGCTAGTCGAATGTGACCAGTTTTATTGCAAACCGCTAACTAGCGTTTAACGCTAGCCTTCGGGGCACACATACAGTAAAAAGAAATCGCTATGTCTATACCACTAACAAGGCTCAAAATAGCACCACACTTACACAGTAGCATAATGAGGGTCTCTACATGTAAACCGAAGCATTGAGAACTTTGTAAGTGTACAGGCAGTTTATTAAAAAGAAACACATTACCTTTCACGTCTGGTTCACATACAGGCAGGCATCTTGGGAAAACAGAACTCTGGGATTTGAAGTGAATCTCGCGTGAAACGTTGTTGCTGAAAGGAAGCACTGAACGCAACAGGAGACGAGATGGCAGGTTATTTGAACGAATTTGAAGACATCGAGGATAAACCTTTTCGGTTTGATAGACGTCCTTATCTTTTCGAGCTGGAATATAGGCTAGCGACGAAGAGCTGCGGGAGCCCCATGAAAGGGCTACGAGAGAGAGAGCTACCTGTAGTCAATGCTGCACACAGCCTCGCACTTCTGGAAACTGGTGGTGTACCTGCGGACTTGGCCACCGAAGAGGAGTGCCTGTGTTGCATGGAGTGGGACCTGTTGCGTCGCGACACCCAAGACACGCAGTGTTTTGTAGAGTTTGAAGATTTCCCCTCATTGATAAACAGGGCTGTAGTTGAAACTATTTTCCATGTCCCGAAAAGAAATTGGAGGCGGCGATCCATACCAGAGGGACCAGATGGACATCCACTAAGTAAGTACTAGACTAGTTATGTTACATCGGAGCTATTATTTCTGATAGGCCTATATTGAGCAAATTACGTTGATTTTAGTTCACATCGCCTGCCTGTAGGCTATGTGAACCAGACGTGAACGGTAATGTGTTTCTTTTTAATACAGTGGGTCCCAGTTAAGAATTGACACTTCATTCACCATCAAGGTGATTTACGCAGCTGGGTGAAATGTAAGTACAACTGCAGCCGCTTGGGGGCAGCATAGTCCGCTGTGGCGTTCCATGGTCGAACAGGGCGGAGCATTTGACAGCAGGGGCTGTGATTGGCCGAGTTTTCAGTGCGTTTCTCTGTGTTTTTAGCAGCCCCTGCAACATGCTAGTCCACTGTAGCCTATAAGCTTTGTACATAATGTTAAACATAGTTTTGGATTCAGTGGCAAGATGTCTTGATTGTACAGTGCCTGTCTCTCAGTAATGTTTTAAAATGAGAGCTTCGTCAGCTGGCAGTAGGCTACTTTGTCAGCAGTCATGAGAAGTTTGCTTGCTAACAGAACATATTATGCTGCCCAGAAACCTCGTGAATAGTTCTGATTTGTTTTACTACACTAACGATGTTAAATATAGCCTTTGCCTACAGCATCTCCTTAACAGTAATGTTAACAACATGACAGCATTCATATGACAAAGGAAAACAAATTCGGTCACTCAAGACTGTGCCACAGCAACCAGTGTAGGCTACAGTCCTACCCAATAGGCCTACCGGAAGCAGATAGCGTTGTCTGGCCGGTCGAAAGTGGGTTAATCGCATATTTCCAGAACAGGTCTGATACTTTCAGGCAGTTCTGAGTTCGAATCTAGGCAGGAGCAGAGCCATATAAAGGCCTAGGCCTATTGTTATAATTTTTTGCAAGTTGTTGCTCCTGGCAATACTTGTTTATAAGACGTTTAGTGATTAGTTGATAGCTGTTTTTGGGACACGTTAAACTTTCTTTATAATGAGCGCATACAGGGAGTAAAACGACTGTTACGCGCTGTTACAACTGTAGGCTACAATGATTGCAATACAAAAATATGCGCGTGTTAGTTTAGTTAGTTTTGTGATGTTTTGCACTGTTACCTCATGTGTTTTCAGGTTTGAGGGCTTTTTTGGCAAGATTGACCTTGGTTAGACTCTGCATATGTTATTTCTCCGTATGGAAAATAAAGTCAATTTTCGACACACGTCTGTCATTAGTTCAATAACAAGTGTTCCTTGTTAAAACATGTGACTAGTGAAACTGAAATGATTTTAGAAATATTTATTGTCATATATATTGGTCACGACACTAGTTGCAATATTGTCCTGAACAGAGGTGTCGCTGTTGTGAAAAGATTAACGCTAACTACGTTACACAGCAGAAGAAGCTGCATTAAGAAACACCAGTAGCAGAGAATGTAAATGGGCTCTGCTATTATCTAGCCTCTGTGATGGTACTTCAGACTTTGGTTGCTACTATTCACAACTACCACCATCATTATCATCTAGTTTCCAAGGTGTGCGCACAGGTAGATAGATAGATAGATAGATATATAGATAGATACTTTAGTCATCCCGAGGGAAATTTTAATAATTGAAACAGTTTAGTTAGCTGGCTAGCTAGCTAGCAGCTGGCTGAGTTTGTGTAATTTCCTGAAGTGGAAAGAGATTTTGTTCAGGCCTTAATAGATATCCTTTGTTTGAAAATAAATCGTTTCTATTCTTTCCTCTTAATTCCATGTGTTGCAACTCTCGCTGGTAACTTTGTTAACTTATCCAGCAAACTATTAAAAATTCAACAAATTAACAAAACACTGCAACTCTCGCTTGCCCTCGAACTAGTCCATCTTCCTGTTTCCGCTTTGTCGCGGTCGTCTGAAAAAAAATGAGTGGTGCGCTACCTCGCTAAAATCCTGGCGCGCCAGCAAGATCTACGTCATTTTGACATCACGGTGTCGCGCTACCGGTCGGGTGCGTCGAGTATGTAGAAGCCCTTAGCCTACTTTGTGCCCCGCGCTCCCCCACTGCTTGTGAAAGAAGGGGGTGGGGGAGGGGGGCTTGACGTGAAAAAGCTTAATGTCCCAAAAAACGGCAACAAGTCATAATGGTAGGCTACAGGAAGTGGGGGGAGGGTATGGGATGACCAGAGCCGTCTTCGCTGTGCTATTCAGAAAGCATATTCTATTGTCTTTCCAGGCGCACACAGCTCGTTACCATATAGCCTATTGAGTGCCTTAACAGATAGGCTCTGCTCTTGGGTTTGGCCTCACAGCGAACTCAACCCTCTTGTTGCTTGCAGTTTGTTAAATAAAGCAATGCATTCGTTATTTATTTAAGTTCGTTATTTCGTTAATTCGTTATTTATTTAAGGGGCTACCGGAGGAGTTTTGGGAGCGTTAGTCAAAAAAGACGTGACCCTCCCTCGCCAGCAAGAAATGTTTCTAGGACTCTCCAAAGTGATTGAGAAAAAACGCATGACCCTCCCCAGTCCCAACAATTTATTGATGCCTTCTGTAGGCTACTGGGTCAATTTGGGAGCTTGCATACGACACCTTCCTTGAAATGCCTTGAAAAGGCTGTCGTTTGCACAATTTCACAAATAATCACCGGACCGAAACAAACCTGTCAACTTTTCCCGGTTTATCGCGATTTTTAACTTTTTTTTTTCGCTGTCTTAGGAGGAGCTGCAGGGCCGTCACAAGGGGGTGCGAGGCCCTGTGCGAACTTGACAGATAGTGCGATGCCCTGTGCGAACTTGACAGATGCATGAATTTACGTGCATGAAATCATGCGATAGCTTACTTTACACATAGCCAAGGCTACCATCGGTGCATTTTAGTAGCCTAGTCTAATAAGCTACACCAGCTTGTCTTTAAGAGGGGAAATTGAATAGCCTATAACATTAGCTGAGTCACATATTTGGCCATATGGTGTTTATCATAGGCTACATCACGAAACCAAATAGTCTAACAAAGGCGAACACTTTAACAGGGGAAATTAATTGGGCATGAATCATTGTGCTGAACGGTATTTGTCAATGAGCAGAAACACACACGACATTCAAACTGTTGATAAGATGTGCACTATGGAAACTGGTCTGTAGGCTAACATTGGACAAATAAATGACACTGACTCGCCATATCCTTACTCTGAAAAAACATTGTCTTGCTTTGCCGCAAACTCAGCAATGAAATCATAGGCCATTTTGCAGGTAGCATAACGTCTTTTTCAATTCATAGAAGGGAGAGCCCAGTCTCTCCTGTGACATTCAGGTGCGCAAATAGTTTTTAATAGCCTGTTCAACTTCGAAAAGCTTCACCCGATGCCAGTCACTGAACGCAATTTCAAATTTCGGGAAGCTTCGTTCAATCTTTTTAAGTTTTAAGTGCAGTAGGCCCCTATCTGCCCCCTTTGGAATTATATCTCGAACCTATTATAAGGTCCAGTGTGTTATGTCCTGGGATTCGGACGTGCTCAAAAAGAAAAGAAAAAACACTTTTTTTATAGATGGTTATGAGGAGCAATATGAGTCTGAACTCCGTGTCATTCAGACTCAACCCTCTTGTTGCTTTGATATATTTTTCGTTGTCGCTTGAACGTCGGCAAGCAGGCATGTTGCGGTTGCAATTTAAGTGAAATTTCTACAGTAGGTCTACAACATGCAACATGCTTGTTAGGCTGGGCTACTGTCTTGTACAGGTAAATGTTCAACAATTGCTGGTGTGCAGGCTATAATCAATTAGCTAAATAATTTGTCCAGCTGTTTTAAAAACAATTTGTGCTACATTCAAACGCAAAAGGTGCTTTGATATCTTTTTCGTTTGAACGTCGGTAAGCAGGCATGTGCGGTTGCAATGAATAAGGATAATTGGTTTTATCCGCGGATTTATTTTTTGCATTATTTTGAATATGACTCGCTCCAGTCTCAACAGCACTCTATTTTTCCTCACGCATCTAAGTTCTAACACACATCCCCTTGCTTTCTTCCATCCCTCCCTGCACACGGGCTTTCTTAAAGGAGCTGCACCATTTTACAACAATTGCATCTACATTTTCATATTAGAATGTTTTGTCTGTTTAAGTGTAAGCTTAAACTACCGTGATCAATTTAAGTTCCCGTGCCCCCGCTGAAAGTCTCATGCGCTTATCGTTACACTATCACATCTATAAGTAACTGTGACGAATAGGGTATAAGATATATAAACTCACGCTATTGTATTATCATATATGTTTGGTAATGGCTCACCGCGTCCTGGAAGCAGTTAAGTCAAGTCGCATCAAAAATACTAGTGCAGAACTCCCAAGTGACACCTTGTGGTTGTTTGTGTCAACTGCAGTTTGTGCCATTTCTGCTGAGAAAATGGGGTGCGTGATTCATGAAGGAACCCGTCCAAACTTAACTGGGACCCACTGTAAACTGCCTGTACACTTAAAAAGTTCTCAATGCTTCGGTTTACATGTAGAGACCCTCATTATGCTACTGTGTAAGTGTGGTGCTATTTTGAGCCTTGTAAGTGGTATAGAAATAGCGATTTCTTTTTACTGTACGTGTGCCCCGAAGGCTAGCGTTAAACGCTAATTAGCGGTTTGCAATAAAACTGGTCACATTCGACTAGCATGAAAATAAATCCCAGCGAACGGCCGAACTCTGTACACATTTGTTATTAACCCCAGGTTCATTTTGCGCTTTAGGGCACATTATCAAGAGCTAGCTTCTGATCACAGAACAGCCAGGTATTATGCATACCTTCTACTCGCACCAAACAGGGTGAAGCTGCTTTTAGCCACCATGCAGTCCAGATATGGAACAAACTCCCTTAGCATATTAAGACTGCTCCAACCATTGCCACTTTTAAAACCTAATTGAAGACCACCCTCTTCTCTATGGCTTTTTCTTGTTTTTAATTTATTTGTACTTATTTAATTCTACTATTTTATTGCTTTTATTATTTTTACTTATTCTACTATTTTATTGCTTTTATTGTTTTTACTTATTTCACTACTGTGATATATTTGTGATATGTTTTATACTTGCTTACTTTTATTTGAGGTAATGCCTGAGCTATGTAAAGCACATTGTGTCTACCTGGGGTATGAAATGCGCTATATAAATAAATTGCCTTGCCTTGCCTTGCCTTGATACAGCAACGCTATGCAAATACTGTGTACTGTGTAAACTACCCAGTGTGTTGGGTTGAAGGGGGCAGCCGTGGCCTACTGGTTAGCGCTTCGGACCTGTAACCGGGCTGAGTGTGTTTCACTAATTCACGGATTGGGATAAATGCAGAGACCAAATTACCTTTTTTTCTTTTTACCTTTTCAAGAATGAATGCGACTCTAACCGCTTAACGTACAGACATGTTGAAATAACCGTTCTGAAGGTCTGGAGTGGGGCAAGAGATGTATTTTTTCAGATTTTAAAAAAGTTTATACTTTTTGAGAAATAGGGGATTAAAAATGTTAACTAGAAAAGCATTTCCTGAAGGAAATACAGTGCATGCAAAGTTGTTGCTGGGTTGGTTGCTAGGGTAATTATAGTGGTTGCTATGCTATAAAAGTGGTTGCTAGGTTGTTGCTAGGATATTTAAGGTGGTTGCTATGCTGTTGCTAGGGTAATTTTAGTGGTTGCTATGCTATAAAAGTGGTTGCTAGGTTGTTGCTAGGATATTTAAGGTGGTTGCTAGGCTGTTGCTAGGATAATGATAGTGGTTGCTATGCTATAAAAGTGGTTGCTAGGTTGTTGCTAGGGTCACTATAGTGGTTGCCATGCTATAAAATGTGTAAATAGTAAAAAAAGTAAGAATAGTTAAAAGTTATTGAAATTGGGAGAAATAGAGAGATAGATATAGAAAGTGAGAGAAAGAAGTGAAAGAAAGTTGGAATGAGAAGTGAGCTATTTAGTTGAATGGAGAGGGACACAGGAAGAGGTTCCATTCAAGTTGCTGCAGGCAGTCAGTGAGAGAGCACAGTTGCAGTTGATTGCATTCTATTTCCTTAATAGCATATTATGATGTCATAAAGCCATGTTAAGTCTATGGAGAATTTTAAAGTTTAGTTTTTATTTAATATCTCAAAAAGTAAAAGTCGTAGAAATATGAAAAGTCATAGAACGAAAATTTGCAGCAAGAGCTATGTGTCGAAGTTTGAACGAAGTTTCTATGATAAGCGGTTCAAGCCAAATTAGGGCCTAGAAAAATTATAATAACTAGAAAAGCATTTCCTGAAGGAAATACAGTGCATGAAAATGCAAAAATATGATGTAAAATATCATACAGAGTAAAAACAAACTATATTGGTTGCTAGGAAGATGAGGTTTAATATAGTTGGAATGACTGAACAGTTAAATAGGTGGATAGTTTAAATGGTTAAATTATTTAGGTAGATAGTTGACGATAACTGACAGTTGGAATGGCTACCAAAGATTCTGGAGCGCTACGTGCATTCTTAGAAACATAAGCTTCTAGTCTATACCAGGCAAAGCGTGAGCTTGTAGCCATCTGCATTCGGTAGGCTATATTCACCAGACCCATGGCTACACTGTACATGCAACTGTGTGCTGTGCCTTTCTCTGTCTGTTATCTGCAGCGTTAGGGCCTCCTCTCCGATGAGATTGCTATCCGCGGATCAGCCGGGTTACAGGCTATGCCCATGCTTCTGTCACATCGCCTGATCATTTGCGGCACAAATGAATGGTAGACTATTAATGAACCGGTGGCCGGAAAAAACGTAACATTTTCCAGATTAGGAAATATTCCTTAATTGTGTGTGATTAAATAAAGATGCATAGCCTACAATTGGGGGGTAGTAACGTGAGCGCTCATTCAATGTCTATGCGTCTGCCTGCGCAAGTGAAACTGAACTTAATCATAAAGACACCTTTCTCAGCAACTTTTCTGTTCAATCAGCATAATTGGCATTACGATCCACCCGACGTTTCCCTTGTCTACCCCAAGTTAAACTTCAGGCTCTCGTGTTTTGCTGAATGATATTACTCAGCAGATCACCCTAGTAGATAACCAGAATTACAGTCGCTAGAATTGTAGGTCAGAATGTAAACTGGGCCACAGATGGTAAGCACAATTGCATTAACTTAAAACTATCTAGTCGAGTATAACCTAAAACTAGCTTAATTAAAATGCCACAGCCCATACTGATTTTTTTTCCTTTTTAGAATATAGATATTAAGAGAATAAATCATTATGCAAATACTTTTACTTTTAATACTTAAAGTACATTTAAAAGCAGGTACTTTTTACTTTTACTTAAGTAGGGTTGTCATTGTGGTACTTTTACTTTTACTAAAGTAAATATTTCTCTGTGTATTTGTACTTTAACTTAAGTACTGAGTTCCAGTACTTCCTCCACCACTGGACCTACGTAACATAGTTTGAATGAAGTTTCTATGTTAAACGGTTGAAGCTGCATTAAATGCGTTAGAAGAAGAACTAGAAATGCACCGACACCTCCTTCCTATGCAATTCTAAACTCCCGCCATAAAACGGGCGAATCCAAACGAAGCTGCGAGTTTACGCAAACTCGCAGGTGGTACCTTATTTGGCTCTGGCCTGTACATTTGTCACGCCTCAACATTTACATACAGACCAGCCCACTGGTGCTCTCAGCCCAGGAACGTGAATGGAGAGCGAAGATGAGACAAACACTAGTTTAGCTGCATGCTCGTTTACTTCCACAGGAATTATAAAGCAGACAGTTCTTCAAGGATATCGAAAATGAGCCACGGTCGTAAATACAGTGTTCCAGGTTGAAACTTAGGCTACAAAGAAAGCTGAGACTTTCCATAGTCTTCCCAAGGATTCAAAAGTTCGAGGGGCATGGAGAATGTTTTTCTACCAGAAGATCCCTGCAAAGTTCGACATTCTGTTATTATTTTGCAAAACATTTCACCGAAGGCAGTTTTCAAAACCTTGAACAGTTAAGCAGGATTTGCTAAGCTGCTGTTACTGAAACGAGGGGCTGTTCCGACCGTAAGGTCATCACAACCGCATGCTGTAAGTATTATTTGGTCGCTAAGCAGTTATTAGCCATGCTAACGTGTATCTAGCAAGTAGAATGTGTGATTTAGTTCATTAATTGGCAAGGCTATTTAATTTTCCTGTGTGTCATTCGGATAAAACCTGTGTTGTCATGTTAACCTACATTTTACTATGCATGTTTGTCGAGATCTCTGACAGGTTATGTTCTCAGCAAGATACAGTAGCTAACTGAAGCTGAGTAACACGATAGTTTGGTTGCTAAGCTGTAATATAACCCATACCCATATAACACATACGTTTTTGACGTCAGAAGTGGAAACAACTTCACGTTATCAATTCAAATGATATCTAGTCGATATGTTGAAAACCGTGTTGTCTAGATACAATGGATTTATTTGCACGTTCTTATTTTAGAACATTACAAGAATGGCAGCATGCCAAACAGATGCTCTAAGTGTGGCATCTTGCGGAGCTTAGAATATTAGCAAATGCTTTTGCTGTGAGTTAACAGCTTGGTGTGTGCATGCAAAAGTGACTTTCACTTGTGTTACAACATTTCTGTTGTTTGGTTTAGGTTTTATCTAGCAGCCATGCACTTCAATGACAATGCTGAGTCCCCACAACAGAAGACAGCCAAGGAGAAACTACAGACGTGCCAAACAATTTGTAAGTTTAATAAAAATATATGTTTTTATTACAAACAACAAATCAAAATGTGCAACAGTATAGGCACTAAAAAGAACTTATCGATTCACACACAACAGGCTGTCTTAGACCTGATGCTACGGGTGTCAATCATCATCAGTACTGTAAACAAAGCACAATGTTCAGGGCCATACAATTTGTTTATTGTACAGTATACAGCCTACAATGCACTGTATTACAGTATCCAATATAAGTCCTTTTTCTTGTCCTCTTCGAGATCATCAAAGACCCTCTTCCTTATTGGGATGTCGTCCAGCGGATTCCTGTGCCCCAGGACTTGTGTGCTCAGCTAGACAGACCTTCCATGGAGGATGCTGTTGCTGAACATGTGTCACGCGGTTCAGTCGAAAAGGGGTCTGAATCCAACGTACTGCCCTGAAGTATCCGGAAGTTCCCTCCATATGCGTAGCACCACACACAAGGGGATCATGACACGGACGCTTCTTCTAAGGAAACCCCAGCTCCTGCTCACAAAAGACCTGTAGGCCAAGTCACTTCATTGCCTGCAACAAGAACAGGGTGGAAAAGCAAATTTTTTTTACTATTTATTTTTTTATATTTTACATCAGAGTATCACTGGACGATTGTTGAAAAAAAAAAAAAAAGTTTATCATTTTGTGGTGTTGATCAAACTGTGTTTTTGCAATATACTGAACCAATAACGAATGTGTATTGGTTAAAAATATTTTATTTATATTCTGTAACTGCTAACACTTGTATCAGATTGTCCTCACCTTTCCATTCCTCTGATTCTCAAACGGCCATGGTCAGCTCAGTAAATATTCATTGCATTTTGCAAAGAATATAGAGGCACAACGGATTGAGGCCATGATGGGTCATTCAGGTCAGCTCCTCAGGAACCTGGGTCATTCTTTTAATAACCTGTAAAAACAAACATCATTTCCCTGCTGTTATTTCGTAATTTTGAATGAGCAGGTAGCACAAAGTAGCAAATGTCTCCAGTTTTAGTTACCAGAGTTGTAAGATCACATATTAGGCTACTACAGGGAAAGAAGGTAATAATCTCAATCAGATGTCAGCAGGATAGTTACAAGATTACATTACTGACTGTACCTACTGTATTTTAAGTAGCCTACTATGTAAATTTCCCCTTGGGGATAAATAAGTGTTTTTGAATTGACACAAATTGGCCTAGTAATATTTTCGTTGACCTCGTTTCACTTCAGCCATAGGCTACAAACTGCACAGAGCTCCTGCCCAGCTAACTGGACATCCCGTTGTAAGATCATACATTACTACATGGAAAGAACGTAAAAATCTCGATAATCAGATGACTTAATCAGCAGGATAGTAGTTACACGAGTACATTAGACCTACTGACACAAACGTAATATTTTCATTGACGCGAGCAGTAGGCTACTCGTTTCACTTCAGCAATAACGTTATAGCCTACGAACTGCACAGAGCTCCTGCCCAGCTAACTGGACGTCCTGTTGTAAGATCGCATATTACCACTACAATAATGTATGTAACTCCTAATCAGATGACCTATTCACCAGGAGAATATACTTACTGACTAAAACGAGTACTTTCCTTGCAAGCAGCACTCCTTTCACTACAGCATAGCCTGAACTGCCCACGACGGGCTACAAACTTTTCAGCTAGTTTCTAACTGGACATCTTGACAAAAATTGCAGGGTACAAGTTGTAAAACATTTGTTTGTGTGCAAATTAATAACTTTGGTTGCTTACAATGCTAAAAACGAACCTAATGCAATGTTTAGCTTAGTCTACGACACTAACGTGCGAGTATTACAGCTAGCTAACTGGGCTACGTGTTGCAAACTCAAGTAAATGACAAAACTTACCACTCTGAAGTAGTCATTTCCAATCTATGGGCGACTGGTTGCTCCTCTATGTCAGATTCTTCCTCTGATTCAGGCTCAAATATGCTGTTCAACACCTATGTCTCCATAGTATTTCCACCTTGGCTGTTTCAGTGAGTGCTGTCGGCCATGTTTGCGTCTTTGCTCCGGAGCTTCGCTCGTTGTAAACCAACCAATCAGCACGCAGGTCATCTAAATATTCATGAGCATACCATAAAAGGAAGAAAACCTCTCGTTTCATTCTAGGGCTTTTAACCAGGCTTACATTAGGGCGCACAGAACAGCACATATGCCATTTTCAGCCCAACCAATGTTACACACCCTATTCAGAGACCTTAAGGACCAGCACAAAATACCCTATATCATCATTCTATCACCCCTTTAATAGATAGTTTAATGATAGTTTAAAAGTAGACCGTTTAAAAGTAAATAGAAGGTAAATAGTTTAAAAGTTGTTGACAGAAAGTTTAATGAATGTTGATATTCAAATAGTTTAATGGCTGTGTATAGGTAGATATTTGACAATAACTGAAAGTTAGAATGGCTCTGATGTTTGCTAGCAGTTATGCTAAGATTTTTAACTATGCTAAACATGCTACTTAGCTAATGTTTTATAGCAGTGCTAGAAATGCTAACATGCTAACCATGTTACTTAGCAAACGTTTTCTAGCAGTTTTGATAAACATGCTAACCATGCTACTTAGTTAACTTAACTAACGTTTTCTAGCAGTTTTGCTAAACATGCTAGCAATGCTAACATGCTAACTATGTTAACCATGTGACTTAGCTAACCTAGCTTATAATTTTTAGTAGTTATGCTAACTAGCATGTTAACTATGCTAACCATGTGACTTAGCTAACCTAGCTAATTATTTTTAGTAGTTATGCTAACTAGCATGCTAACTATGCTAACCATGTGACTTAGCTAACCTAGCTAATCATTTTTAGCAGTTTTGTTAAAAATGCTAACATGCTAACTAGCTACAGTGGTTAGGAGTCATAGTTGATGACAAGTTAAAAGTTGTTGATAGACAGCTAGTTTAATAGATAGATAGTATAATGATGGTTTAAAAGTAGACTGTTTAAAAATTGCATGTAAAAAGTTCAGTAGTTTAATGGGTTACATTGTTTAACAGTGGATTATTGTAGTGAGGACTTTTATTTTGAAACAGTTTTGGGCATAGGAAACAGTTGAATAGGATGTGTAGTCTTAATTGACCCAGATTGTATGCTTAAAGCCTGAGGCTGCAGGTGGCCTGAACACCTGCCATAGGATTCTAATTGCTTAACGGCCGTATTATGATGTCACAATCGGCAATGTTAAGTCTATGGGGATTTTTAAAAAGTTTTTCTTTAATAGTTTAAAAAGTTTCAAAGTTGAAAAGACATAGCAGCCTGGTCCGTTTTGAATACCTACGTTACAAAGTTTGAATGAAGTTTCTAAGTTAAACTGTTCAAGAGAAATAGCGTACGGAAAAAGTGGTAAGCGGAATAATAATAATAAGAAGTTGTTGAAGTTGCCTAGGAAGAACAGTACAGTGCATTTTCATGCACTGTCAGGGCTCTACACTAACATTTTTTTCCAGGAACACTTGTGCGCCCAAGTTAAACAATTTAGGAGCACAGACAAAAATCTGGAGGCACAGTCAGTTCTGTACTTAACTTACACATAATGTAACTTTACACTGCAGCCAACAGTTAAAGAACATCAGTGCATACTTTATTTTCAGTCCGGTCTATTTTTCTACATTTTGTTAATGTAAAATAATATAATGCATTGCCATATTTGCATATAGCCTGAAGTAGGCTATCCTGTCAAATGTAGGTCCCTAGGCCAATTTATTTATTTGTGAATCCACCTGTATCTAATCCTAATATGCCCATGGGTGACCTCTGACTGCATACTGCCCAATACTAGGCCTACTACTAAAACCGTGAATTTTCTCTTCCACAAAACCCAACATAGTCTAATCAGTGATATTTATATCTATTTGAAATATCTGCATTGATGGGGGCAGTTGTCAAATGGTAGGCCTATGCATACTTTCGTTTTGCACTTCAGCTTGTATTCGGTGTAAAACAAACAAGCATGCATGGATGCCTGGAGTTGTCTGTAGCGTTCTCTCTTTGAAGAAAACGGGAGACTATTATGGGAGGCTACTTTTGTGACTGTTCGCTACAGCTATATTTTGCATATTGCACCCAATACATCAACTGGGCTAAAATGCATGTTACCTTTTCCTTCTCTCATTGCATTCTCAGAATCTTATCCTGTTCCTCATATATCCAATTCGGTGGATTGAAGAAATTAGTTCTAGCCTACTTGGTATCTTGGCTGGCTAGTCTAACTTCCCGCTTTTTACAATCTGGTGCTCCCTAAAACTACACATCCTGTTTAAGTGTTTCCCGTGTGTCAAAATAAAGTCACAGCCATATTTCATGCTTTGAGCATTATATCTCCAGAACGGTTTGACGCATATGCTTCAAATTTGGTACAAGTGTTTGTATGGACTCAAAGATGAAGTGAGTTGACGTTGGAGGTCAAAGGTCAAGTCAATGAGCACTCTGAGTGCGATATCTCAAGAATGACTTGACATACATGCCTGAAATTTGGTATGAGTGTTTGTATGGACTCAAAGATGAAGTGAATTGATGTTGGAGGTCAAATGTCAAGGTCAAAAACACCTTGAGTGTTATATCTCAAGAACGCCTTGACACACAAGGTCTTTTGGTATGAGGGTTTGTATGAACTCAAAGATTAAGTGATTTAATGTTTTTTTTTCAAGAAATTTCCCCACCAACATTAAGCCAGCAGCTTTCCATCCACTATTGTAATTCCTCTGGCATTACATTCTAGTTATACATTGTTATTCGTAAGGGATAATGGACAACACGGCATTCGGTTAATCAGAAATTAATGCACGTTCAAGATGGTAATGCGCCCCTGATGTGGCAGCAGAGGGACCCTGACACCTTGTAAGTGCATTAATTTCTGTTAACCAAACGCTGCGGAGTCCATTATCCCGCTTATACCACTGTTGCCACTAGTGTTGTGATATTTGCTGTTATAATTTAACTTTGTAATCACTGTCTTGTTTGTAGAACTACTTCTTTCCGCCACTTATCAACACATTTTTCAACTTGCAGGGAAAACTGATGTTACTAGTTCTAAATGGATGGCCATAGCAACCATCCATTTAGAACTATCAACACTAGAGAGAACACTAAGAGAGATGTTAGTTTCATCTCTCTTACTGTCAAGCAGGCAAATCCCAGGGTTCTGATGAACCTTAGCTTGGTAAAATTACTTAGCCTACTGCCATGTAGTCTAGAGGAATACGCCTGGATTCAGAGGAAAATAGGGCGGGGGAATGTCTCAAAGCTCGAACAAAGTTTTGAACAAAGCTTTTTTCAATAGCTGTTTAGATGTACTGGTTGTTTCAGTAAAATACTGCCAACAGCGGACTAACAACCAAAACGATGGCGTTTAGTGTGCCTTTGTAACCATCTCTGGCTAGCCGGTCAGCCACAACCGGTCAGATTTGATAGACGGGGCTTTTGCCAAACCCCCTTGGCAAGCAGACTAATATGTCCTGTCCTTTGCTTAGGCAAATGAGACATAACTTCTGCAGAGGTTTAAAGCAAATGTTGTCAGGAACTTCAATTTCTTCAAAAATCATCTTCACAGTGGGTACTACTTCAAATTGTCCGGCTTCACAAGTGACCTCACGCGTGAATCACACGTCTTTTATTTTCCCAGTGAAGCTGCAATAACCCAAACAACCATCAGGTGGCACTTGTGAGCAGGGTTTGGAACCCAACGTTTTTTCAGTTGTTTCCACAATATTACCCCCTGGTGAGCTTTCATTTCAATGGCTAATAGGCCTACAGTACGTCTCCTGCAACAGTCCAATCAGTTAATCAAACAGTTAATCGACTCTGAGGAAGACGCAGTGCGTCGAAACGTCAGTCGATTGTGCGCCACAATAAACAAGTTAAAAAGTTCTCCGAGTGCTCCGGTCATGCCTGGGTTTAATCTCTTGGAAGTAGCCCAGCCAGTTTCTCTGACCCTTTGGTCCTGGACTGTGAGCACCAAAAAGGCTTGAGTGCAAGTGACACCCTTCTTACAAGTTAATCAAACAATCCAAAAATGAATTACCGGTAGGCCTAAATCTCAAAGCAAATGAAAGTGTCTTTGTTATTTTATGAAGAGGCATCTGGCTGTTTTGCTTATGTTTGTTTTACTTTCATTAATGGTTAATCACATGAAATAAAATTTTGACTGCTAAAAACACCATTTTAACACAGTTTTCGGAGGGACAGAAATACCAACAGAGAAAGCAGTGCCCGTCTGCTGTCTGAACATTGCCTTACTTGTCAGTAACCATTAGACTGTAAAAAGAAGGAGAGAGAAGAAAATGTGCTGCCTAGATCATTGATTGGAACATTTATTTTAAAAAAAGGGCCTGATGGTGTTGATTAAAATAAAGTCCTCTGCAATGTCTGCAGCAAGGAATTTGCATATCACCGGAGTTCATCAACTCTAATGTCGCACATCAATGCAAAGAAATAGTGTTGACATTGAGGGGAGTGTTAATTTATTTTCATTGTGTCCCCTAGGTTATATCTGTGGCCTGAAATGGCTTGTATATGAAAAAAACTTCTTCCCGAAGCACTTTTGAATTTATTTCCTCAGCATATTAGGTCATATCATAGATTATTATGGCCATTATTAAAATAATAATAAAATAGTTTTTGAACTTTAATGTCACTAATGCTGATTATTCAATGATTCATTTGAATTTAAATATATAAAATACTTTTACAGCAAATATTATATATGCGATTAATTTAGATTAATTAATCACATAGTATGTAATTAATTAGATTCTTTTTTTTAATTGATTGACAGCCCTAATATATATATATATATATGTATGTGTGTGTGTGTGTGTGTGTATATATATATATATATAATTTTTAAAAGGTTCTCTCCATTGTTAACCTGCGACAATTGTGGGGTAGTGTCAAGCAGTGCATATATATATATATGTGTATATATATATTTACTATAATTACTATTTTGCGTGTCAATTCAAAGACCTGTTATTTCCATTTTTGGATTAGACTAGCCAGCCTCTATGCTGTTTTCATGGACAGCAAGGATCCTCTTCATTCATTGTTTTATATAACGTTTAAATACATTGAATGAGCACTGACACCACTACCCCCTAATTGCATGTCTCTTTATTTGATAACACTAAATTAAGAAATATTTTCTAATCAGGAAAATGTTTAGTTTCTTTTTCTTTCGGTCCGCGGTTCCATAATAGGCTACCATTCAATTTTGCAGCAAATTATCTGCGGACTAGCAATCTCCTCGTCGAGATGAACCATTAAGATGAAGCAAATAGGCCGACATCATTATAATGCTAAATATAACCGCAAGCGGTGATTAACGGGGTCCGAGCAAAATTAACATGAGGTAGCATAGCTTTTTAGTTTACATATGCTTTGATTGTTTGGGCCCAATTGTTCAAAAGAAACGTGATGGGATTTCGGTTATCGGATTTCACTTTCCGGATTTTGGCTATCGGATTGGATCAAATCTTGAAAATGGGTTGTTCAAAGGGAAACAAGGATCCTGAAATTGGATTAGATCACATAATCTATTCTTGGTTTTGATCTGGATAAAACCTTCACTTTGTGTTGTTCAAAACTTTTGAGTTGTAGTTTTGTAATTTGAGTTATACTTGCCTTGCCAGACAAGTCCTGACAAGTAGCTGTAACGTTATAGTGTGCTAACCTCCATAACCCAACAGTATTCTAACAGTATTCTATTCTAGTATGCTAACCTCCACAACCCAACTGAAGGAACTGTACGGGGCGATTTGGGTCGAGGTAGAGTGAGTGTGTGGCGAGCAGGCATAGCCTCGGTCAGAAGGTTCAATGGTATGGAGTGATGACACGGAGATGGCAGATTTCGGTGCAACACAAGTGAACTTTATTTGAGTTTCAATTCATCTGTTCTTTTGTTCTTTACTTGTATTGTATGTGTGCTGCATCAAAGAGGAAACAAACAGAAAATGGAGTAATCAGTGAAATGGGGTAAATTAGTACAGATCCCAACTCATAAACAAACCAATTGACATTTGAACAATAAACTGAAATCATATGGCTACATAAGGTACAACTAAACAATACTTGACTTCCCAAGTCAACCAACATCACCTAATCATCTCTCACACGGGACTCCAACACACCAAATCAACAAACAAAGAGCTTAACTTAACACATGATGGCAGAGCTACTCTACAAACTAATAAACATCACAAAAGTCATAGTGAGGGTCATTAAAGTGATTACTTATGTTAACTCAAAGACGCACACAGAGCAGGACACACTGGATTCAATTAAATTTATTGTGCTTATAGAGCGCCAAAACATAACACATGTATCATGGCGCTTTACAGAATGTAGGCAATCAGAGAAAGAAGGGAAGAAAGGAAGAAAAGAAAAGAAAGAGAGGCCCATGGGTAACAGGGGCGAGGAAAAACTCCCTAGAATTGGAGATATATATAGGAAGAAACCTCGAGCAGATCCACGACTCAAGGGCCTGACCCATCTGCCTAGGGTCAGTACATGACAGTAAGGTCTGTATACATGACAAATGCATATGATAGTCGGGTGTAGAGAATAAGACATGGTGTTAAAAAGCACTTGAGCTGAAAGTTACAAGAGGTGGGATGATTACGTATCCGTTATGGTAATTTATTATTCCTGATTTAGTGACAGAAAGTTCAATAGTCCAGCGTTGGAATTGTCCAGGGGAAGGGAGTTGTCGAGGGGCATGTGGTGGGTTGGCAGACGGGCCAGTAATCCGGGCAGAGTTGCCATAGGCTGGTGGTGGGTTGCTAGGCTGTACAGGCCAGGAGTCCAGATAGGGGGCAGTAATAGGGCAATCGGGGATGGGACTTCAGGTGAGATGGGTGAGAGGAGGGCCAACACACAGATGGTTGATGACTGGTGATGATATACCTCACAAGTGAGGTACAGTAAGGGGGAAGAAAGAGAGATGTAGAGTGGGTTAGTATTACTGAAAATCAGAATGGTTAATGTCAATAAGTAATCAGTAGTACTATATATTGTTACAGTATACCATGGTGGGAATAGGCAAGAGAGGAAGAGTTGAGAGATAGAGAGAGAGAGGGGGGGGTTGTACGGCGTGACACATGAAAAGTCCATGACAGCACTATGCTATAGCAGCATAACTAAGGCATGGTGAGGGGTAGTCGACACCAGCGCAGGTATGGTCAGTGACCACCATCGCACGCGCGACTGGGGTGCCAGTCACACGAGGACTCAGCAGGGTGGTCCATTCCAAAAAACCCTGAGGTGGGTGAATTTCCACGCACCATACCTAACTATGGGAGGCAGTAAAGAGGTATGTTTTAAGTCTAGACTTAAAAATAGGGAGGGTGTCTGCTAGTCGAATTGAGGTAGGAAGATTATTCCAGAGGATGGGTGCGCGATAGCTGAAAGCTCTGCCTCCTACTGTAGTTTTTGAGATTCTTGGAATTACAAGAAGGCCAGTATTCTGTGATCGTAGCGGTCTGGGTGGGTTATATGGGACTAGGAGATCTTTAATATGTTCTGGTGCCTGGCCATTAATGGCTTTGTATGTTAGAAGTAATATTTTGAAGTCAATGCGACTTCTAACAGGCAGCCAGTGTAGAGATGCCAGGATAGGGGAAATATGTTCATATTTTTGAGTTCTAGTGAGTGTGCGAGCAGCTGCATTTTGTATAAGCTGTAAGCTCTTTAGACAGGTGTTATTGCAGCCAGCGTATAGAGCATTGCAATAATCAATCCTTGAGGTGACAAAAGCATGGATTAATTTCTCAGCGTCTGGTAGGGATAAAGACTTCCTTATCTTTGAAATGTTCCTTAAATGATAAAATGAAGCTTTGGTAATCTGTTTTATGTGATTACTTAGTGATAGGTCTTGGTCAATTGTAACTCCTAGATTTTTAACATATGTGGATGAGGATAGTCGGAGATCAGTAAATGTAGCTTGTGATGAGGATAGGATATCCCTCATCTTTTTAGGACCTAAAACCATGACTTCTGTTTTATCGGAGTTCAAAAGCAGGAAATTGTTCGTCATCGATGTCTTTATGTCTTGTATACATGTGTCAAGTTTGGCTAACGGAGTCAATTCGTCAGGTTTTATGGAAAGGTATAGTTGTGTATCGTCTGCATAAGAATGAAATTTAATGCCATGTTTCCTAATTTCTGAGCCTAGAGGAAGCATATAGAGAGAAAATAACAGGGGCCCTAGTACTGAGCCTTGAGGCACCCCATATTTTACCATAGTCTGGGTAGATGGTTCATTGTGAACCTGTACAGATTGTCTGCGGTTAGAAAGGTATGATCTAAACCAAGCGAGTGCTGAGTCTTTAATGCCTATCGAATGTTCAAGCCTGTGGTGTAGTATGTTGTGGTCTATGGTGTCAAAGGCAGCACTGAGGTCCAGGAGGACCAATATTGATATATGTCCATTATCGGCAGCGATGAGGAGGTCATTAAAAACTTTAACTAAGGCTGATTCAGTACTGTGGTGAGCTCTGAAACCAGACTGATATAATTCTTGGATTTTATTCATATGCAAGAAGGTACCAATTTGTTTCGACACTATTTTTTCTAGTATTTTTGACAAAAAAGGGAGATTAGATATAGGCCTATAGTTGGCCAGGTTGGAGTGCTGGATTGAGATGAACAAAAGAGTGAACTGAGGGCGAGCAAACAATTGATCCTGGTCTGAGCCCCTGCTCCGGAGCTACAGGGTTTCCCAGCAGGTAAACTGGGTGTGGTTAGGTGGCAGAGCCAAACCATCCTGCAATTTCTCCACAGCAAATCACCTGCAGGGTCACTATTTACAAGACTGCAACACGATTCCTTTAAATTATTACCCATAGTGCAATAGATAAACAGGAACTGAAAATTATAGCCTACTAAACTCAAAGTTGTATTTTCGTGTTGCTGCAGCATTGTTTCATGCTTGACATCCTTAACCGATATAGAGTTGTTCTGTCAAGTGGAAGAGCCGACTAAATATGTATAAGAAATGACAAATATTATAAGAATAACAAATAATTATAGGCTACAGCTGTGTCGGAGTCAATAAGAAAAACAGCCTGTAATTATACAGTTATAAACTGTATAATCACAACCCAACAGCATTCTATTGTAGTATGCTAACATCCACAACCTAACACCAATGCTTCAAGTGGGATTTGAACTCTCAACCTAAAGATCACCAGTACAAGGGATTATCCCACTGAGCCACTGTCAATCCTACGTGTTGGCCAGTCACATTCACATGGTGAAAATGTGTATTGGTAAACACACAACAAGAAAAACTCCAAGCATACATTTGACAATAAAATGAAGGGCTTTCCGAAAAGAGTACACCTGAAAACATTTTGAAATTCTGGGGCAATTAGACATTTGTAGAGATGAACACTAATGGATGAAATATAAATATGATAGACTTAATGATGAAGGAAAAATAGTAAACAAAGAAGTTCCCCTAAATGTCATAGAGTGTCTAGGCATTCTGATTCTTTGCAACTGATAAGTGTGAATGTTGATTGGCTGATGTCATTCAGGTGCTGTTCAATGGTGTGAATCTTAAATGACCAATAGCAATAGGAAGTTCTAACAGGGATTCAAACTCTCCACCTAAGAAACACCAGTACAAGGCATTATCCCACTGAGCCACTGACAATCATACACATTGGGCAGTCACATTCACATGGTGAAAATGTGTTTTGGTAAACACACAAGAAAAACTCCAAGCATGCATTTGACAATAAAATGAAGGGCTTTCCTGAAAGAGTACACCTGAAAACTTTTTGAAAATTTTGGGGCAATTAGACATTTGTAGAGAAGAACACTAATGGATGAAATATAAATACAGTATGATAGACTTAATGATGAAGGAAAAATAGTAAACAAAGAAGTTCCCCTAAATGTCAGAGTGTCTCGGCATTCTGATTCTTGGCAACTAATGACTGTGTATGTTGATTGCCTGATGTCATTCAGGTGCTGTTCAATGTGAATCTTAAATGACCAATAGCATGTGCAGCTTAATCCTAAAACTCCAGCAGGGATTTGAACTGTCAACCTATGAAACAGCAGTACAAGGCATTATCCCACTGAGCCACTGACAATCCTACATATTGTATAGTCACATTCAAATTGTGAAAATGTGTGTTGGCAAACACACAACATCAAGAAAGCTTCTAGTATACATTTGACAATAGAATTAAGGGCTTTATAAAAACAGTACAGATCTGAAAATGTGCACTGTTAATGGTATCCACCTAATGATGGTTGTATGGTTGTTATCCAAGAAAAATAAATTACTCATATGGGAATATAGGTGATATAGGAGAAATGGGCTGAGTGGTCGAACTTTATTGGCCTATATCTCTGAAATGGAACAACATATCCAAATTATTTTGATATCTTTTGTGAGGCTTGGTCTAAACATTGTCTGTGAGAATTTTGGTGAAGATTTGATAATTTTTGAAGCCTGTGAAACTTTTTATGATGTTCGGCTTTTCTCTGAAATTGTGGCAAAAGTAAACATTTTTAGAGCATAAGACCAGGGTGAAAAAGATGCATCTGAATTTAGAGATTAATATGATGAAAGAATTTTGAGTCTAGGTCAATCTGGTAAGGAGAAATAAGCGTTTTTGACAAGAGTGTCACCTTTGGGTGTAGTACCCCAAATTTTGGGTTATGGGTAGTGGGGGGTACTGGTAACAATACTTGAAAATGTGAAGTTTCTAGGACTTACGGTTTAAAGGAATATAGGTGATATAGGAAAAAAGGCCTAAGTGGTCTAACTTTATTGGCCTATATTTCTGAAATGGAACAAAATATCAAAATTCTGAGCAATAACTTTTGTGAGGCTTGGTCTAAACATTGTCTGAGAATTTTGGTGAAGATTTGATTATTTTTGAAGACTGTGGAAGAGGTCCCAGATGAATTTCGTTCCGCTTAGCTCCGCCTAGCTTCACTCACATCCATCTGGGACCTCTTCCATCGAGAGTGATTTCTGCACCCGATTTTATGGTACAGCCAATCAGGACGCAGGGCGGGAGTTTCATAGATGTGACATAGCGTAGAAGCGACTGTGAGACTGTTATCAGCGTCACGGGTTGGCTTCGATGTGAGTGGTTGAAGTAGCACGTCAAAGAGGATGGATGAGTGGCCCAGATGGATGAGTGGAGCTAGGCGGAACGGTACGGTCCTGTAGTGAGAATGAACATCAGCTATTAGGTACTCAAGGTCTTGGGGTCAAATGTCATGGTCATATGAGGTATGACCCCATAATAATAATAATAATGTTCTCCTTCAGTATATTATTTGTATTGTCTTGTAGCACTTGACACACCTGACAATTCAAGCTCCTGAAGTTAGTTACTTTATCATTTTTTTCAACTTCCAGACATGTTCTAAGGGGATGATAAAACAGAAAAGACAGATCTAATGCTTTTAAGTTGTCTGCAGGGGTGACATAGAATTGGCACAAACTAAAAAATTGGGTTTACACCCCATGTTGTCCTTGCAGAAGGGTGATAAAGTTGACCATTTTGGCTCCCTCAATTGACTTTTATTTTTCTTTTTTCCAACTTCAGACATGTTCAGAGGGGATCGTAAAAGAGAAATGTTTTAAGTTGGTCAAAATGTGTCATACTACTGCAAGAAAAAGGAAAAATGAGTTTAAAATCAAAATGGTAATGAAATTGGCATTTTTATGGACAAATCACTATTTAGGTCAACTTTACAACTGAATATAGGGAATTTCCCAAGGGATATCAGCAGGCACTCTCCCTATTCTTATTTAGTAACTCCTAGGCAACAAGAAACAGCAAAGAAAAAAACTTTAACCGATAACACCAGGTTCACAAAGATTCTGGCCTTTGGCTACCGGACTATGATAAGCATAGTCTATTGTCATGGCTATATGTAGTATTTTTAACTGAGTGATGAAATTGTGGCTTATTTGAGATTTTTGTATTTAGATTTTTGTATTTAGAGTATTTGAAATACTCTAAATACAATCCCTCAGTATTTTGTTACAAGCTACATTTGATTTGTTCCAATCCTGCAAAATACAAATTACAAAATTTGGCTGAATCTTACAATACAAATATGCCTTACTTTCAGCCAGATTTGCACAACGCTGGAAGAAGTTGAACGTCCCCACTGATTTGACACTACTGGAACAGAAGTAAGGCCCTGGGCTCTATTTTGACAATCAAAAACACGGCGCAAAGCTTATTCCTATCTTACACTCAAAGTTTTCGCCATGTGCTTCACTTTTATTAAGCCTTGCACCCAGGGGTGTGGCAGAAGGTGTGGTCTGGCGCATGATCCAAAAAATCGGTATCTTACACCCTCTAAAAATCATTACGCCATTGACCAAGAAAAATCTGGTCTATAACGAAAAGCGCATCAGCTGAAGACACACTGTCATGAGATGTAAGCAGCCCTTAGCAAGCAGTCCCAAACAACTTCTCTGCGGGATAAATAGCCTTAGGATTTTTGTTCAATCATTCAAACATTAATGGGCTAAGTGTTGCTTTTTCTGGCTATGTTTTCAATGGTAACCCCTTGTCAGTCAATAGTGAAAGTAATTAAAACAACACCAAAGATTCTTTTGCAAAAACCCTCCTTGTTATAGCCTCTGTACACCTTCAAAGTTTGCAATACTTCGGTTTATCTATAGTTACATTTTTAACTAGCATGGACCCCTTCAATTTAAAATATTAATTCTACCTAGTTTATCTTATGCATACCATTTCATTTAATTTATATGTTTATTTAATTAACATGTTTTTATTCCTAACTTTGTAAAAATACTAATACAATAATAATATACAGCAGTGCTGCCCATTGTTTAGTTTTTTTATGGCTCACCTTTTACATTTTCACCTGGTTTACCCTATACTTTATTGTCTCATTTCAATTCATGAACTAGTAAACTCACTTTTTTACTTCCTTTAATCATCCCCAATTCCAAGACAGAGAATGTCCTCTTTACCACAATTATGAGTGTGAATCTTACATGTTATGCTAAATTAGTTTCAGACTGCTTGATCTCGCAGTCCTGCAAGATGTATCATTTAAAAACTACAGGTATTCCTGTTAAGGGCATATGCACATCAAAGCAACAAAGCCAACACCTTTAAAATGATTGGCTTAAAACCAAGATTACATTCTTTCATAAAGCATAGCCAAAAGTCCTATACTCATACCACTGCACTTCAAAACGGTGGGAGTGGTTTTTATTAACTTGGTGAAATAAGGCTGTAGGACTCTCTGCCTCATTTCAGTGATGTGTGAAGAGGGCTAGTTTTGAAGACCTCAGAGCCTCTAGAAGAAAATATGGTAGCTGTGCTATTATCTTGATTTGTCACAGTAAGACGCCTCTGAGATGGCTTATCAATGCAACTTACCTCTCAAGTGACCAGCCTGTCATTGAGATTCTCCACCTTTCTGTAGTCCCCTTAAGCTGCAGCATTCACATTTATATCTTCCATGTTAGACTTAGACAAAGTACAAGAGTGTGAGAGTGAATAGGAAGGAAATGTAAAATGCTGAGTGCCTCTTCAAATACATCTCTATAGATTTGGCCTTACCCTTATAAAAAACTTTGATGAATCTTTGAGTTTATTTGGAAGCAATCTGGCCATTTATTCAGGATCCAATCATTCATGGTCGGAGGTGTTTTCATTATAATATTAATCTTATTCAAAGTCAATGGCAGCCCATAGAACTTTATGGTAAAGTAAAGATTAAAAGAAATAATAAAAATCATCTAATTTAGACTACCCTCATAAAAAAAGGTCAACAGATTGACTAATGTTTGCAGTATTTGTGATATTGTATGTATTTGAACAGTTAATGTAAAGGCGCAGTCAACGATCGATTTTTGTCACATTTAGTGAACATCTCCTCACAATCTGCTAGCTTCCCATCCCATTAGTAAACTGTAAAAAAATGTCTCTGTAGGCAGCTCAGGCTCTGTGTGGCGTGTCTCTGGCAATACTGAGGACAGGGGTGAGCTAGCCTACCTCTCTAGTGTGTTGTGTTTGGTCCATGGTTAAAATTAGAACTGTCAGTGTGAACGCATTAATTGCAATGCGATTAAAGGTACACTATGCAATATTTTCACTTTAATATAAGGGTAGTTTCACAGTCAGGGTGTGCGCTTGACATTTTTCACACACAGGCCTGTGTATCCCAACATATGCCATAATATATTATTAGTATTATTATTATATCTTATTATTAATGGCTATACATAGGAGCACCTTGACAACTGGAAAAAATAATGTAAAAATACAATTTCTTGGCACAAAATGCACCTTTCAGTCCAAATATTGGTGTTTCATTTTAAATCTAAACCACTTCCACAATTCATATTAGCAAAAGTATACTATGGACAGAATATTTGACCACATCAGGCCATTTTGTAACATCTTACAAATGCAATGTGAAAAAAGTTTAGTGAACATATAGGGCTCTATCTTGGCGTCAGAGGCGTAAAGTGTATAGACATTAATGGCGCGGTCAGTCTATATTCACTCATTTAATTCACGATTATGTGATCAAACGTTAGGCGCTTGACGTTTCTTAATCAGTCATGGTTATGTTTTGGGCGTGACATCCTTTAAACCAATGAGAATGACATCTGCCATTCCCTTTAACAGCAAGCAGCGCCACTTAAAACAGCGCAACAGTATTTTTGATAGTCAGCGGCACATTTGAAGGAATCTGCTTGCACTCGAGTCCGTATGGAACAGGTATTCCACTAACCTAGCACCTAGCAGAATATAGACTATACGCATCTGCACTTATCTATTATTTGAACTCATAGGCAAAGTGAAGCTAACTGTCATTTGCCATAGTCAACGACAAAAAACCTAAGGACATTTATCCTGCAGAGGAGTTGCTGCTTACATCTCGTGGTTTTCAATCTCATTGTTTTCAATACAACTCCGCACACCAGCATCATACTTTGCCGTTGCCGGTCACCCAGTCATCCAGTCATCCAGTGTTTGGCAGTTAAAAACTTCGTCACTGATGTGCGTGGCAAGTGACAATGCACTCATGTCGGTGACGGTGTCTCCGTGTTTAGTTGACATGGAATAAAATATCACCAAAGCACTTTAAGTTTAATCTATAATCTATGAGCTACACATTGTTCAGCCTACACTACACATATAGAGATATGGACTATAGGCTATTCCTGTTTGTTATGCACTTCATTGAAACATGCTGTAGGTCTAGACTATAAAAAATATTTTGCACATGCACTTGTGCATATTTCTCAATATGTAAAGTGCCTTATTTTCAGCTGAACTCAAAGATAATGAATGCAGGCTATGGAGTATTTTTTGTTTGTTATGTCCTTTATACTATGTCCTACATTTTGTGCATGCACTTCTGCGGCAGCATTTATTTCAGTTTATATCAGCTATATTTCTGAAGAATGCATTGTGTTCTGCATATCTTTTGAAATTTGATTTGAAATAATCAATTACGTAAACGTTAAGCTCATAAAGTCACTTTCTTTGCTTTTTATTTGATTCCCAGTAAAAATGTTGATACAGTGTTACGACGGAGTAATCTTGACGTGTCGACATTAAACTCAACATTTTGAGAATAAAGTTAGTTTGGAGAGAGAACGACCGCTCGGGATGATTGAAAGGGAGGATGAATGAAACATTGCAGTTTTCTTCGAGTGCAACAATGATTAGACATAGGCCTACACCATGTGGACAAAACATAGAACTAACCTCCGTTGCTCAGCCAAATACAACTATCCTGTTATCATGGAGTATACTCAGTCATATAAATGTGATGGTCAAAAGTAAACATCATTAGCAGTTTATTTATTTATTGTAGGCCTATTATTAAAGAGTGTTTCAACGGTTCAACTTCATGCGTATGCACTAGGTATACTAACTGCTCTCCCCAATTCCAGACTTTCACATTGCATGTTTGTTTGTAATGGATGCAAAACAGCCTGAATGTCTATGGAGGGACGAATGAAGCTGTCCTCCCGACCATAGGCAACTAAGGCAATTTCTAAGTAAATGCACACATATTCCCTCACGGGATCAAAAGAGTATAGGCCTATACATATCTGTGTTTATAGCCTCCTCCACAATGTACGGCAAAAATTACACACACAACACTGCCTTTGTTAAAAGTTTAACAACAATCTGCAATACATATAATAAAATATGAAGTAAAAACCTTGATTGTTTAAAATTGCTCAAACACACTAATCAGACAAATGGTATAGTCTGATCTCTTGCTGAGGACAGAAGGCAAATAAAACATTCATTAGATGAGCCGAGTGGTCAAGGCTAATATGCCAACAATCCCCCATCTTGTTGATAGTCAGTCAGTATTATACAGATGTTAATATTTTTGCAAAATGAAAAGGAAGGTAAAAGAGGTAAGACAAAAATTACTTTCAAGTTGGCAATCGGTGTACTTAACAATGTTCTAGTAGTTATTGTATATACCTGTCTTTCAACCACTCCTTCAATGGGAAAGTCATCTCTACTCCAAAAAAAACTTATATAATACTTACATAAAATCACTTATATAAATCACAAAATAGATGTGTTGTTTTAAGCAATGTAAACACAGACAGGAACAGACTGTCTATTATTTGAATTCATAGGCAAAGTGAAACTAACTTCACCGTGGTCTCATAGTCAACGACAAAACAATTCTACACAGTTAATTACTTTCACTATTGACCGACAAGGGGTTACCATCGAAAACATAGCCTGAAAAAAGCACTTCAGGCAAAACACTTACCCCAATAATGTTCAAATGACTGAATTGAAATCCTAAGGATATTTATCCTGCAGAGTTGCTACTTACATCTCGATGACACTGTCTCGTGACAGTGCATCTTCAGCTGTGCTTCATATGCACCTTTTGCTGCGATGAACGGTTCCGGAGCAATGTAACAGAGAAGAAAGGGTGTTTTTTTTTACACACTTTGCGTCAATCGGGTTCTAAGGGTTAAAAGGAATGGTGTGCAGATGCATGTAGGCTATACTCTGCCAGTCACAAACATGTTTTAGTAAAGCAAGGTTTAGTGGAATCCCTATTCCATATAGTATCGCGTGCAAGCAGATTCGCTGTTTTACTGAAATGCACTGTTTGAAGTTGCACTGCTTGCTGTTAAAGGGCAAGTCTAATGGCGGCCTTACATTGTAAGATTTTGGTCTGTTTTCACAGTCGGCGACTTAAGCCTTCCTTACACTGACAGACTTTGGAAAGATTTGCAAAGATTTTTGTAAGACTACAGTCTCAGACCCTCTCACATCTAAAGACAAGTAATAGAGTTTTAAGTCACAGACTATGATTTTGCAATGACTAGGGATCTTGCAGGGTCACTATTTACAAGAGTGCAACTAGATTCCTTTAAATTATTACCCATCGTGCAATAGATATCAACAGGAACTGAAATGATAGCCTACTAAACTCAGTCATATTTTCGTGTTTCTGCAGCATTGTTTCATGTGTGACATCCCTAACCGATATAGAGTTGTTTTGTCACATGGAAGAGCCGACTATTGATGTATAAGAAACGAAATAACAAATTATCATATTCATGGGTTTCATAAGGTCCCTTGCTACAGCTGTCGCCTACTTTGCCCCTTCCTGTTTGGTGTTGGAGAGAGGTCACTATTGTTTTTTATATTGTTCACATCACTATTTGCATGAGCCACGACTAAAAAGACTTGCGATAACATTAAACATGTTTGATATTGTCATAACGGCAAAACTAGAAAAAGACTGACTCCGACTGACTTAAAACCACTAAGATTGGCACCTTACTCTTAACGATCTAGTTGACGGGAGCGCGCCGCGATTCCAGTACAACTCCCATGATTTCTGTCCGACTTTGGAAATTTAGTCGCCGACTGTGAAAACAGACCAAAATCGTACAATGTAAGGCTGCCATAAATTATATAGACGTCCGGAGCCCAGGTATCATTACAAGATATTTTTTTGTGTATCGAGAGAATGTGCACCCATTTTAGTAAATTGTGCACTCATTTTACTAAATTGTGGTCTCATTTTACTATATTGTGTACTACTAATTTAGTATATTGTGTGCTCATTTTACTAAATTGTGTGCACATTTTACAAAATGGAATGCACTGTTTAGTAAAATGTGCGCACAATTTAGTAAAATGAGCACACTGACAATATATTAAAATGTGTGCACATTTTCTGGATATATACCAAAACCATATCTTGCAATGACCCCTCCAGGGTTCCGTAAAGACGAGGTCAATTTATGTATTAAAACCTGAAAGTTGAAATGTCAAGATGGAATTTATCGATGGGTAAAAGTATTGTAATGCTCTAAGACGCAGGTTTTGCATGCACTGCTGACAAATGAAGAATCAATGAAAGCCCCTCAATCAAAGCGGCATATTATAGTATTCATAAATCTGGTTGTCTATTTCCTAGGGTTAGGATGTAGGTTGACGTATCTTAAGCCATGTAAAAATCAAACTTTTATATTTTTCTGTCAGTCATATATTATATAGCATATCCATATTGAGTGCAGAATTGTTAACATTTCGAAAGACATATGAGTTGAAGCATATTTTAGTTAGCTTGCTGAGGCTGCACTAAGTTATAATGTAAACAGAATGGACGGAAGATGAAAACCGGACTGAAGAAGAGTTTCATAAAGAAGGTGGATAGGTAGCCTACTGCAGTTTTCCACACTTATAGGTGCTGCATAGATCTAAGTTGGTGAAAATTGTTACCTGCCTTAGAAAACTAAAAGTTGTTCATAGTGTTCGAGGTAGAGGATAGCGATTCTAGATGGTAATTGCACTGAGATGTGTGTAATCTACATAGAAAACAGAAAGGATGGAGGCAGCAAAGCTAGAGAAGTTTCTGATGGGCAAGAACAAAGTGAGCTCACACGCTGTGTTAAAGCCATACAAAATGGTAAACTAGAACAAAACTAAAGGTAACTTTAGCCTTTAAAGGGCTGTATTAAGTTGTCCAAATGAAGGTGGGCAGATAAGTCTTTAAACACTTTTTGAAAGTCCCAAAACTATCACAAGAATGTAGAACATTAGGCGAGAACATTACCAACGAGGAATTAATGAGCCAAATAGTATTAATGGAGGGGCCACCCAACAGACGCTGATCAGAGGACCACAGTAGATGAGAGGGGATGTAGAGCTGGATCATGGAATTCAAATAGCAAGGTGCAGATCCAGTAAGTGTTCTATAGACTAGAGTGCGAAATTTTAATTGAATTCTGGCTGCTATAGGAAGCCAATGAATATTAACGAACAGAGGAGTTACATGCGTCTTCTTTGGCTGATTGGTATTCTGAATCTTCTGTAATGGTCTCACTGCACAGCTAACAATGAATTGCAATAGTCCAGTTGCCCAAGTTGTGTGACATTGTGTCAGATAAGGTCTGATCTTCCTGATATTGTATGTAACAACATAGACTCCTCATATTTTATATACCTGTTTATACCTGACATACAGAAGTTAACATTGATAAACATAACCTTGCTTGCCACCATCGTTCAGCAAATACATCAATAACAAGTTCATATATTAGCAAATTTTGGCTATGCAAATCTAAGCTTGTGTGCCAGTAGGAAATCAAACATTTGGTCAAACAATTTAGTAGATTTGTTTGTTCAATTATAGGCTTTTCTGTTGCAAATATCTCAGCCCAGCCATGCAGCATGCACCAAGTTAGAAAAATGGAGAGGTTCACAACCAGGTGAATTGCCACCAAAATGCATTGTGTGCCAGCAGAAATTACATAATTTTATGGTGTGCACTAAAAGTGAAGCATGAAGTGCAGAGTCATCTGTGATTTATGATATCTAGATATATTTTTTTCTTGCAGGTGCATGTGAAAGTATCATCATTTTTACCCTTCTGCCATCCACACTCTGGCAGACATTAGATGTTAATGACTCACCCCATTCATCAGATTTGCTTCACCCTCCCCCACTTTTACTGAAAAAAACTCCAGACCCACCCCTTCTCTGAATAAGACCCTCCAGCCAAACAAGACCTACTGAAAAGAAACTCTCCGTCTTTGTTTTCCTCTCACGCTGTACAATGTAAGCAATTTATCAGAGAATGAACTTTTATCATATTTTGGATGACTCACACGAAAATTTGCCCATTAATTTTTGAAATGGTAGTAAGCCTTTATCAAATGCCGGAGAATCTCATTTGGATTATTGTATTTTCCTAATTACTTCATAGACAAAACATACTTTTCAGTGTAGATTTTTTGTGCTGTTTAATTAATTAGCATGTTTTCTCTTTTAATTAAAACCATTTTAAAGCCCACAGCAAAACACATATATAATTTGTTTGTAATTAGCTCTTAATTGGTGGTAGTGGAAGCTTAGCACTGTTGGTTTCTTTTTTTCATGATTGCCATTTTATTGCCAGTCAGTCATTAATTAAACTGTTTTTCTAATTAGCTTATGAAACTGTTGATGGTTCATAATTGTAAGTGTGAGTTCAAAGCTTGCTAATAAGCCTTGGCTGCTTGGAATAGGGAAGATAATGGAATAAGCACAAAGCCAGTTAACTCTTCTGACACTGTCTCATTCCCCAGAGATGAGTTGTGTGAATCTGGGATCAGATTACTGAGACTGAAACACAGAGAGTACACCATACCAAAGGCTGTCACCCTTAAATCTTTTACAAGGAGACTTCTGAAATGTTTCAATGTTTATCACGTTTAAGGGGAGATTATTCAGTATTTGTATATCTTTGGATAGAAAAAGATAATATGAGACTCCTCCAAAAGGAAGGAAGTATAATGTTGTTTTCTCTATATATGATTCTAAGGCCTATTCATAAGCTCAGTTTCAATCATGCCTCAAACCAGTCAGCTGATCACATAGTGCAAGCAGGGGAAGGGAAGTAAAAACGTTGGTAGGAGCAGGAGACATTTGAAAGGTTTTTCTAAAGCCAACAGGAAGATGCAGCATCACTGCATTACATAAGTAATACATGTATTTATTTCTTAATATAAGTGAAGGGTTCAGATGCAAAAGCCTCTAAATGCCACCTATGTCAAAAATGAGATAAAGATGGTGAGGGGATGCTCTCCACACATAGTATACGCTAATCAAATAATTTAACTTCTAAACCCACTAAATACCACTCTCTTCCTGGTCTGAAATATCGATTTATAGGCAAAAACCTATAGGAGCCTGAATTTAAATGCTCATTTAAAAGAAAAGTGGTCAGACGGATTTAGAGGGTTTTGCATCTGAACTCTTCAAGTATTTATGTTATTCCTTACACTGAGCAGTGGCTGAATACCTTAAGAGATATTAACGGTATTCACTAATAGATCTTAAATAAGGAAATGTCACACCATGCAGAGTAGTGTTTGGATTATAGTACAAAACAAAAATGAAAATCTGAAGAATGCTACACAGTTAAGGGATTATTTCATAGGTAATCACATGGGCCTGATGTGACTTTGACTTAGCTCTTGACTTAAGGATGACAGCACAATCACTACTGCCTCAGTTGTTAGACCTTTTTGAGGTCTTGGGTTATTTTTACAAAATTTAATTGTGTCCCAAGCCAATCTTAAAACCAATACACCTGGCATGGACAAACATTAACAGGTCTGCAACCTAATCTCAGATTCTTTCCACAACCACAGTGTAAACTCAGTTTTCAGCGCCACTGGAGGCTCTGGGGTGACTGAGCAGTGACAGCAGTTCTGGTAGAGAATTTGACATTTATATTGTCCTTTCTGCTGCTGTGCTGTGTTCTGCTGCTCATGAGCTGGCATTAATAATACAGTGCTAGTCTGGTAGAATTACTGCTAATATTGCTCATTTCAGTTTTTCACAACAAACTGTCCTGTAGAGTTATTTCAGTTTATAAACACAGTTCAGTCTATATATACTGTATATATATATATATATATATACACAAACTGTTTTGTCTTGAGATTTACTTATCTAATAAAATACAAACAAAGCATCACAAGAAATGACCATTATAGACAATAAGGGTTAATAAACTGCATGATGACATTGCATTCCGGTTGTAGTGAATAATGCACACAACTGTAATACCACCCATACCACCAATTATTCTATTTCCACAATGGGAATTAAATATGCAAATGTTAATTTGTAGACATAATTTCCACATTATCCTTCCCTAAATTAGGTTTTGTTTGTGAAAGTACTTTGAATCTATCCATTGAATCCATCTTTTGTTACAGACCAAACTGCCATTACTAATTCAGCATTCAAGTCATTCAGTGCCCAAAAGTCCCATTGTTAATTCCATTCCTCTGTGTTGAGTTTACCTATGTAAAATCAATGCAGGTCTTAGAACAGATATATCTAACATACATTGTTCACAACATATTCTAATACATTGTTTAGCTGTGCAGTTACACGATTGCACTGATTCACACCTCTGTAATGATGTGACAGTTCATTTAAATCTCTGCAAATATGGTGAATTGACTGGCCAGTGTTATAATGGGAAAAAATGTCTGTTACAAATTAGACCCTTCTATCTCACCCCAGTGTCTAATTATTAATAACTGATAATGTCACTGCAAGTGAACAGATTGCAAGCCTAAATGTAGCAAATGTATTTTGACACTACACAAACATAGAAAACGCCTCCAAGATAAGTATAGACACAACAAAGGGCAAAGCAGCATTCTTTCATATATAATGATTTGGGGTTTTTTTTTGTTTTTTTTTTCCTCAGAATTTTCAGCCTTGACAGTTTGTGATATGGACGGATTTGGCACTAAGACATGTGAAGGGACAGGAGGAGAGAGAAATCCTGAAAAGTGGATCAGGAAGGGAATGAAAAATAATGTCATATTACTGAAAATATGAACGGCTCATTTGTGCCGACTTTCTGCTAATTTTGTTCTCTGCACAGAAAGGGGCGCTGTCACCTGCTCTGTGCCGCAGCGTTTGACAGTGCCAGTGATCCATGAAATAAGCTGCCGCTGGCTTTGTTCAGATAAGAATGAACAAATCTGCACAATGTACTCCTCTCTGAATCTCATTTTCATACTTGCATGCTGGCTAAAGGAAATAAGCTGTTTGCAGGCTTGATTAATCAGACATTTGAGGGCTTTTTTGTCTCTTTGATCTGCTCTGTCTCCAAGGTAACTTGGTTGACATTAATGTTGAGCTTCAGTAAAGACAATCAAGAATTGTAGGCTAAACTGATAAAGAAATTAGAGACCTGTAAAGCTTTAAATATAACCACTGCCTTTGTATGTATTTACAATGTGAAGGATCTAGTGTCTGTCTCTCTGTCACATGGTGGTGGTAGTGATTATGGATGGCATTTTTAAAGCAAACTCTTGTAAATATGTATGTGCTTTTGAAATGCTCCCCACAGGAGAGCAAATTGACATTGGTAATCCTTATATCAGAAGGCAATAATTGTGAAACCTGTCAACATAAACCAATGAAATGCATTAATGTACCACTAAATTAGATTTAGTTTTAAATGCAGTTGCATACCTGACAAATCAAAACACTATTGTACAAAACTATTTAATGCCATCCTGTATTTTCACTGTTTCTATCTGCATCGTCAACATTGGAATGCCTCTCAGAAAAGAAAGAGAAAAATCTTGACAGAATTATCATCTGACAAATCTACACTAAACATGAGCATGATCGGCCATTATAAGTATCCATTTTCACTGTTGTCTGACTAGAAAACATGATTTGTGGCATTAAAACCCTCTAAAAATGGCAAGGAATTAAAAAACTGTCATAGTGTGTTAGCTTCAGGTTATGCAGATGCTTTCACAAATCTTCCAAGTGACTGTATAGATGAATGCCTTGAGGGCTCAGCCAGAGCCCAGCACTTGCAGCCAGCTAAGGGTCTTATCTTAAATCCAAGCAAAGTACCATTAATCTTTTTGAAAGACCTTTATGGCTTTTAATGTATCCCAAATTAGAACATTTTACACCCTAGGTTCCTGAAATATGGTGATAAAAAGCCTTTAGAGTTTAATTTTCCTTGCCTGCTCACTTTGACCTGCTTAATCCTAGCCTGTATTAGGAGATATTTTAGTTTCAGTCTTTCTAATAAAGTTTATCCCACTTAATTATAATTGAAAGATTTTTTTCTCTTCATGTTTTTCAGGGTTTGAAACGGCGGTGCAATTTACTCATTACCTATGAGTCTCCCCCTTACCCCCCTTTTATCTGTTCTCTCTCTTTCTTTTCTTTAATGACATTCATATTTCAAGAGAAATTACCAAATAGTTTATTTGTTTCAATATTTATTCATGAATTTTTTAAAACAAATCCCTCAATGAGATTAATCTGAAACATTTTGCACATTAGTTAAAATGCAGCAAAGTAGCATCTTTTCATATAATCTTTTATTACGTATTTTCTTTATTTCTTTCCCAATAACTATGATTATTTTTAGCATGCAGGTCAGGATACTCAAATGTTGAGAGATTACTCTTGATGCACAATTGACAATGTTCCTTGGGTCACTCACAGAGGATCACACAGAGGTTATTAATATCATATATACATAGGGTCTTGAATACGTAATGTTATGTCAATTCCACACACTATTTGAACAGTTTGAACACCACTGGACTGATTTAGTCAAGAAATGATCCACCCTTTTGGATAACGTATGAATACATATCACTGAATTGATGTGTTTAGAGTGGCTTCCCTCAACAATGTTCTTAAAAATGGAAGGATGGGTACAGATACATACTTTCTGTACTTATAGAATTACTCATATTTAAATCTGAATGTAACAATATTGCCACAAAAGTATATTTCACTAAGTATATGATTTCCTTAAGAGGGGTCAATGGATCCTTTAGTGTGATACGACGAAACACAAAATTATTAACATCTTTGCACATGGATTTATGAGCATCATGTTTATTTGGATGCATTACAAATAGTTTATGAATTTCATGCCCCAGTAAATTCTAATAATAACAGCCAATGGTCTTATGCATTCTTCAGTCTGTTCTGTAAGTGCAGAAATGTGTGATGGTTGGTGAATTATATTTGTACAGTATGTTTACAATGTTTCTTACTTCTGCCTTCATACTACTAATTAAATCTACTGAACATAACTGCATGATGCCCTTATTTATTGCTGTAAGTAGGTTAATCAGGAAGCCTCTTTCTTCCAAGGAGGTATAGAGAGTGCGAATTGAAAGGAGAGATTAGAGGCCTAATGCAATGTACGGGATAATGTGCAATGGGATTTACCAGTGCAAAATGAAATTCTGGACACCACAAACCTGCCTGAACGTTCCTAAATGAGCAGTTTAGCATTTTGTGTGTGAATGAGATACAGAGACAGGCATTCCAAACCGGCCTTCTCCCTTCATTGCTGAGGATTTCCCAGATCGAAACACATATAGAATGTTCCTGTAATATGACTGTGAATGATTCCTTTCAAGGCCAGGACAAGGAATTTATGGAAATTTCAATTCTGTTTTAAATAACCTCACTATGAATGAACATTGTTGATTCCCAAAAGGCTGATGGATAAAAAAAAGCTCTTTTAAAAGGAAGGAAACCCCCATAGGGACATATGCCTATGTCTACGGTTACCCAGAAGATGTAGGTACAAATTATTATTTATTTTTTTTCAAATGATGTTTACCAATATGTATTACCAATAAGTTTTTTTATGGTACACACACCCAAACTACCAAGTAATATAGTGCTACCAAGTAATAAAATGCTAGAAAAAAACAAGATGTACTTTTAGAGGCACTGGTTTACAAATAGCTTAAAAGACTGGCCTGAATCCTGAGGTTGTGTAAATTAACGTACAGTAAGGCTGAACATAAATAGGACAAAATGCTTTCATTCCTGATAGAAAATGCTTTCTCATAAATATGGTCTAAATAAACATAAATAATGTGTCCTGTGTTGTAAGGGTTAGAAAGGTTGAAAACACACAAATCAACAGTTAATCATCCCATGTGCCAGTAGTCCGAAAATTATTGTTTCACAGTAGACTCCTTGATCCTAGTGAAAGGTTGTTGATATTTCAACTCGCATCCAGTGAAATAAATCTCCCTTCTTTGCCTCTGAAGCAACTTTGCTGATTGGCTGCCATGACTTGGTCCAACCCACTTTATTTGTTTCCCACTTACAATTGCAGGACTGTGCAGGAGCCCTGGAGTTCTTGAGTGCACACGCTAGATGGATAACTAGAGGGATGTGTGAAGAATTTTGAAGAAAAGCATAATCATGATAGTAGGCACTGTGTAGCTGCCTGGCTCTAGCTGTTGGCTGCAGCAACTCGAGCTATAGGTAGCACTGATTTTTCATACAGACAGTACTCTGTGACCTCGTGAAACAGAGGTATATTTGATAAATTGCCAATTCTCCCTAAAAGCTGCTAGTGGCCAGAAATTTTAACAGCCAATCAATATTACCTATATAATGAAACTGAAAATGTTAACCTTTAATTCATCTAACTTTCATTTTACTGAGTGTTCTGTGACTAATGCTGAAATGTTTTTTTATTGTTCAATGGATATAGGCTACTCAATTGTTGTCAATGTCAATTGTCAATGTTACTCTGCCCCTTAATGTTGTGGATATCCATGGCCACAGACCAATTTTGTTTATCCACTTCAAGTCACTTTGGATTCCCTCTTGAGTACAGCATTACAACATACAGCTAGATGTCCGTTCTTCACTCCTAAAGGGGAAATCTGATTCAAAAAAATTTCAATCCTAATAAATCTACCTGTGTTTACCTCTTTTTAGCACAATAAATGGCAAATAAACTATAAAATTAATATATAAAATATAAAAAAATATAAAAGATAATTTTTACAATCAATGCCTTACCCCTGTCTTCCTCCAGGTTTCTGATGTAGCATTTCAATAAGTTGCTGCATCACGATTCCTGTTGTACAGTAATCAGAATACAGTACAGCTCCCATGTGACAGTTTATTAGCAGGGACATACTGGGGAGTGAAGCAAGGGACAGGAAGAAGACAAAGGTAGATCACTAACTTTACAAACACTCACATATACAGTTTCTTTATGGAGGTAAACAGGCAGTAGCCTGGTTAGCACACAGACCTTCTCAATTGACCTATCGCAAGCCCCGCCCATCGAACACGGATGAGCCAATGGCAGTATTATGTATTAGTATTATGGGATTGTATAGTTATGCGAGTTGAAAAGGACGGCCAAATGACATGTGTGGGATCAACACAACCCCAATACACAGAATAATGGCTTTCAATCTTGATTATGCTTTCTGTAATTATGTTAAATTAGATTAAATTCTCTCCTCCCAGCTCTCCCCTATTTTAAGCAAAGAGTTACTCCTAGAAAACCATAATGAAACTCACCACATCAAGGCCGTAGTCATGATGTCAACATTGGGGGGGACCAAATCTGTGGTGGTGTCTGGGGGACCCCCAAACAGAATTTCAATACATTTCCTTCCATGAACAAATATTATTTGATTAAAAATCACAAACAAGTCATTAGTTAAGTCAGTCAATTAGGGTATTCAAAACTTTTGACGGACATGGGCATGTATGGATTATGAACCCCTTGGTACATATGCAAAAAGCCCCCCCCCCCCGGCCAAGATAGGGGGGTCCGGGGGCATGCTCCCCCGGAAGATTTTTTTAAAAATGACCCTTTAAATGATGACTTCTGGTGATTTTTGTGGAAAGAGAAGAGTGGAGAAGAAGCAACTTCACACAGAGGCTTGGGCTTCAGGGCCACCTGAACTACTGGGCCCAGTAGACCCATTCAGTAATCCATCCCTGGACATAGACCTGTGGTATGATCCATTTGTCTCCAAAATGTATATTTTAAATTATAAACTAGAGTATCTTTGTTAACGTCTATATTACACAGAATAAAATGGCTCTGACTAATTACTTACACCTGAGTATTTTTTTAAAACTTAAGGCTTAGATAGACTGCATAGGGTTGGACCTATAGCCTAATAAGATTTTGTATTTGTGTTTTGATTTTATTATGCTGAACACACAATTTTAACGTAGTTTGAAAGGGAAATGATTCAGGAATAGGCTACTAAGACAGGACCCTCTTCTGTCTGACTCACGTTACCCCATGTATTACTGTATAGCCTGGTTTCTGACAGAAATTCCGTTCTGTGCCAACATGTAGAAACATTACTACAGCCTTTATTTGAATGGAGGTGTGATTCCTTTCTTTGATTATTGTCCGCGATTCACACTAACTGTAGGCTATCACTAACCTGACTCTCGGTTAGGCTATCACCACCAGCATTGTAAACGTTCTTTCTTAAGTTGTGTGCCGTCGCCACATGAGTATGCTTTGCCTGCATGGATGCCGATTGAGTGTGCACCTAAATGTAACAGCAAGATGCAACAGCCATTACTAAGAGGCCTATAAACAGGTTAATTTCTGACATTACTACTAGCATATGAATGCATTATTTATGTTGTAAGACACGGGCACGCACAAATTCATCATTTAAACTAAAAGGGCACTAAGTTTCTCTTTAGCTATCATTGTGAGAAAATAGGCTACAGTATGGAAAATGCTTCAAAGTTCCCCTCAAGTCTGATCGGGTCCAAAAATGAATCGGGTTTCCTTAGCCTGTGCTACACCTTTCCAACAAGTTTTGTGAGAATTGTAGGCCTACCGGTAGCTTTTGCGATATTGTTGACAGGCCTACCGCATCACAGTATGGTGCAGTAAATGGAAGCTTTTGATAGCACACTCCACTAACAGGGTTCTAAATTAACTTTTTTGATCACCAGCCAATGTGGCTGGTAACTTTCTAAAGTTACTAGCCAATCAGAATTTCTATTAGCCATTTTTTTTCGGTGAAAATAAGAGAATTATGAGTTTATGAGATGAGTGTCACTGAATGCATTTGGTCATTGTATTAACATTGTTGGCATGAATACATACCACAAAATATACACAGAAAGTGCACTTCACTTCATTTCATGTTTGGGATCTATCTATCTACTGGATTTCTACCGATATCCTCATCCCCTGCTTCATTCCTATTCTCGCCCCCATCAGTCTGTACCAACCCCTGCCGCATTTAGTTTAATCTTAACTTAATAAAAAGGAGATATCAATTATCATCAACAATGACAAGCCAGCTAGAACCTGCCACTCGTTTTCTCTCCCTCTCCTGCACACTCAGACACGTTCTCAATTAAATGGAGTAGCATAGGGCCTATGTTCAAGTTGGATCTATATAGAGAGGACCCGAAAAGTATCATCTTTATGTAACATGCTGTTGGTCCATGTTGACATTGTATACTTTCTCTAACAAGAGTGAAAAACAGTTTGCAGTACAGCTACTATTTATTGGCTAAATGTTGGTCCCTCCTCTGTCTCTTGGTGCCCTATGCACAGTGTGTGATGCGTGTGGTGGTGGTGATAACTGATCAGGCTACCTTTTTAAAACTGAAAATGTTCGGCTACAAGCTCCTCACGTTCCATCTTAAGCTAACTCCATAGACAATAAAATAAATGATCTTGCTGCTTCTTGCGGCCTCCGTTTCATGACATCAGCCCCCCCAAAGGAAATAGGTAAACACAATCGTTAATTCGCTAATATTTCGTAATGCATTATGCATTTGTGTTATGTACATGTGTTAGGTACTTTTTACTTTACTTTACTGGCTAACTCCCTCCTCTTTCAGTCTATGCTCCCTGCTCTGGCTCCGTTCGTTCTTCTAATTGGGGGCCCAGCAGCGAAGCTGTGAGGACCTCATTGTGTTTCTACGTTTTCCTATTATTATTATTATATGGTTCAAGTGTGCAAGTGGAGTAGTGCAGGCGGCCATTGTGGGTCCAATGTCCAGGATGTTATGTAGCTGAGGGTGGAGGGGGGGAGAGGAGGGAGAGTTCAGCATCCTTACAGCTTGGTGTATGAAGCTGTTGGTGGAGTCTGGTAGTGCGGGAGCGCAGGCTTCTGTACCCCTCTTCCCAGAGGGCAGTAGATCAAACAGATTGTGGCGGGGTGACTTGCATCACTCACAATTTTGGTGAGTCGCCTTGGGGTGAGGTGGAGTGGTGTAAATGTCCTTCAGGGAGGGTGGAAGCACCAATGATCCTTCCAGCTGTGTTCACTATCCTCTGCAGGGCTTTCCTGTTGTATTCAGTGCAGCTTCATACACAGCCCGATACAGCTGGAGAGGATGCTCTCAATGGTGCCTCGTAGAATGTGGTCATGATGGCTGGTGGAGCACTTGCTTGCCTGAGTTTCCACTTAGGGAAGTACAGGCGCTGAGCTCTTCGCCAGTGATGCAGTGTTGGTGGTCCAGGAGAGGTCTTCACTGATGTGCACCCCCAGAATTTGGTGCTGCTGCTCTCTCCACCACAGCACCGTCGATGGTCAGTGGCAGGTGTTGGGTGTGACCTCTCCGGAAGTCAACAACAATCTCTTTGGTCTTGCTGACGTTCAGCAGGAGGTTGTTGTCCCTGCACCACGTGGTCAGATGGTCGACCTCCAACCTGTATTGAGTCTAGTCGCCCTTGGTGATGAGACCCACCAAGTTGTGTCGTCAGCAAATTTCACTATGTGATTGTTGCTGTAGGTTGCAGTGCAGTCATCGTCAGCAGGGTGAGCGAGCAGCGGACTGAGCACGCAGCCTTGGGGGGGCCCCCTGTGCTCAGTGTGATGCTGCTTGAGGTATTGTTGTAACCGCATTACTACTTGGGACCTCTGACAGAGGAAGTCCAGTAGCCAGTTGCAGAGGTAGGTACTGAGTCCCAGTTTGTCGAGTTTGCAGATGAGTTGTTGTGGTATTATGGTGTTGAATGCAGAACTGGAAGTCCCTATTAACAGCAATCTCACATATGAGTCTCTTTTTCCAGGTGGGTGAGGGCTGGGTGGAGGGCAGAGCAGATTGCATCCTCTGTAGGCCGCGCTGCTCGGTATGCAAACTGGAAGGGGTCCAGGGTGGGGGAGAATGGCTTTGATATGTGACATGACAAGCTGCTCAAAGCACTTCCTTGATGATGGGTGTCAGTGCCACAGGGCAGTCATTGAAGCAGGATGGAGCAGTTTCTTGGGCACAGGTATGATGGTGGCAGCTTTGAAACATGATGGACGATGGTTTGCTTCAGGGAAGTGTTAAAGATGTCTGTGAAGACATCCTTAAGCTCCCCCTCGCAGTCCTTCAGCGCCACGACCTGGGATGTTGTCTGGACCTGTTGCCTTCTGCGGGTGTTGATAGCAACAAGTGTCCCTCTTCAGCTGTCGGCAGAGAGGCACAGGGGCTGCTCATGTAGAGGGGATGGGTCTTCTGTGGGCAGGTGCTGTTTGTGCTTCAAAGCAGCAAAGAAGTTGTTCAGGTTGTTGAGCAGAGGGATGTTGCTCTCACAGCTCTGTGGCGGGCTTGTAGTCCGTGAGGGCCTGAATGCCCTGCCATAGGCTTTGTGAGTTCCTGCTGTCTTTGAAGTGGGTGGTTATCTTGTGAGTGTATTCCTTTTTTGCTTCCTTGATGCCCCGGACAGGTTGGCTCTTTGTTTTCATGCCAGCTTCATCCCCAGCTCTGTAGGCTTTGTCTCTGGCCCTCAGCAGCCTGAGGACATCCCCCCGTCAGCCATGGCTTCCAGTTAGCCCGAGTGATGATGTCTTTTGTGTGGGTCACATCATCGATGCACTTGGTGATGTAAGAGGTTACAGTGTCTGTATACTCCTCTATGTCTGTCCGGGTTGTTGTAAGTGGCTGCCTGCTTAAACATTTCCCAGTCTGTTGTGTCAAAGCAGTCTTGAAGAGCATCGGAGGCTCCCTCCACCACTTTTACCTGCTTACGAACCGGTTTGTTCGCTTTTACCCTTTGTCTGTATGCGGCATTAGCATAACAGTGATATGGTCTGAAAGTCCAATGTGGGGGAGGGGTGGCTTTGTATGCTCCTTTGTGTGTAGTGTAGACCAGGTCCAGGATGTTATCTCCTCTTGTTGGAAAATCAACATGCTGGTGTAGCTTTGGAAAGTACAGTTTTAGATCAGCATGGTTAAAATCTCCAGTGAAGATGGTGAAACCGTCTGGGTGTGCCGCCTGTTGTTCACTGACAGCCTGGTACAGTTCACTAAGAGCCGCGTTCTTATCGCTGTTGTTGTTGGTAGGTAAACGGGATGTATACTGCGACTAGCATCGCAGTAATTTCCCTTTGGCAGGTAAAAGGGCGGCACTTTATGATCATAAACTCTGCCAGTGGTGAGCAGTGTTTGCATACTACTACAGTGTCCCGCACCATTAGCCGCGGATGTAAACACAGATTCCTCCTCCTGCGGATTTACCTCCCTTTACAATGGCCCTGTCTGCTTTCGATAGCATGCTAGCTTCTCCAGTTGTACAGCAGAGTCCGGAATGTTGTCATTTAACCAAGTCTCGGTGAAGACGAGCACACAGCAGTTACTTACTGTCCGGGTTCGTTGATCTCAGCAGTTCGTATGTGATCCATTTTGTTGTCCAGTGATCGTACATTTGCCAGGAGAATGGATGGTATGGCTGGGCCGAGTTGGCTGGCCTTAGCCTGGCCCGGCATACTCGGGCTTTGCCCCTCTTCTGCTTCCTCGCACACCGCTTCCGGCGCTTTCTTTCCGGGGAGGAGGAGTAGGCGAGTCCGTGTTGTTGCAGGCGGGAGTAGTCCGAGTTCCTTTAAGCGTCTCTGTTGCAAAATTCAGAACGGCTGCAAAACTTGCTTTTGCAGATGTCAATTAAAACTGCCTGCTGTACTTGTAGTACGGCGATGCAATGGGAGTCTATGGCAGCCCATAGAACCGTATGGTAAAAAGTTGGGAAATTTGGCACATTGATTGGAGACGGTCCCATAATTCATGTCACCAAGTTTCATGTCGGCAACTCGAACCCTCTAGCGCCACCAACAGGCCAAAGTTGGACATGTGTCAGGTATTGTTGGAATCCTTGGACCAAGCCGAGTTCAACGCACCCTATGACGTCATTTTCCGCCATGATGGATTTTCCGCCATTTTGGATTTCATCAAAACACTTAAAATGTATCAGGGTCACATACTTTCTCTGATTCCCACCAAATTTGACACAGATCATCTTCAGACCAAGCCTCACAAAAGTTATCACTTTTTGTCTTCGGAAGTATTACCGTTCGCCCGTAAAAGCCAATCAAGCCAAACAGGAAGTGAGCTCATATCTCAGCAACCCTTGCATGTATCAAAACTTGAAACATTGACTCATGACCCAATCAGGGGGACGCTCAAGAAATTTGGTGACCTTTGACCTCTAGGGGGCTCTGTAATTGGCAAAAATTTATTTTGGCCTGTAGTTGCTGCATTATTCTGCAATGGAGGTCAATGGCAGCCCATAGAACCGTCTGGTTCATCCTGATGATGCACAAATAATTTGGTGACCTTTGACCTCTATGGAGGCATTGAAATCACAGCAAGCATGATCATATCTCAATCGATCTTTTATTTTGATGTGAAACTGATACAGCGAAGTTCCATTCAATTAATTCTAATGCGTGGATGCAAGGGTGGGGCAGGGTGGGACGGGCAGGGGCGTGCCGGCTGTGAGTTGGCTGGTTGAGGGGCGGCGACACTCAGCCCTGGTTCAGCCACACAAAATCAGTTATGTTTTGATGTGAAACTTGACCTTGTAACTCAGCCAATCTTGGGTTGTTTTGCATGGAACTTGCTGTGACTGTTTAATTCTATATGCCTGATGCCACAGCATTGAGTTGCATGGCAAATCTGGCCTGCTGAACTGCCTGCTTGGCCCCCACATTGCTGCTTGCAGCTATATTTCCTTGTGTTTTCTGGTAGACGCTTCGTTTGTTTCCATGGTCTCTCGCGCTGGTTTCACTGCAAACTGCGTGCAGCCGACGTAGCATTACGGCACAGTGGTCATGGGAAATGTAGAAAGTACTGCTGGGGGATATATGACCGAAAACAGAGCATTATGTATCATCAGTGTTGGGCAAGCTACTTGTCCAGTGTAGCCTAGTGAGCTAAGCTATCAGTTACTCAACAATAAATTAAGCTTCACTACACAAATCTACCACCTATAGAAATATAGCAAGCTAAGTTACACAAATGTGTTAAAAGTAGCTTAACTACATCAGAAGCTACTTAACGTTGTACCAACCTAATGTCAGATCAATTCAAAATGAGTCTGATACACTGGTTAAAACATTTATTAAAGATCAGCCAATTACCTAATACAGTGTAGACATTGCTTTATGAGCAGCATAATAAAATGAAAACTGAAGTAATTACTGCTAGAAATAAAAGAAAAAGGTTATTGGCCTAGTACAGTACCCAGTACTCTATGAAACAATCTACTGTTATTAGTACCAAATTAAAGGTACTGTGTAGTGTTCTACACATCTAGACATGGCTATGGGTTTACATCCATTTGACATTTCTAGGGAAAACAAAACCCTATAAAAGGCATCTTATTTCTTCAGGGCCTCCCTTAGAGAAAACTTCAAAATGAACCCACCACACACTGCTTGCTAGTTGGGTAGCTTTCGTTTTACTAATTTACATACAACACTTGGCTAAAGTGAGTAGGGATTTACACTGACGCTAGACATTTAATTTGCATACTGCAGGAGGGAAATTAGTGATTCACCTGAATGTGAGTTCTTAGGTTGGTGTTCGATGTCTTAGTTTGGTTTTTGGATTACAAAGCAGACATCTGAACACATACTTTTTATCTGAGGATTCAACAAGTCTCATATATCTCTGAAGATAAGGCCACGGTGTGGTAGGTTCAGTTGGCTGATCTTCTCGCTCTCCTCCTGTCTCCTCCATCCTGTGTATGTGTGTCTGTGTGTGTCGTTCTGCGAGTTCCACTGCCGTACGCATGCGCATGTTTCGATAGATACAGACAGGAGAGGCAGAGTAGAAGCTCGCGCATGAAGATGTCCAACCAACAACTCTGATTGATTGTTCACTCTGATTGTTGTTTAAAAATAGCAAACCTGGTTTCATTTCTTAGTTTTGTCCTGGATTTTGTAGCGTTTGTGGACGCTACGTCGCTACTTGATCAAAAAAATAACGTCACTACAGGAAAGTTACTTGATTCATAAAGCAGCGACGCTACGGTCAAGCTAGCCTACTGGAAAATGTAGTTTAACTAATAGCTTCGCTACAGGTAGCGGCGCTACTGCCCATCACTGTGTATCATGCATGTAATGCCTCATGCATCACCGGCCAAACTGGCTAGTAAGTTTTTATTAACACCCGCCAAAATGAATTTTAACCCACATTTGGCGGGTTGGCGGGTGTTAATTTAGAACCCTGGCCACTAACGAAAAACGCAAAACCATCAGGACAAACCATTCAGGGGTGTACTCTCTCTCTTGAACTTCACTAGGTTACTCACATGCGTTACTTAGGTTTGATGACATTTCAGAAGATGCTTGTTGGTTTCCTGTAGTATAGCGTTTTCTTTATTTATTTTTCTATGTCCGTATATTGGGGGGGGACATTTTGGTCATATCTAAATATTCATCCCCCCCCAATGTCTATGGTGACTACGGCCCAGCACCACATCTGGATTAAGCCACACAGTCGACTCAATGTAAGGAAGATAAACAAGGATGTTTATTTTTCTCAGCATTGCCAGCATTGTGATTGTAACTTGGAGGACACTTGTAGATAGCTAGTTAGCTAACCACTCCTAACGTGCTAGCAACGTCAGAAAAGCATGGGGCTGTGCACAGTAGTGTAACATTTATTCACCATAAATTAATAAAGTTGATGTCGCTCTGCAATGTAGACTGTTTCCATTTATTTGCAGTACCATGTTCCTTACATGACATGATCAAGTACCCCTCGCCCCCCCCCCCCCGTCTAAGTTTGTCACCCAACAAACCTAGATATTAATTTTATACATGTGTCTCCATGTCATACGAATGTTCATGTTCAACGGATTCTAAATGAAATCAGGTCTGTGGTTCTCTAAAAGGGCCTCTTGGGTTGTAACTTTTACAGACAGGCTTACAGCTACCATTGAAGTTCTAGTCAACTCCGGTCTGACGCCCCTGATCCACTAGCACGCGATGCGAACACCGCGACGCAGGTATCCCTATTAATTTCTATGAGAAGCGAATTCCGCACCCGCATAGGATTCTGGGTATGCGGTGCGACAAGTGCTGTGGCTGCGGCGCGTCAAAAAGTTTAGCAATCCCCAACTTTATGCAAATGAATCCGTCCATCGCGAGGCGAGTATCCAATAGTAGAGCAAAACGCAGGGGAGGTCCATCATCACGTAGCCTAAACAAAACCTAATTTTCCGGTAGTGTGGTTACCGCCAACGTACAGAAACATGTCAGATGAGAAAAAATAATCATAGCAGTGTCTACATTCCCCTGTTTGTATGATGTGGCTAGAATCCTACAGGGACAACTTAATGATTGAAATGACCGCCCAACTTGCAAACTAATTTATGGATGTGACTTTCCCTCGGTAATTTCAAAATAGTGGAGGGAAACATTTTGTTTGGTTGTTTACTAGGCTAGCTGCTCTTGCCCTGCCGTTTCCACACATCTACAAAATGGAACGCCCATCAAAGCGTCTTCATGGAGGGTAGCATCGCGATTTGGGGAATTCGCATCACGTGCTAGTGGATCAGGGGCGTGAGGTTGTCGGACTTAGCAACAGTAACTCAGGGGGGCAGGACTTCACGAAAGGTCAATTGGAATTGGGAGTGGACAAGTTTAATTGACTTCCAGCAAGGGGCGTAACTTACAGTGAAATTAAACTTAAATGGGTCCATTAAACTCTTACCAAATAGTTTCAGAAGTGCAGGAATCTTGTAAACAAAGGTAAATGCAGTTGTTTACTCAATTCTAAAGGAATAATTGCTATGGTACGCAACAACAGCCCCCCCCCTCAAATCACAATGAAAAGTTGGAAGGGTTGCAGTATCAATATTCGTCTGTTTCCCAATTGCAAGTTAGGGTTAGCTTTTGGTCAGCTAATAATGTTGCCTACAAAGTACTTTATTCACGCCTAACAACAGCTTATATTAATTTGGTCAACTTTATACAACCCTAAAAACACAAAATTTACCTTTGGTTTACTGTTAATTTACCATTGCGTATGACTTTAAACAGCGTGCCTATTTTAACTTAAAGCATGTTGTGCTTCATTCAGCATGATAAGCAGCTCCTCTAATGCTAACATTTTGACAAATCCCAATTTACCTTGTTCTTGCCCATCTGAAATAGCTCCTCTAGCTTTTCTGCCTCCACCCTTTCTGCTTTTGTTATTTGAAAAAAAAAAATGTTTCATATCCATAATGGCCGTGAAGTTTTGAGTTAGTGAATTAGCTTAACATTGTTTGCAGGAAACCAGCAATAAGTACAAGTTCTGTAATCGCTGTGTGTGTGCGCTGTCATTCTCTCACCTGTGCAAACAAAATGTGTGCGTTCGAGTAGCCCAGTGCGTAATTCTGCCTCATGAAGTTGAAAAAAAAAAAATTTCACAGAAAAATATAGCCCGTCATGTTGGTAGGCCAACTTGGAGTGAATATACTGTACACTGTAAAATGTAATTTGTTCATTTTACTTAAAAAAAACAAAGTTAAGAAACCAATTGCCTCAAAATTCCCAAGCAAAGCAGATCATTAATTTTAAGTTGTTAAAGCTGAAAATAACTCGTGTCATGTCACAAATCGTGTCATGGCAGTTAACTTGAGTATAGTTAACTCAAAATCAATTCGTTTGACTATACATTTTTGTTAGTTTTGTTCAGTAAGCAGCACTGATTAAAACAAGTTATCCATATCAATGCTTGATGAAATTTAATCTCAAAATAGAACACATAGGCCTAACTAAGTGACACTAAGGGCCCTATCATGATGACAGTCAAAAGCGCATCGTCACTCGTCAAAAGCTTATTCAAATTTAGTAGGATGTGTCCAGTCCACATTGGGAGGATTTTCGTTATCAAACGTTGAGCGCATGGTGCAACAAAGTGTTTCTAGGTTTTTTAATCAGTCATGGGTGTGTTTGGGGCGTAACATCATTTAAACCAATGAGAATGACATCTGTTATTCCCTTTAACGGCGCAAAGCGCGATGTCAAATAAATGCATCGGTATTTAAACATTCAACGGTGCATTTGAAGGAGGCTGCTTGCGAGACCGTATGGAATAGTCATTCCACTAAACCATGCTTTACTAAAACCTATAATAGCCTTCCCGCATTTGCACTCCTCTATTATTTGAACTCATTGGCAACGTGAAACTAACTTGGTGTCAGTCAACGACAAGACAGTTATATGCAGTTACTTTCACTATTGACTGACAATGGGTTACCATCGAAAACATAGGCTGGAAAAAAAGCAACACTTACCCTAATATTGCTCAAATGACTGAATAAAACAGAATTTATCCTGCAGAGGAGTTGCTTATATCTAGTGACAGTGCATCTTCAGCTGTGCTCCATAGGTGTCTCTCACCTTTCCCCTAATCACTTTTAACTGTCATTACCAATTTGCAAATGATGGTGAATAACTACTCATCATGAGATGTACAGTATTTCGTAATATCTTTATTCTAATTATCTTTCCTATTGTAATCGTGCAATTTGTAATGTTTTGCTTGGACGCGCCAGCCACCGACTCTTCAAACCGACCACTGAAGAAGCAAAAAACGTAAACAAGAGGACCAGCTAACAGTGTCAAAAAAGGTCTGATCAGTAGAGCTACTTTGGTTAAAAATAAACCTCTTCATTACCTTTTGCTCGAACCTGCCATGTCCCTGGTTCTAGTTCATAATTCCCCTGTGCTCTGGCTGGTAACTTCGTTCACTTGTCCAGCTGACGATTAAAACTTCACGACTGTTTAGGCTGCACAGCAGCCATTCACCTGTGCACTGGGGACTTTGTTTACTGGAGTACAGTGACAGTGGGGGCATTTGTGATATCCAAGGGGGTTGGCGGCGCAAACCAGTGATGTAGTACTCGAGTCCGGTCTCGGACTCGAGACCATTCTGCTTTTCTCGGACTCGACTGGGACTTGTTCCTTCAAAGACTTCGGTCTTGACTCGGTCTCGACCACAGTGGGAGGAGAAGGACTCGTAATTTCAGACCGAGTCCTCGAGACCAGCGCATTTTTTTATGTTCATATTAAAAAAAAAAAATGTAAATGAAATTTCCGCGCAGCCACGCGTCTTTGCCCCTTGCGTTGGCCTTGGTGCCCCTTCTTTCAATATTCTGCTTTGTGTCCGTTTAATAGCGATTTTTATTTAGCCTATAGCCTGTCAAAATAATCTTAGCAAACTAATTCAGTCTTACACAGTGGAGAAAATGACAGCGCATGGCAAGACAGAAAGTCCAAACTCCCCCATTCTTCTCAGTTGAAATACTCGCAATCATTAAGCCTACTCATCACACAGACACATCTACATAAGGTGCTATACCCATCTCCCCTACCCATTCATCTCGGTGGAATACTTCACAAATCCTTAGTTCAACACATGACAAACCATATATCAGAATAAACAGCAGACCTTACCAGAAATAAAGCAGTCCCCTGTACAGTAAGCCGTTCCAGAGTATATTCCGGTTAAATTAAAAATGTAATCTGCAGCAAGGTCTACATTCATGTCTCCAACTTTGGTCTTTAGGTTTCAAAATGTGTTTAAATCGTTCTTCATGATTTTATAACAGGCCAAATACAAAATAAATGTTACAAATATTGCCTAGATATAGGTAAATATTCAAATCAGAGGATATACAGCTGAGTAAGAGTTTGTGAAAGGAGTCTTAATGATCAAAAAATGCTAAGCATGCATCTAGGCTATTTGAGTTTCTTAAAGCTGAGCTGTGCTTAAATTGTTCAATACATGATTCCATAACAGGCCAAATATAATATAAATATTAAATATAGCCTAGACATCTAAATATTAGATGATCAGATGATTTACAGTTCTATGTAATATGTCATGTTTCATGTTTTTTTGTAATGTTTCATACAGTGATGCAGGTCTACTGCTGTGAATAGGCTAAATACAACTTTGATTATTTTTTTATAGCCCACTACTGTATAGTTAACCCGGCCTTGGTGCCCTGACATGTGGCCTTTGTGCCCCCACCAAATATGCCCAACTGAAGGCCAAGTGGCCTTGCCCCTAAAATGGTGAAATTCCAAGCCTGGGCCTTAACTGTTGATTATTAATTGGGGTGATATTAAATCATGAAAATGAAAACTGACATGTTTTATGGTCTTGGTCTCGACTTCGGTCTCGACTCCTAAAGGACTCGGTCTCGACTTCGGACTTGCTTCCTCAAAGACTTCGGTCTTGACTCGGACTCGGCTGTATTTGAAAACCAACGGACTCGGTCTCGACCCTTCAAAGACTCTGTCTTGTCTTGGACTCGGCATAGGCGGTCTCGTCCCCATCACTAGCGCAAACATTTCATCTCACAGGCATAATGTTATCCGCGAGTTGTTGACACAGCTAACCACCAAAAACCCAGCTGTTCTAACATTAGCTTACCAGCTAAGGCTCTTAGGCTACATAAATGCTGCTAACTGCTGGTAAAACTCATTAAACAGGCAAAGTTGTCTCCGCAATTGGCTTTGTTGTGATATGAACAAACTAGTTAATTTGCATGCATGCGTATTGCGCTGATGTGTTGATGATGCTAACCTTTAGTTAACACCGAGCAGAACGGTCATTCGGCCGCATTTATTTGCGCAGCAACAATCTACAGTTTGTTCCGATTCACGTGCAAGTAGCCTAAAGAGGAGAGGAGCGGGTCTGTGTGTGTGTGTGTGCGCGTGCGCGCGTGTGTATGGAGAGCACAGGACAAGGAGAAGTGTGTCAGTGCCACTGCATGTAGCCTAGACCTAACTGTTAACTAACGAAAGAAGATCATATCTACATGAAATAGAAACGTATAATAATCATTAAATGTTTACAAGGCTGGAAGTTCAACAAAAATAGGCCTACTAATGTGATTAAAATAGTTAAATAAAACATATTTCATTCATCAATCTTATTCAATGACCTAATGCCATCATAACATAGGCCTGGGCTCCAGGAAAGAACAGTTTATGTTGAACTTATCTAATTTTGTGTTGGTCATACTATAGAAAAATATATTGCTTGTCTTTGTTGATTAAGACAGAAGATAAAGAGCTTAAAAAAAATCGCATATTGCATCGCAATCGCAATATTGGTGAGAAAAATCGCAATTAGATTTTTTTCCATAATCGTTCACCCCTAATTTCGGGTCAACATAAAAAAAACAAAAATTATTCTAGCTGATTGATGGGTTCAAGGAACCAGCTGCTTGTTTCAGCTCAAATTCACGTTAAGATCTTAAAAATAGCCAAGGCTACTCAGTTTTTCTCCCCAATTACTCTTATCATGCCTTATTTCTCCTCATTTCGAATGTTGCCTTTTAGGCTACTTATTTTATTTCACATTAAACATTAGGCCTAGGCCTACAACTAGGCTCCATCCATCCATCCATCCAAATATATACACATACATTCATAATACATTCCTATACAGGCCACAGGCAGCTTGAGCGCAGTGTTGGTGGTCCAGGAGAGGTCTTCACTGATGTGCGTTAAACATTATGATGCTCGGGAAGTCAACAACAATCTCTTTGGACCTTTCAGCTGTTGAGGAAATTTTCCGTAACTGGACCTTGCTGAAGGTTAATTGTATACCCCTGCTTTATATCCTCATATTCGGTAAGGTCTGCCATGGTTTGCCATGTGTTGAGTGAAGAGTTTGTGAGATATTTCACCAAGAGAAGATAATTTTAATGAAATTTAAGTTTAATGTTAAAATTTTCTCGCGAGAGCAACTGCTAATGTCATTTGAAGTCTTAGATTCCGCTCGTTCATGTGATGGTTCAGGTTTCCTTTGTGGACAGACTGTGTGACATTAATATTACCAACGTGTTTTCCAATTAGGAAACAAGTATTAATGGACAATAGGTTATTTTTTCTCTGTTAATATTGACAAGCTGGAATGCTAGCCAGCTACCTTGCAATAATAGTAAGGTTCTTCAATAGCATTTAATGAGTGTCAACTCAATTTAAGATTTTGCTCTTAAAATGATGACTAAATATGTTTTTTTGTATCAAATGTATGCAAAATAAATGCAAAATAAAATCTAAAGTTTAGTTTTATGTGCGCACGTGAAACTTTCATGTGCACACGCGAAAGTAATTAGATTACTTTTACTTTCCTGCAAGCAGCCTGCGTTACTGCGTTACTAAACCGTGATTTTGCCATAGACAGTAAAAGAATTTGGGATTTTGCCGTATGGATTTTGCTTTGTGAGACTGTCTCGTGACAATGACGTATAGCGGCGCAACGTAGATGTAAACAACAGACACACGTGTGCAAGACATGGAGTGCAGGAGAGAGCGCAAACATGGAGCATTTAATTCATGGAAGTTCAGACATTACTTTGAGTTTGACTCGGTAAAAGATGAAAAAAACATTAACGTCAGCTGTACACTCTGTGTAGGAAGAAAAATGTTGTCTACAGCGAAAAATTCCACCTCAAATCTGAGCAAGCACCTAGCAAGCCGGCACAGGAATGTGAAACTCATTGAGACACCCCCAGATCCCGACATGACGGCTGCAGCAACAGAGGGTCCCTCTCCTGCTAAACAGGTGAAAATAGACTTAAGAGCGACAGGACTTAGTGCCGCTGAACTGAAGAAGCTTGTCGCTGGCTATATTGTCGAGGACATGTTGCCCATTTCCACTGTAGAGTGATTCATTCCGACGCATCATAGAAAAAATACCGACCAAAAGCAGTGTCAAGCTGCTGCCATTTGCGGGATACCTTGAGAGAGAATACGACATAATGAGACTGGACTAACACATACACTTTTCCGCTTGCCTCAGGAATGCTGGCGTTCCATGAACCTGCAGACATATGACAGGGGTCAGATCCCCTACACACACACACACACACACTCCTATACAGAAGCACTCCCCTCCACACACACACCCATACAGAAGCTCTACCCTCCACACACACACACACACACACAGTAACAAATCCCTCTACATACATACACATCACATACACGTAGAAACAAAACTCAATCCCACACACACATAGAGGCAGTCCCCTCCATACACACACACACTGACATTCACATCCACTCAGAGAAACACATCCTTCCACACACACACAGTTCAAACACATACTCTTCTTTGACATTAGAACAGCCAAATGCAACAGCATTTTCTGTTTTGGTAAACGCATTACTCCTCTCTGCAATACAACTGTTAAAAGATGTTAATGTTAATAGAGACTTTGGTTTTAATTATTTTATTGCTGTATTTTATTTACATCTATTCGAACGAAGGAGTATACACACCAATAATATTTTTATTTTATGTGCTGGAATATGCAGAGATATAAATTGTTCAACAATTTTCTTTAAATCAGAGACTGTTGCATTTAATTTATTTATTTGTTTTATGCAATGTGCATAGTTAAGATTCAAACTAATAAAACAAGTTTTAAAAAAGCGTATTCAGGTGTGTATAGCTAGTGTGTTTTTGAAAAGTAACTAAGTAAAGTAATTTTTAAAGTAACTAATTACTTTTGAAAATAAGTAATCAGTAAAGTAAGTGGATTACTTTCTTGGATAAGTAATCAGTAACTAATTACTTTTTTCAAGTAACTTGACCAACACTGTTTGTCTCTAAAAGAGTTGACAGATTTTTCTGTTATTACATAATTTTTTCAAATAAATATTTGAAGTCTTACAGGTTTAAGCTCAGCAAATACTTGTCATGTTAACTTTGAAGTCTGTTCTATGACTATAAAAAAGTTTAATGATAAAAACTCATTAATTTTTTTTTGGTTTCTCTCTACACTTGAAATGTACCCCGAATTATAGAATGACCCATTTGTGTGGTGTGAATAGGGGGTGTTAACATTGTATAACATGGTTTTGATATATAAAAATAGTTCGTTTTCATGTGAGGTTTATTTTCTGTTTAGTTAATGGCTTATTTATGGCCTTAGACTAAAAGTAAGTCTCTGACTGTTGGTATGGTCCAATTAGTCCTGAATAAGCAAATTTCGCCTAATGTCTTGGCCTACTTAAAGGAACCGTATGTAAGAAATGTATTTCAATTAATCATAAAATGGCCCTGATATGTCACTAGACATTAAGAAATCATGTTCATTTCAAATACTTATATCACTGACAACAGTGGTCCGGCCAGGATATTGTCATTTAAAAAGTGAAGTTGCAGCCGTCAACTGATGTTGATGTTGTGTTTTTTCATGTCATGTTGTGTTTTGGCCTGATGCGCCACCCTCCACCTATCTACTAATCACAAAGTCAGTAGTGTTTCGGCATCCGGGTTGGTAACCTCGAGTCAGGGGGGAGGGGGAGGGCATACACCGCTCTACAGTAATTTGAAAGTGATTGCAGTACCAGTTTTGACCACAATCTTATGGTTCCTTTAAGAGGGCCTCATTCTGTATTGGGGAGAGTGAGGGTGAGTACTAGCTTGCTGTGAGGCTATGTACAAACAGTTAGGATTGCTGTACTATTGTTGAATGCTATTGGGCTTTTTTGATTTATTTTTGATTATTTTGTTTTCTTGACTTCTGAGTTAAATATAAATAAACTTTATTAAATTTTTGATGAAACGGTTGAGCTCTGGTTTCCGTGTTTTCCACCTCCATCATCCCAAGCCAGTGAGCCTACACATCCCAATACTTGGAGTGACGCTCTGGTCCCTCACATTTTGGTGGCAGCGGTGGGATGGTACGCTGACCGACACTGGCTAACAGAGGAGGAAAACGGTGCCAGGCCTGGGGGGAAAATGTCATACCGGAGACTAGCCAAAGGTGACCTGAAGGAGGTTGAGCAGGAGAAAGACGAACTGCCAGAGGCGATGCTGGGGCCCATGCATTGGGTGGAAACCAGACAGAGGAGACTGACCTAGCAAATCCTTGAGAAGACTCTGCCGACCCCTGAGAGGGAGGCGTATAAGCAGGAGCAGCACTGGAGGAGTGTGCAGATTCAGCTGAATCAGTTTAGAGATGAGGTGGACGCAGAGAGGATGCCTACAGCTGCCAACTGCCTACAGCTCCACCGGGGCCTCAACCAGGAGCGCCAGTTCAGCCGGCAGCACCAATACCAGCGGCACCAGCACCAGCAGATCCAGTTCCGGCTCCGATTCCAGCTCCAGCGGCACCGGTGGCACCACAGGACCTGCAGCACCAGTGGCCTGGTCCAGATCTGCCACCAAAGCATGATTATTGCAGTACTTGAACAGGATTATTCATGTTTTTCTTTCACCTTTTTCATTTACATTATTAGTATTAGCCACTGTACAACTGTACACTGTAGACCACTGTACAAACTATTACTATTTGGAATATACAGTGCTGTGCATAAGTTAAGACATTTATATATAATATATTTATTTACGATACATGATGCATTAAAAAATAATTTATGTCCTATTTTTTTTTAATTAAGGCATTAAGACAAAAGGCAAAATATGTTTTTTATTCCTCCCTTTTGTCAATTTCAGCATGGATGTCTTAACTTTTGCACAGCACTGTATAAACTATTTAGACTTCTCTTTCATGCCATTACACTGTATTGGTGCTGTGCAAATCAAATTGAGTGCCTGTCACTTTAATGCCGTGACGGCCCGTGACACTGGCTTGATTCTCACGGTTTTAAGCTAACTTAGTAGCGTTGTTGTAGCCTGGCCTTGGCCTGTCTACTTACTTCCGGTTGATTTATTTTCCCTACAGTACAGTACTGCGAAGTCAGAGAGTCTGGTTTCCAGGCTAGCGTTGTTGTGCACGGTGCATAAGAATATGTGGATGAAATGAATTGTTTCCCATGTCATTTGGTAAAATAAATGGTCAAAAATTCAAAGAAAATCTATCTTGGATTATAGCAGATAAGTGTCTTGTATCATATCTATAATTTTGGTGAGCTCTACGGGAATTACAAACTCAGATGTAAATGCTTGCGTATCCTATTACTCAAATTCAATTAAACCCACCAATAGGCTAGCTAGACCTTAGTTTCACAGCCCATGCACATGTGAGCTAGGTATGTTGGCAATACAGGGCTTAAAAGCATTGCCTGTATCACAAACAAAAACGAAACAATGCGTGGATTTATCTGGGAATAGGCTACTGAAGGTAGGGGCGAGTTATCTCGCTGACGTGTTTAATTTGGTTCCTTGGTTAACATAATGTAGGCTACGTTTTTTTGCACAAAATTGCGTCTGCTAATAAACAAACAAAAGTGATCTCCTGTGGAATCCCTGACTGCGCCTTCAACGTTAGCCTACTATTATTTGTTGACATGAAACCTGAACGAACGGCAGCTGTTCCTGAAGTTCACTTGCGTCTATTTATTTTTTTTAATTAGGCAACTTTTTTTGCAGTGGCGCTTGAATTCCAGGAGCGGCGCTGTGCCGCTGATGAATACATTGTAGGGGAAACACTGCATACTGCACAAATATGAGATATTTGAGATATGACAAGGTGTACCAGAGGAGGTTCCATGAACCGGACATCAGGCCAGGAGAGATCCTGATCAGCTGCAGGTGTAAGGCTTCAGTAGGCAGGGGAGAGAAAATGAGTGACAGGAGTGTGAGTCTGATGAGTGGGCGTGTCTGGGGAAGTGGCTGGTGCAGAGTGAGGTGCTGCTGAAGAACCTGGCAAAGCTGTGACATCGTGTCAGACAGCACCAATTTTTTTCACAACACCAAAGAGTTTTTTGTACCTAAAAATAATGTTTCCAAAATCGTTCCAGTGGTTCATCAACTCGTAACAGGGTGAACAGCACTTTCTGCATTCGCTTCGCGGCCCTCTATCGGCTAAAACCGCACTATTTAAGTTTGCCGGATCGGGTAGCGGATCTGTAGTTCGATGGAATGAGACATGAGAAACTACAAATTTGACTCGCATCTGATGTCGCAATACATCGTACTTTCATAAAATCATGCAACATATTTTACCTTATCTGTGGGCATTGTTATTTGCTGGATAAACAAATAGTGCGTGCGACAGAGGAAAAGTTCTTTGGTGTTGCTTTAAAACCTTATTATTTACCCCTGTGCTGGCCTTGTTAATTGCACATCAGAATTTCAACCTGCTTTGGGTGCTAGATATTGTGTAAACCTACTTTTTACTTGTGTTACACGTGTCTCTCAGATTACGTTACTTTATCAGCTAGTGCAGTATGATACATAACCAATTTAACCAACAGGATAATATAATTAGCTGACGTTGTCCATTTGAACTTACCGTATGCAAATGTTTATCCACTTGGCAGGGTCAATGGACTCTGTAGTTTGTTTTTTTTGTAATGCTATAGGTCCCACAATTGACAGATGTTCAAAGTCATGTTGACTTATCCTAAAACAAGCTTTAAAATGGGCATTATCAAGTTGGAGCTCCTGGACAAGCTGATGGGTCTCTCCACAACATCTCCTCTCCCTCTCATGAACTCACACAGATCTTTTCCTTGTGTGCAAAATAAATAAAAATAGATAAAGAACACTAATGTCTGCAAGACCCAAGAATGGGTCTGTGCACACACACACACAAAAGCAGTTCCAAGCAGGTGGCGGGGTTAATAGCAAGGTTCAAATTTTACAGTGTCTTTCGGAGAGCCCTATGTTCCAGTGTGCACTGCAACTTCCCAAGTCACAAGTGTGTGGCAGTGCGGTCAATAAACTAGTTACTACAAAAGAATCTATTATTACTACTGCAGGCAGTTAATGCTGTCAGTAACATTTAGGCACACAAGAAGCTTAATAGCCTAAACAAAGTAAACTAAGCAAGATCAACAGAACAAACTAAAACTAACTCTCCTCTAATTCAAACCATGGTTAACACGGTTAACTATGGCTAACCCAACAAAAGCGTTTCACTCAACTCTGGGAGATGTCACACCAGTCTATGGGGATACCTAATATGGCTCAAATTCTGGACAAGTCTGTAATGGCCTCACAGCAAGCCAGCCCACTTCTTCCCCACATATGTAATGAAGGGAGTAATGAAAAAAAAAACCTTACTTGACACAAATAGTTACATGTAATGTCTCGAAATACCCAAAGACCCCCCCCCTAGCCCCCATATATAATATTATCGGTGGGGCTCTCTGGGGGCCCCTTGTCAGTGCTGGGCCTTTAGAATCGTCCTAACATGCAGCAACAAAACAAACGAAAAATCAGCTAAGAAATTACTAGAGTTACAGAGCGGGCCTTTAATATTTTCTGAAAAATCATGACCCAGTGGTGGATCCTCATATGAGCAACATGGGCAACCGCCCAGGGCAGCAGGCATTACAATTTACGGTATTGGTTTCATACAGAACAAAACGTTTTTGGCGGCCTATGCAAAGTCTCTATAAGCAGAGACTTTCTAATGAGGAGACACAGCGCTCAAAAAATACTCCATAGAAATGCATGGGGCTAGTTTGTCACGCCAATATGGCCGTTGTCTACACATATCACACACCTTCCTCGGCAAAACGTTGACATGTGAATACATTGAGCCAATCATGTGGTGTGATGTGAATACATTGAGCCAATCATATGGTGTGTTGTGAAGACATCGTGCCAATCATGTGTTGTGATCTCGCCGCTGGAGCAAGTTTGGTGTCGTGAAGCCTTGCGCACGCGCAGTTCGACCCAAAGACTGTGCCCGATGAGTGCCCATAAAACGTTGGTATATGGCCGCCGAGTGGAGGGACTTGCCTAAAAGGACTTTGCTATAAGTAAGCAAACTTATAGAGTTTTGTTATTGGCGCTCTTTCCAACTCAAGTTTAGTCTTTTCAATGAATTTGTCCATTAGGTTCAACATTAACCACCATCTCCTGGTTCACAGATGCTTTTGTGATTAATATTTTAGCAAATTGAAAATGTGGAAATGGGTTGATGTGTCATGAAGAATAATAACATGTAGTCTTAAATATGAATATTAAAATATTCAGTGGACGTGCTTTGATGATGATGATTCTTAAATATGAATATTAAAATATTCAGTGTAAGTGGGCTGATGTTTTATAAAGAAAATTACAATGGTGTAAACAGTCTCTGTGATGGTATCTGACTGATTACTTTTGTGGATGGGAAAGCCCTATTGAGAATCTTTGACGCTCCCATGAGAAAAACTTGTGATAACATGTGATCTTCTCTTTACTGTACCTCATAAGAACTCTACTCTAAATATTTTAAACAAGGGATTGAATTACATAATTGGTGTGGGAGTTCTGTCTCTCAGTTCTTAATAAGATTGCTGACAACAATTTGTCATTAGCACAATGATCACAGTATGTCCTGGGAATTCCTATTAGAGGGAGTTTAGGGCAGAATCAAAGAATAAATAAAAGCTTAGCCCCTGGGAAATCACAGCAACAAGCAGATACATGTTAAAACTCTGGAGAGATAGCTCACTGACGCTGACATGGGAGGCCAGAAAATGCAGATGTGATTATACCACAGTGGGCAAAAACAAAACACAAACACACACACAGGTCTTCAACCTAGAAGATAGAAGAATTATAATGACCTAAATTGCAATTACAAAGATGTCTGGAACATGTGAAGAAATTGACAATAAAGCTGACTTTGACTTTGACTTTGAAAGACAGTAATGTACACCTGTGAAGGTGATTGACATACAGTAGTTACACTCCATCTGTGTCTCAAGCCACACTAATAATGTCTTTGTCTATGTTACAAAGTTATCCAAAAACGTAGTAGAAATACAAAACTACAAATACACAGTATTAACACTCTTTCAAACGCAGAAGGTTCAGATTAAAACCTGACTCCATCATCCTTTGTATAAACAAAAGCATTAGGGAGCAGATGTATCACTTTACTGATTCATTAAGGTAAATGTCATTATAATTAGTACTTGAATAAGACCTTATTAGATAATAAACCCCCTTAAAGACCTATTGCAGTGCAAATTATAAGTTACAGCACAAATTATGTAATGTATGACAAGACATGGACTTATTTGTATTTGACATTGACTTATTTGTCTTTCAAGAATGACTGAGTGCTTATTTGCACAAGCTGTCAGTTACATCAGGATATAAAGAATGACTCAGGAATTGCAACCTTGACTGGAGGAAAAAGAGGAGTGAGTGGTCCTATCTGATTAGTGGATAAAGGAGTAATGGAGTGTCGGGTCCTATCTTATAAAAGTAGTCGCAATTATATAGATATCTCAAGATATCTATTTTGTTAAAGGACAAGTTCAGTATTTTACACTTGCCTTTAAAAATGATTCTGCCCTGTTTTCAGATTGTTTCTGATGAAATAGGCTAGGGTTAGTGTTAGGCTTAGGCATGATGTTATGAACATGACAGGTTATGGACATAACAAATAAGTTCATTTTCCTGTTACAAACGTTATGTTACAAAATGTCAATGATTTGCAGCAATTTCTGTGTGAGTATATCAGTGGACACCCCTGTCCACTCAGTGAGTTTCACGTCTTTGTAAACGAAAGTTTCATGCGTTTTAGGAAGGATTGTTCCAGTGCACCTATGCAGCCATTGTGGAGGTGGGGGGGGGGCACTACCACAGAAACCAAAAATTCTCAGACCAGCAGCATATGTCCAAATTTAAATTTTAACCTTTCTATTTCATCAGAAACAATCTGAAAAAAGGGCTTTAAGTGTAAAATACCGAACTTGTCCTTTAAGCTTCTTTGTGTATGCATGTTAATGGAAGATTTTAGTAGTGACCAAAATCAGATCTTGACCAACATAGGAAATCACAACGCAGTTTCATTATGACTGCAGTGAGAGAACATATGTGAATGGCGATAGCCATCACGAATAAATTATAAATGTAATTAATAAACATATTGTTAAAGGTGCTCTAAGCGATGCTGGGTAACGTCACTTCTGACAAAACAGAGAGCTAGCTCGCTACTTCTTCCCCCTCCCTCCCGTGCTGCTCCAATGCAATTGAAACTCTCCTAAACGTGGATCTCGCCTGTGATTTGCTGGAACAGTTTGTTATGTTTTTATGGGTTAGGTTTGCCCAGGTTGTTTTTGTTGCCATTTTTGGAGCCTGGGCTGTCCACAGAGATCACATTTTTTACAGTGTATTCAGGACACAGACAGCTAGCGGTTGGTTAGGTTTTGCAGTAAGTGACATTAAATGTTTTAGCCTAAAAAATGTGTGGCATGGCTTAGAGCATCTTTAATAGTCACTTTACTGTTAAACACAATGAAATCATAATTCAGAATGTTAAATAATGGTTAGTTAATGATTTGTAAATCTTTATAAACAATCAGTTAATGTAAACATTGCAACAATTTTGGCGTGAGGTACGGCCAAAAAACTGGAACTACTGCATCGGTGTGCAAATATCTTCAGGCCAATTTACACCAAAGATTTGTGACAAGATGAAACAATAGCTGAATGTCACTAAAACAAGTTTTAGTAGTGTGAAATAATTCTTGCAAGCTGTTGCAAAAGATTATTCATGTCAAATTGCAGTTCGAAGGTTTTAGAGTGTTTGTGATGTGTTGTGACTCAGTTCGTCAAGACGGGCATATCATAGCAGAGTAATATATCCAGTGTCAGTGTTACACCAGTGTTTGCTAATGAAGTTGAATGGCCCTACAAATGGCTTAAAAGGGATCAGATTCCAAAAATAATTCTGTGGAAATGCATGGATTACAGTTCCTGCTACTGAAAGCAACAGGAATCCATGCATTTCCACTGAATTATTTTTGGAATCTGATCCCTTATCATGCCTGTTCATTCGTACTCATCGCTCGACTTATCGTGACTAAATTCAAGATGGGTTACTAAAGGTACTGTCTGTATAAATCGTCTTGTAAATAAACTACCAGTGCTTTTTCAAAGTTCTCAATGTCTCATTTTAAATGTCCCTCGGAATGGGCCCTCAGAAGTCTATTAAAAAAATATAATATAACACTGCGGACATTATATTTTTTCAATTGAGTAAGTTTTCTTTTGTCCTGCACCTGCCAGAAGGTGGGATGTGCACACAATAACTGTTTGCTGACCCTCGGAAATCTACCAATAAAGTGTGGAGCTACTTTGAGCCTTGTAAATGGTGTAAAACAGTGATTTATTTGCATGGGAAGTCCGATGCCCGAGGCACGCCCCATTGAAAACCTGTCGGTAGCATCGGCTAACTAGCGTCAGATTTCGGAGTGCAGGGGACAAGCCGAGATAAGCTATGAGACAAAAGTTCACACTCGGTATCATGTTTCAACACACTTTAGGTCAATATCACACTGAACTTCTCCTTTAAAGAAGCACCATGCAAGTTTTACCTTAATATAACAGCTTCAAAGTCATTTTGATGGTAAACAAATGGTACCAGGGGTAATCGTACGGCTAGCAAAGCTAGTAGCGTCCTGCAGATGGAAAAACATTACCTGGTCTATATGGCTCTTTGGAGATTGTCTTCGCCTGTTGCTAGTCATTTGGCTCCAAGTCAAATGCACGTGTACAGTACCGTGTCCAGGGGGAAGGGCTCAAGCCGTTTGAAGTATTTTACAATGGCAAGGTAAGATAAAAGTACTCCACGACTCTAGGGGGAGCCCATAAAACCCCAAACTACATTCTCCAGTCACTGATAAACCCTATAAACCAGTACCCAGATAGCAAACATACACTGGGACAGAACTGGGCCACACCTACCACAACGTCCGGCACGGATCTGCATAATGGACCTGATCCGGCGTCCAAACGCACATCGGTCCAAAATTGGTCTGGATCCGTTTGACGGATCTGGTACCAATAAGGGCTAAGACTGGCCCAGTTCCGTATGGTAGTCTGTGTTACTGACGTGTTCCAGATCTGTTTATCATATGCAATACGGGTCCGCTTATTGTGTGTGGTACGGACTCGTTTATCAGACATCACCCGGCTTTATTTGACATGTGAAATGTGATTGGTAATTAGGGCTAATTATCCTGAAAAATCTGTTTGCTACACATTTGCTAACAGGTTCGTTATAGGTTCACCCAGGCTAAAGTTCAACGTTTTCCCAACAGCTCAACTGATAAACATAAGCTAGGCTACAAACACAAGGGGGGTCAAAAAAACTTTACACATAAGTGTCTTATTATTTTTTTTATTCAACAACCTGGCTGTAGAAGTGCAATCCCAGACAAAGTTTAAGTCGTGTTAATTCCACATTTATTCCTTTTTTGCAAATAGGCTAAGTCACAATTACACTCGTTTTTTATCATCAGTGATCCTGTTAAGCGTTATCACTGTTTTTCCCAAAATAGTTATTGTGATAGCTGTTTTGCTTAAGTTAAACTAGTTGTTGTTGCTGGAAAATAATAGTAAAGTTATCAATCCCTTCGGTTGCTTGTTGTTGTCTCTGAATAAACCAACAGAGATAAAAAGCAGATACTACCTTGAAAAAGTTGGGCTGTCCTAGTCCAACCCCAGGCTGGCAAATCATGTCAAAAGATTGATAGTGAGCAAACCAAAGATCCTTGATTAACATTACTGCTTGGACTTCTGCATGCGTGGCAAGAATACGGGGTTGTTTCATAGCACTGTTAGATCTGACACAAACAACAATTGACTACTTTTACCACTGCTAGGTAATAATAAAAATAATGAAACGAACATATGATCAATATTGAGCCAACTATATCTTCTTTTCCAGCCTTACTGTAGAAATGAAGTGGCCATGGGAACATAGTGCACCCCATGGTTTCTAAATTTGTGCCATTCAAAATACCTTTTTTTTTTCTTTAGCAGCCAGTTGACAATGAAGTAGGGAAAGGACAGTCAATTTAGAATCAGCACCTTAATTAATATCATTACCACCTGGGTCTGCTGTGAAAAAATGGTCCTTCGGCTCATATCCGTATCACAGGTTTGGGCCAAATCAGTGTTTTGTATTTTAAACGCATCTCCTGACTTCCAGTTGAGGTGCGGAAATTGGACCTGGGACAAATCTGTAAACCGGTGATAAAACAGCATTGCTAGCAGAGCTGAAACCTGTATCGGGAGTAGACCTGGCCCACAGTCAGATACCGTATGTCCGCTACAGGCGGATCTAAAGGCTTTTATGTGGATCCGGCCCAAAGGAAATTGCTATCTGGGTATATTGCAATTGCAATTTCCACAATTTGTCTTTTTCACACAGCAGCCATTGTAAACCAAAACGAGGCTATGGGGTACACTGACTATATCATAAGTCGCCACCTACTGGTGAATGCATAGAACACAACAGTGTTTGTGTACCCCATAGCCTTGTTCCTTTCTTACTTAGTACAATGTTGGCAACTCAATGGCAAGGGAAAATATTTATAAAAGAGAAAAAAAAACTATTTAGGCTAATATGAACTTGGCAAAGATGACAATGTCATCAAACAGCTAACAATGTTATGCTAATATAGGATTGCTAACTCTGACATGTTAGCTTGCTTATGTTGTAAATCTTAATGTACAGGTGGATGGGTGCCTGCAGGAATAAATGTTATGGTACGTAAATGTATATACAACGTAAATGTATTTTTGTAAATGTATTTTTGTGTGTTTTTGATTCATTATCTGTGCTATAGTAAGTAGGAAAATACACGAGGATACAAGACACAAGAAAATAGATGAATTATTTTTTGATGATTATTGTGTGTTTTTTTTTTTATTTTGTAACATTTCATAACATTTTGTAAGATTTCATTATAGTATTCTCCTTTTCTCATATCCCACCCTGTTTATTTGTGGTGTAGTGTTTCAAGATAATATTGACATAATGGTTTGTCCATAGATGTATTTGAAATACAAATCCACTATACAATTATGATATTAGTTCATACATAATGACTTCTATAGGGCACCTTTTAAATATCTAATTTGGGGAAAATGTGAATTGAAGCTTTAACAAGTGCTCACTAACCATTGACTACTTCAGTTTACTGTAAACATCATTTTACAATAAGCAACTTTATAGTGCCCATCCAAATAATGCGTACAATTTTACTATTAACCATTGACAAAACTATATAAAGAATAGTTGCAACTTCACAATAAATATTCACAATGTTTGTAGATGGATTATAGAATATGTATTCATATTTAACATATTATAGTCAGCTCAGCTGCAACTTTATTAGACATCCAAATAATAGTTAAGACTGATGAATTAGTAACCATTACTGGTGTCACAACTATCTGCTTCATCTAATATCTAATGCCAGTGTTACAACTGGCACTAGATGTATATCTAGGTACATCTGGTACGTATAATTTGGGGGCAGCCGTGGCCTACTGGTTAGCGCTTCGGACTTGTTTCCGGAGGGTTGCCGGTTCGTACCCCGACCAGAAGGCATGGCTTAAGTGCCCTTGAGCAAGGCACATAACCCCTCACTGCTCCCCGAGCGCCGCTGTTGTAGCAGGCTGCTCACTGCGCCAGGATTAGTGTGTACTTTACATCACTGTGTGTTTCACTAATTCACGGATTGGGATAAATGCAGAGACCAAATTTCCCTCACAGGATCAAAAGAGTATACTTATAATTTTCATAGATAAACAACTTTTTTGAGTTTACAAACAATTCCTTAAAAGCCTCTAAATCATTTACTAGCAAAATAATAGTAAACATTATCAATAACTTCATTATAAAACAGTAAAATGACATCAGTTTGCTATTTAGTGATGGTCATCATAAAGAAAAAATAATTAGTAAATATCATTATTTATTAATTCATTGTTTATTAACAGTGAATTATTACACGGCTCTTCAGAGTGCTGCAGAAAGTTCCATTCACATAAATGGGCCTTCCCAACGTTCGGAAGTCTGTTAAATCCATATAATCACCGGCAAAGTATATAATGACCTCTGTCAATGGCAACAGGTTTTGTGCTTTTGATTAACATCTTTTATATCACTCCGCAAGAAGTCTGTTCGCTTATTGCAATGGAATTTCATTGAAAGTTAAAGTCAGCTAGTAATATGTTGCCACGCAACACCTGAAACTGTCAAGTTCTATCTGTGTGGCGAACTCTTTATTTTGTCAGTGGAACCCACGAAACGGTGGCAGAATCATTTTTAAAGACCCATTGTGTTAAGTTTCTTTTCTCGTTTTGGCAAGTAGACGATAATAAGCGGGATAATGTATTGTACGCCGGTAATTATCAGAAAATAAGTCCCTTCAGGTGGAAGAAAACCCTCCGCTGCGTGTCGGGGTTCTGTTCTTCCTGTCGGGACTTATTTTCTGATAATTACCGGCGGACAATACATTATCCCATACATAACTACTAACTTAAAGTGTTAATAACTAAAATACCATTTATTGGTAATGGTTAGCAACATAATGTGTCAAATCTGGCCAATTAGTCCATGTGTGGTGAAACATTGTCATTAGGAAAAAGATGAGGTGTCATCAAATGTGAACATTCAGGTAGAACAAGCAAAAACTTTCATGCATACTAGATTTAAAAGGAAAAAAAACGGCTACACCTCCTATATTTAGCATGTTCCAATGATTTCATTGAAAAATAAGAAGACAAGAGAACCCTGTGTAACATTCCACATCTGGCAGTAATACAGTACCCCCACACACACACACAGAAAAAAGACATTCATGCCTTGACTAACTCATAAAACTTGTTTGTTTTCAGTGTGTGGAAGGCTACACCGTCTTCCAGAACACTTTCATTAACAGCAATACATCAGAGTACACAGTACACATCAGAGTACACCAGTAGTACACAGTTTTTATCAACTATTTGGAAAAAAAAACATTCTATTGCAGTGGAAGGGGTGGGGATATTAAAGGTAAAATTATGCTTATATGTATGTATGAGCAGAATGTATTCTACAGTACAGTATCAACATCTGGCACCTATGTCTAGTTCATGCTAAAAAGCAAAAGAAACAGGAACAAATCAGCTGGCACCAATTTACTCCACTATTGCTTTCATGTAAATGGGGTTGCACACTGAGAGAGAGTGAAGAAAGGAACAGACTGGTGAAGAATCCTTCAATACAGAATGATACTGTTGACAGCAATAGTCACTCCAACTTAGTATATCTACCAACTGGTATTTCTTTCATCTTGACATGATTATTGTAAATTAAAGAATTGCTGACGTGCTTTTAGAAGGCCATGCCACTCAGAAATGTATCAAGAGGTACACTGAAAGTCAGACTATGTTACTGCCAAGAGGAGGGTTATTGAGCAGGTGGAAGACTTCTGTTTCGCAGGTTTTGTGGAAAAGCTGTTTTCCTCTGGTGTGTATAAATTGCTTCCAGAAGTGAATAAAATGATCCCATGTGTATCTCGGAAGGCTAGAAGCACTTTTGAAACTGAGTAATTTTTTGCAGAAGACTCACTTTTCATTGGAACAACTATATTGTGATATTAGGGAGGTCTGGGGGTTAGTAGTCTCTCACATCTTTATGTTCACATCGTAAAGGGTTGGGCAAGTTTTTCTGTGCTAAATATGAATGGCTCCCTGAGCACTCACCAGCCTTTGAGTACCCACCTCTCAACATTTTTTATCATCATCAGGGACACTCAGATAGTACTACTCTTAACCTGCCTAATGTGATAACAGCCTCTTCTTAATTAGCTTCACATTCAATGACTGCAAACATTAAACTTTCCTAAAGACATTTAGCAACATGATGGCTGTTTTGATATACCAAATAAACAGATGTGGATGCTCTGGTCACAACCGTCAGACAGTCTAAGTTCCATGAACCAATCACATTGATTATGTTTCATGGAATGTGAAGCAAAGGCAGAATGAAGAAGTCTGTGAGCAGTGCAATGGGAGAAACTTTTGTAACCACGTAGGTAGTTCAGACTCAGCGTGTTTGCCATTTCTTTACTATGCTGGCTTACCTCTTGTTTGTGTCTACAGTATGTTCACCAGTAGTGCTGATCTTGTCAAGACATTACAGTCATGCCCCAAAGGTGAGTTTATATAAGCAAAACAATTGAGGTAATATATTGCACGCAGTATATAATATTCAGTGTAATTTGTATTTCCATCACGTTCATGATTCCTCTGCAGCAGCTTTCACAACCTGTGTCACCTACACATTTGCCTGTCTACTTATTGTTAAAAAATATAATAGTCGCACCATGCCACACCAGATATGTTGCACCCTTCTCTCTCACATGTTTCCAGTATTCTTCACAATAAAGTACTGTATGCAACATTTGCAACATACCTCTACATATAGATTGTAATGGTATCTAAAGCTATTTTAGGGTGGCTATCATGGGAAAATGTGTATGATTATGTTCATGGCATTGCCCAGTTTTAAATCATATCTCAGTGAGGGTCCAAAATTATGTGGTACAGATTGACAGATTGAACACTTGTAAGTAATATTACATCATTATGTTATGTTAGACTATTATAGTAACTTTTACTCAACATTTACATTTTGGAATGTCACATTCATCTTTTATAACATATTTACCTCAAGGAGATTAAGGTTTTGGATTAATTGTTTGTATGACTGTACAGTATGTGGGACTACACCAGAACAACCTGGCTGATTTTCATGAAACTTTGTGGAGGTGTAAAACATGGACTGAGAAATGACCCATAATGTCATGCACTGGATCTGGATTATGGGATGGATCCAATATTTTTTTCACTTCCTGTATGCCATTGCAACATAGGACATTTTGGCCTGCACTCATATTTTTATTAACCCAACTTAACCACTAGGTGGTGTATGGTAACCATTGTAATGAACAGAGGGTGGGGGCAAAAAAAAAGAGAAAATAAATTTGCTGTGTAAGTTAAGTCACTGTTTTCAATATATCTCACTAAAGTTATCTGACTTTATGCCTCTTTACCTAAGATGGCATCAATGATGTAATTTTATTTTAATGTAAATACAATTAAAAAAATAATATCTGGAAATATGTGGTTAGGTGTTTTACACACACACACACACACACACACACGTATATATAATACAGATTTTATATCCCTATTGTTAAGTATAATTATCTTTTATTATATTACATTAAATTGTGATACTGACTTATGTACAGGTCATTGTGGATCCAAAATTGAGATGATGTGCCAGTGTTCAAATAATTCTACTATTTTTTTCAAGGATTCAAGAACAATTTTCTAATAATCTCAATCAGTCTCATTAAACATTTTATAGATGTACAATGTGCTATTAACAAAATGACTTGAAAATGTTGGTTTTCAATTAAAAAAAGAGGTCAGGGTTCACTAAAGTATGATATTAGTTCATTTTCTTGAGATGTTATGTTGGTTTTAACATTTTCTGTGAGTTTTCTGGGGGGCAAACATCTTATTTTTAATGGTCTAATATGAACAAGTCATAGATGTGGGACAAATAGAATTATTGTTTATTGATCTAAAGGTTTGAAGTGCACATTTTAAAATAATTCCTTTCAAGATGAATCAAAACATCTCGGTCCTATCTAAATTAATCCAGCCCTTGAAGGTGTTTGATTGACAAATGTGCCTATTCCTTGCTTTTTACTACTTCTGAATAATAGTTGCCTTCTGGCCACATCAGATTTATGTTCCTACATGCCATCCCTTGCGATGGAATGGCATATCACCCTGAAAATCACCCAATCAGCATGCTAGTCTTAAGAGCAAACACTGAACTGGGGAGTGTGCCCCACACTAAGCTCAGAGCAGTGGTGAAGAGGGTCCTCTAGACGCCAATGTAATAGACAGGCTTATGATGTGTAAATAACAGGCCACTTAATGGCCCCCCTGGCTTGTGTCGCCTCATTGCGCTTCCCGATTGCATTCAAATCACTTGGGAGCGGGACAGAGAAGATAGAGTGGGTGTCCTGGCTCATTCCACCCTCCAGCCCTGCACACTCCTGCTTGAAGGCTAATCTTATTGACCTCAGAAGCAGCAAGATCGGCATAGGGTTTTAGAGTCAGAGAACTTAGTCACTCACAACCCTACATGGCTTACCTTTCTAAAGCATGCGTATAATTCATCCTTTGTAGTTGAGATATGACACGGATTTTGTTGCCTAGCTTATGGCATGGAGAAAAACTGAATTATTTTTCGTCAGCTATTCCATTAAAAGTGTGTGCACAAAATTACTGATGTGTAGTTCTGTTTGTTCTTGTGATTGATTATATATAAAAAACAGACATAGAGTGAGCTCTAAGGTGAAATTGGTAAGTGATGTGAATGTTTAGATATAGCATTGGGTATTTTTTATTATCAAAGATAAGGGATGTGTTTAATAATCTGTGTAAAAACAAATGTGGGTATTGTGAAAAATGTGTAATCTGTTAAATGAATACATACATAAATAAATACATAAACAGGATTTTTCTATTTTACCATTGCATATTTTTGATACTTTTACATGCTACAAAAATCTGCATGATTAAAACATTTATAGCACTTCCTCAGACACTATAAATTATCACCATACATAGTTTAATCTGAGGTTTAAAGAAGATACAGTATTATTCAATGAAATTTCAATACCCCATTCAAAGCTTATCAATTGCTTGGGTGCAATTGCCTGGGTGAAAGCTAACTGTTTTTGTGCATCTCTCTCAGACAGCCAAGATAGTCTGACATAAATCAAATGACATCAAATGTTTTTGCTATTATAGCAGGTCTATGACTGATCAAATAATACTTTAGGTGTGTGAAACATAACATAGAAATATGTTCTTGAGGGCTGAAATTATATTTTTCAGCTGGAGTTGATTGGAATGATCAGAAATGGATCTAGTGTACAGTAATTAGCAAGTTGTTCGGACACATTTTGGAATAATGTTGATGAGCCAACACTATGCTCTCCTGTAAAGCATTCTTTTCTGTAAAGCATCTGTTGTTAGGCGACATCTGTAGTGATCCTTCAACAGGGAGTAGACACTTGATACAGTCAGAAATGGATTCATGATGGCCTCAGCGGCTCTTTTAGCCTTTGATTTGAAGCTTGTTTCCGCACTGCTTTGGACACATCTATGAGTTCTAAGAAGTATTGACCTTGGAGCCTCATTAGAACTGAGTTTCAAATTAATTTGCTGGTCTTGAAGGCCGGCTTGGAATCTGTATGTTGTTATATTACCTCACCAAAGTCTAAACCACAAAATGACCCTCTTTTGGAAATCAATACCTGCTTTTTATGTTGAAAGATATATTTCAGCAAGAAAGTTGAAACTGACAGGGAAAAAACAATAGGGGATATAAAGTACACCTTGTCCACCAAGATGCCCTTATTTCATCCTCTAAAGTCTAAGTTCATGTGAAGATAATACATGGACATAGTGATAATCAAGACACTGTAGTGTGGATATCGCAGAGCACCTTCCTACAACTAAAAAGAAACCTAAACAATTTTTCAATAGTGATACTGTTGTAATGGTGAATAGAGAATGGCTATGATGGCACAATTAAATACATTTTATGTTATTGGATGCTAGTTTTGTACTGTAGTCATATAAATCAAAAATGTGTCCTTTGACTACTTTTGGCAGAGGTACAGACTGAAAATAAAACTCTTCTTTGAATGGCTTAATTTTCATCTCCTCTACCAATCACTTCATACAGGAAAAAAACTTAGTTGAATAGAAAGGACTTCTCAGAGTAGAAACACCAGATGTGTGAAGGTTTCCGTGTGGTCTCTCTTAAGGCACAGGCCAGAGTGAATTCTGTGCATGTGTTTATTTGATACTTTAAGAGTGGTTTCCGGAAACCACGTATTAGCACACCAGGAGCTGCCTTGTAATAATTAGTGGGTTAAAAGGCAGCTGGCCACACAGGAGGGCATTACATCAGCACATTTACTCACTGACCCCAAAGGTCAAGGGTGAAGGGAATTTAAAAAAAAAAGTCAATTTCTTGAGCAACCCGGTGCAGGTGGAGGTTTATTCAGCATTGTTGACCAATGGTAAATGAAACAAGTGGAAAAAGAACTGGTGGTTCACAGACTCGACAAGTGTTACTGGGAGAAGGCAATTCATAAAGGTGCATTTAATGCAATGTTGAAAACACAGAGATGCATGGAGAAATAAAGTACAGTTTTTAACACATACATGACCCACCCCAGTGGAAAAATAAATCAGGTTTGTATCAACATGATCTCAACAACATTTTTAGCAGAAAAAACATCTGGAAGTCCATTTACAGTATAAAGCAGTTACACTCATGTTTTATTCTTTATGTCCATTACAACATTTTAAACTACAGAACTACTGCAGCTGGAGCCACAGGCCTGTTTGTTTACCACCTGAGATTGCAATAACATTAGGAAGTAAAGCTTGAGTATACAGGTAATGATTGTCATGTTTAATGCCTTAAACCTTACTGAGACATACAGGCCCATCTAAATAAGACTAGATATCGTGAAATTACATATTCAGCTACATCTTTAAAATCAGACACATGATTGTCCTTAGAATGATGTTACATGTGTGATAAATATTATTGTTATTTATTGTTCACATCTTACAACACTGAAATTGAATTGTGGATGAAAGGTTCATGTATATGCGTCCATATGTATGTAACTGATTGCAGATAAATCATTTTCAATTTTACAGTAACATTAAAACAATGTTAGGACCACCACCACCACTGGTTTTGTATGATGTGCACATGAGCATCATATGTGTGTAGGTGGACAGATCATTTACTGACAGATGTACAGTACATATATCAACAAATCAATCACTTATTCTGCAGGGGTAAAGACAGGGCTAGGCCACGACAATTGTTGTTGCCTCATGCTTCTGTGTTAGATATTTAGAAAATGAATAATGGAGAAACATATAGAAGGGTAGATGCTGTGCTGTTACAGGGGACATATTGATATTATGTTCTTGGAGGTAGCCATTTATCGACCTAAAACTTGTTTCTACCAAATTACTGCAATGTGCAAGGGCATGACAGAAAGATGTTGAAAGTGTATCACTGGGTCATTGGTTGAGTTGGGGGTCTGTTTAAATATATCCTTCACACTGGCTCCTCCAAAATGATTTCCCTCCATCCAGTTCTTTCCTTTCTCCATCTGATGATTGACCCAAAGGCCGCACATTCTGCTCCTTAATGCTAAATAAGAGCAAACAATGCTTTTATTTTTAGCAGAGGAATGGAAGTTCTGACAATCATCATTCTCTTGGAGAGAGAGAATTTAAATAGTATTTAAACACAGAGACACATTACATCAAAACCTTTGACTACAATTGCTGGTTTTTGGCACATAATCCATTACTTTGTAGAGGGCTAATGTAGTGGTGTAAAAGTGAGGGCCATATCCTCCACTGAGCAATAGGGCTTGGGTCTGATCATGTTAATAGAGGGGGGATTAGTCCAGACATTGTCGGCACTACCACACTGAACATGACCTTGAAACGAATTCCAAGCCTTCCCCTCTAGTCTTAAACACTACGCTTTCTAATAATTCCATAACGGAAGCTTTTCTAGAGCTAAGATGACACTTAAAATTAAAATGTATGTCTCCCAAAGAGCTTTCAGTGACACTTTATTATTACAAAGTGCAATAAATAAAATATGATTAGGCTATGTGATAGTACATGAATGTTTTCAACAATTATTTATTTGAAATTAGAAGTGGTAAAAAATAGGCTTTTTTGTTAGCACAATAATGTGGATATTCAGTATATTGATTCTTAAATACAGATCTTACACACATTTTCAACAGGGTTTTATGCAGTAATCATGGTTAACATTCATTAAACAGACTAATAAGACAGTCAATACTCTTTCTACAGTGAATAAAAAAAAAGAGTTTTGCATTTATACCCACATTCACTTTTAACAGAAGGGCTTGTCAGACTCCACTGTCATGTCAACCGTCACCCTCTGATGTTTAAATCATTTATCCTTTCAGTTGTCCATGTATAACAGGTACTTATATACATTTTGTCAGTATTTAAAATGATGCAATCTATTATCATATTTTATAAAACATAAGCATGCATTAAAGTGTATAGTGCAATACTATAGTGAAAATATAATCAATGAATTACAGTAATAGCAATATATGTATCATGCATAGGGTAATGTTTTATGTGTATTGGGTGTTCATAATATCTAAAGTTGTTTGTTGGTGCGCACATCCAAAGCAGGTGCTGGACAAAAAGTGCTAAGCTATTAAATGGAAAAAGGGGTGGAATGTCCGCACACTTGCTCCCATCAGGATTTTTTAATGACTTTCACCAGTGTAACGTTTCGAGCTTACACTCTTCATCAAACTGATGGGAGCAAGTGTGCGGACATTCCACCCCTTTTTCCATTTGGTGTTCATAATATCTGAAATATTTCATTAGCTGGATTGCATTTATGTGAAAACATGAAGTTATGTTGACTGACATGATTATTTGTATGTCAGGTAGTAAATATTCAGTAGGTGTCATATGTATTTGACATACATATTTACATACAAAAGTTGTATGTGGTAAATAATTTAAAGCAATGTATACAGTATATTGAAAACATATTACATAAATAATTCATGTTTAAATTTGAATATAATACATCTGGTTATTAGTATTCACACTATTGCCAAAGAGCTTCTTTGTACTGTACTGTTTCCATGTCTTAAAAAGAGGGTAAGTTAATGTGTGTGTGTGTTTGTGTGTGTGTGTTGTAACATTCATGCAATTATATTCACCAAACAATAGCAAAACATACAGGGTAAGTTAAGACATGAATAATAAAGACAGTAAAAACATAATAAATATGGGGGGGTACATGCAATACATGGATTTCTATGCAACGTCACGAAAACATGCGTGCACAACCAAGAGGCAGAAAGCACCATAGAACAGCATAGAGCAATGCAAAAGAGCAAAAGAATAAAATGAGTTTTTGTGCTGAAAACTGCACCAATTCGAAAGCACGATGGTTAGAGAATGTTAAATATGTTCAATATCCCTAACAGAATGCATGTCTTCGCCAAAAATGACAAAATACGATGTTATATTAATAATGCAAATGAACGGCAAACTTTGAAATATAGTCTGAAATGAGATGTTATTATAATTGAGACAACAGGGGTATACAATAAAATCCGATTGTAGCTTACAGCAGCCAACTATTTAGGTTAAGTTTATAACGTTGTGGGCGGCCACCAAGCGTCTTCTGCCTCACGGCTGTGCGCGCATCTAGTTTTGTTGGTAAACGGGAAACCCGTGTATACAACAGAAAAGCTGGTGGAGCTGGGGTGGTGGTGATCAGCAGGGGTATTGGAAATACCTAAGGAATGGCATTTCTTAATTCAGAGTAACTGTGGTTGGTGTTAGCAAATTACTAGCTGAGCACATCACTAGATGAGCTAGGCAGTAGGTAGAATATCATGGCCTGTCTGATCTACAGTAATGCTACACTTGTTTTCAGTCAGCACCACTCCTGTCTTAACAACAGTACATCAGAATATTGTGAACTACAAAACAATTATCTTTGGTAGAATGCCCTAGTTCAAGTATATAAAAAAATATAAAATCATTTTTGTAATTTTTTCCACTGATGTTTTTATAAAGATCTTTTGAATACCTATGATAAAAGCAATCGAAAAAATATTTTTATTCCATATTTTTTTCAAAAATCATGAATTATTATGTAAAAAATCTTGTCCCGCATTTTTATGTCACAACCGAAACACTGTAAGGTTTAGCCCATAGGATGGTAATGATTTTAGCCACACCCCTCCATTTTGGACCAGGAAGTGTGTGTGCATCCCTCTCTCTCTCATGGCCACATGGTGAGTAGATCAGTCCAATCATTTTTGAGTAAATGCATTCAAAAGTCTCAAAATCATGCTGGAACATTTAAGAACGTCACTACCGAACACATATCTATTTCAATTAATCAAGTTGTTTTGGTTGTTTTTTTGAAAATCTAGTTTTTATTTGTGTATAAATGTTCAGAACTGTGCTATCTCACCATGTGCTGACTAGCATCTTTGAGATAGGCTCAAAAATATATTTTTTCGTCACTACCGAAACAGTCACAACCGAAACATGTATTGAAGTTTTGGTTGTGACGAGATTGTTTCGGTAGTGACTAAATGGAACGTTAGGTCCTACAGTATATTTTGGTAATTCAGTGATATTTCCAATTGCACATTTATATAAATAAAATGCATTTTAGGATATTTAAGACTAGGCCTACAACCTAAAATAAAAATTTTGTTTCAATGATTAAGCTAGTGCTATTTATGGGTTTCATCAGGTTCCTTTCCACAGGTGTATTAGTCAAGCACCATGCAGTCTGCATTCACAATCTAGGTTCTTGATTGTATACACCTGTGGAAAGAGACCTGGGGCCTGTACTACGAAGCGGGGTTACTGGCTTATCCGGGTAACTTCGAGAGTAACTTGATCGCGTGTGGCGTAACTTCCCGATTAACCCGTACTACGAAAGCTGGATATGTTTTAACCGAGGTATGCTGCCATGGCAATTTACGCTGCATCTCAAACCTGCTCCGAGCAGGTTATGTTCTTGGTTAACCCGAGGTTTCCGTTAACCACACCCTTTATAAGTACCACCCCTCCACTAACAATTTCTCCCGAGACATGTTGGCGTACCTGGATGATCCATAGGCTACGACATTGGAGCGCAAATTGTGAGGGACTCTCTTCGCAGGACGAGAGGTTTTAGAGACCGCCAGAAAATATATATAGCCTCCCCGGACGATATTCTCTATGAAGATATAGATTGTCAGCCGAGGGAATTCGTTATCTTTGTCAGATGATCTAGGAAGACGTCTCATAGAAATGCCCGTATGTGGACATTCATGTATTCCATTGGTGGTGCATTCCTCATCCATAAAATAAGGTGATCGCGTCATCATTGAAAGTGGTGACTTGCGCTGCAACCCGCCCCTTTTATGTGAATGCGCACAAACTGCAATTAGGTTAACCCCGGTTCAACAAATCAACTTCATAATCAGCGTCGTAGTACCGATTAACACCACTTAAGATAACCAGGTTTTGTCAACCCCGGTTTAACAAAGTAACCCTGGGTTACATCTGGGTAGGTTAAGCTCCCTTCGTAGTACAGGCCCCAGATGACACCCATGAATATAGAAACAAATTGCCAACATGTCTAAACATAAAAGAAAACATGGAGCAGAAAGACTGATAAAATATAGACAAATATTGAGGGATGACTCAATGAAGTACCAAGAATATTTAAGAAAGGAAAGTGAAAGAAATCATTGTTCAACTGCATATTTTTGCAGAAGCATTAGTTAGGAAGACTGAGGGCCCTATCTTACACTCAGTGCATTGAGGAACCAGTCGCGACACAATTGTTTTTCTAGTTTTAGGTCAGCGCATTTTATCATTATTCCGCCAGACCTTGCACACCCACGGGTGTATCGATGAAAAAAACAGGTGTGGTCAGGCATATGATCAGAAATTGCTATTTTGATGCCACAGAAAATTATAACACCACTGACCAAGGAATGTGATTTAAAGTTAAATGGGCATTATTTCGGTTATTTTGAGGGTGCACTGTCAGGAGTCTAACAGCCTGGTAAGACCTAAGCCAGTGTTTCTTGAACTGGGGGTTGGGACCCCCAGGGGGTTTGACAAAAATTTGGGAGGGGTCGCAAAATTATTTGCAGAAGGTTTTCAGACCAACATGTTTAAAAACTGGGATATTCAGTAGTCCTAGATGTAGGGTTACAATTCACAGTGTTTCCATAATGTTCCTCCGAATGTGGATGCTTTGTTTACGCAAACTCAAATCTCTAGTTGCGCCTCTTGCAACGATAACTTCAAAGATTCTGTGCGTAAGCTTACCAGTGATGCAGCCTTTTCTTGCCACAGAACTGCCAGTTATACATTGGATGAGTGCTAGTTATTCTTTGGAAAACAATAAATCAAATTATCAAAGGCTTGGTTTTTGATGTTGACATAGCATACCGTTTCTGCCTCTGCCTCCAATGCCAGTCTTGCAACATTTTCCAAAATGAAACCAACTTTCATTGGCTGGAGAGAAAGGGGTCTCGAGGCTTGGCCAATGTTTTTTGGGGGTCGCCAGTCAAAACGTTTAAGAACCACTGTCCTAAGCTAGCCTGGCTAGCGCCACCACTTCTCAATGAGACGTGGTCTGGGAACCAAACGTTAATTTTCTCGTATTTGAAAAAAATGCCCAGACACGTTTATTGGGTGCCACGGATGTCTATCAAATGTCTGTGCATAGCTCATCATCGTCTTGTTTTCCTCCTTGTTCTGTGATTGGTCCCCTATCTCAGGCGAAAATTTGCTCCATGGTCTCCAGGCTGCCTTAGCAGCGTGAATCAAATCACGCGCAAGGCAGCATGGGAACACCCAGGCTAGACCTAAGCAACAAGTCCCTGGCAACGCAATTCAAAGTCTGTGCTGGTGTGCTTGGATGAATGTCCTTAGCATTTTTAACATTCATTGGAATGTTATCGGGGTGTTAGTAAGCAAAGTGCATGAGCGTAGACCGTACACAGACATATACATACTCCATACACCTGGGTACGCTGGTTTGCCTGTGTAATCTGTGTTGTGTTGAACCACGTGGCTCAGCCTGTCACTCGTCCGTACTCAAACCCGCAAACAGCAGCACCTCGGATCAGGAGTCGAGGATGCTAGCAATAGCAAAGCAAAAGCCCAGGCTGCAACACTACTCTATAGGCGTCTGCAGGGAGGTTTACCAACATACTGCACACCTACCGTTACACTCCTAAAGCCCCCTAAACCTCACCCCTGATCTGGGTCATGGTCCAGTATTCCTACACAATGGACCACCCCTCCACCTTCGTTTTGTTTTCATTGTTGAAATTTTGGAAAAAACCTTGTCTTACATTTAAAAAACAAAAACTGAACTGCGGATTTGCTTAACTACTTGGGCTGTCTGACCGAGTGGATCAGAGTTTAGGCTGGCTATGGACGAGGCAAACTGGTGTCGCCTGGTTTCAAGCATTCCAACAATAGTTCCATACATACTTTCACATTTTGTTTTGCACACTTTCACATTTGTGTGAGTACCTAGTAGGGGTTATTGTTGATTTAAAGAGTAAAAAAAGTGTAAGCCTTCAGCAGATCCCTTCTGCAGAAATGTGTTTGCTCATCCGTATGGTGGTACTGTGCCATGGTACATACAGTAGGCCTACTTCCTTTTAGGGAATGGGAGATGGCACTCTTATTGTTTTTCTTCTGATTGGTTATGGCATACCTGCTGACATTTAGCTTTTAAAAAACGAGTTTTGGGTTGCCAGGTTTTATGACAACAGGATTGAAATTGAAAGTAAGTCATTGTGTTGGCTATATGTAGGGTGCATATCATACCCAATTTGGCAACCTGGGAAATGTCAGACTAACAGAAAAAAATGAATAGATCCATGATTTTAAAATTAAGTTTGATGGTCATGCAATATTCTGGGAGTTTCCCCGTAACACACAAACTATCCATCAGCTGTTCAGTGAAATATTAAACAGATTTCTTTAATATATATATATATATATATATATCTGATATATGTGCTAGCTGCATTATTTGTGACTTATTTGTCATTTTTATCAACACAAAATACTGGTAGTCTGATGTAATAGTCACTACCGAAACACTACCGAACATGTGCTGTCACAACCGAAACATGGGATGTTTTGTTAAAAAAAGAGTATATCTAATCATCTGACAAGATAACATGGTGGTGTTTGGTTAAATATATATTTATAGTAATACATCCTTAAATTCGAAAACGGTATGATCAACTTTAGGCGTTTTACAAAGAAATATTGTTTTAAAAATGCAATTAATCTCATAAATTTCCTTTATTTTGTGTTAAAAAATATTATTGTTATCAGTTGAATCATGGAAATGCTTTAAGAAAATTCTAAAAAATATATTTAGAAGGTATATGTAAAGAAATTCCTAATAGGTTATCATAAAACTTCTTATTTTGTTAATTGTTATTGTGTTTCGGTAGTGACAAATTTTGGGAGAAGGAAAACATTCCAAAACTGTATAAAAAGACAATATGAAATTAAAATGTCCAATTATTAGAAATGTGTACCTTAGATGTTATACAATGCATGTGAATTAAAAGTTTTGGGGAAGAAATACACTTTTTTCAAAATGTTTCAACCTCTGAATTTGCACGAATTCGGTAGAATGGCCCATCTACGTAACTGCCTATTTGGGGCCTATGGCGCGCGAATCGTGCCTAAAACCTTCCGACCGTCCATCTGATCAACCAACCGATCGACTAACCGAACGTCATACCACCCGCCTTACTTACATGTATCAGAATAATTGCCTTTTTATAAGCAGCCTACATATACCTACATGAACTTACACGTATCCAACATGTGCCCAGAATTGTTGCAACATGTACTTATTCTGTTGGAACATGATGGATACATGTAGGCTTGTGTTGGAACATGAATACATGTAGGATCACTGTACAATGTTGAAACTTCATTAAATGACATTCATTAGTCTATTTGTGTCGTTATTAGTGACAAGCTATTCCTATTGTTGCTTAAACTATTATGCGTAATAACCATCGGCAAAACAGGACTATAACCAATTATCTGCGAGATATGAGAAATGCCATAGGCTGGCCTTACCACATTTTCTCTTTCTTACATCAATAGCCTATGTTATGGAAGCATATGAGCCCACTTCAAATCTCCAAATATGTGATTATGTATCCTAGCCTATAGGCTAAGTTTAACGTTTTATGGACAATATCCCTCGGACTGCAATTTGAATAGATTTTGCTGTGCTGTACTATAAAAGTAGACCTACGGCCATCTCTTAGAGTGGCTTGAGATTAACATAGCCTAAATACTGTTGACACTAATAAAGATACGTTTATAAGTAGGCTAACAAATGAAAAGTGTTTTCAGCTGAAATGGCATGAAGGCTATATGTGGACCGCCTGGACCTTTGAGCAAAACATCAGCAGACAGAGAAGCCCTCAGTGTAGCAATGCAGACTGTTCGGGGGGACCTGCTTATCCAACTGTGGGTTGCCAGTCGAACTGACAGGCTTATCATAAATTTGCATTTATTTCAATTTGGCTATAGGCTACGTTTAAAGTTCCTATGGTTCACAACTAGGCCTACTCGCAATATGCTATCGACACTAGTTAACCACAATTTGTAGCCCTATTGGTCATGTTAAGCGTTACTTGCAATGTGAAACTAAAATCTAAGACAGTAGAAAATTATGTTTTTAATTTAATTAAGTCTTTAAACACAATTTTCTACTGTCTTAGATTTTAGACAAACAGACAAAATGCACCAAAAACAAAACCTCTGGAGAGGTAGCTACACATTTGTTGTTGCATGATAAAGCAATGAACGTGCTGGTAGGCTTTTGACATGACGTTTGATGGATCCACCGGATGGTAGGAAGAGAGGTTTTTGGCATCATTCCCACGCTATAGGGGCCCTCTGTCAGTGCTGTGCCCTTAGAATAGTCTTAAAGGCTGATTTATGCTTCTGCGTCAACTCCACGCCGTAGCTATGCCATAGATCCTAAGGCGTCATGACCTTTCGGAGCTCTGTGTCGGGGTTACTTTGCGTCGCGGTGACTTCTCACATCTCCCAACCTCACACATAAATGGAAGCGTAAGCGTTAGTTCTGTCAGGAAGACTTAATTGGTCACTCATCATTCATTACTTCCGCATCAGTCTTTACAATGACATGACTTTGCACCTGCATGTTGCTTTCAGGTGCCGATTTTCGATGTTCCGTATCCATGCATGGGTAGCTAGTCATTCACTTCGCCAAAACTTTAACTTGTGATGCAGTTAGTGATGGGTAAATGAAGCCTCGAGCGCATTTCCCTAATGTGCCGAGTAATGTGCCGAAGCTTCGAAACATGGAAGACAAGGAAAACACAGCGACATCTAGTGGTTTGCATAAATTATCGCAGCCACGGACTAGTGAAATGAATGCCTACAACGTTCAACACAATGCCAAAGCTTCGAAATGTTCTCATTTATTACATTAAAAGTGTTGCAAGAAATTTGCATTTATGTTTGTCTCAATTCAATACTTGTTAAGATTGGTGTTTTTGTGGAGGCGTGAAATCATGTGTTATCCCAGTCAATGGTCCAATCGGTCTCCCATCCACTTAACGACCGCAGTAGACACTACTTAGCTTCTGAACCAGGACGAAGTATTATCAACCTCAACACGCTGTGGACGAGAGTGAAAAGGAAACGACCAGGCGCCTAATTAAACCAAACCCTATATGGCCCGACATGTTTTGACATTTCATGAATCAAACTTTCAAAAAAAGGAAAATATTATGTCAGCCATTATTGTTAGGCCTACATAGAAATTATTAGCCTGTATTGCTTTTAAATTACATGATTGAAGTTGAGACAAGATTGCAACGCAGACACGTTTTAATGTCATTGTTCTAAATGGCAAAGCTTAGGCTAGGCCTAGGCTATTTCTTCTTTATTTCTATGTGCATGTGTAACGAATGAACCTCAGACTCAAATGCAGCAAGCAGATTGATTTAATAAAGTTCACGTAGCTGGTCACAAATCCAATAAACAATCCAAGGGAGAATCCAAAGAGTAATCCAAGTTCAGGCAAACAGGTCAAAAAACGAGAGATCAGAATCAAATCTTAGGCTATACAGGCTTAGTAGAGTCACAAACAACAATACCTCACGTTGGTGTGAGGTGCTTCAAGTGAATATAAAGGGTGAGGTTAATTGGTGATTAGTCCCAGGTGTAGCTAAAACTCCAGGGAAGCTGTGCAGGGCTGAAGTGGGCGTGTCTGTTCAGAACGTGCAGCTTGCACAGTCTCAGGTCTTACAGCATGATATTATGGAAAAGAAAATAACGTAAATTCCCAAACAGAGAAAGCATCCTATATAAAACAGGGCTACCCTATAGAAACACAAATTTTGCCTGACTCTTGCAATACGTAACACAACTCATTCCGACACTAGAGCGGGTGCCCTGGTGCGCAATTCAAAGCCTTTGAATCAGATTCCGAAGCAGTCACGTGGGTGTGTGTTGTGTATTGCCCTTTCACAACATACATCCATTAAACACCGGAGTAAAGTTAACCATAGTCTGTACTGGATTTTTGGTTATAGAGACGTTACATTACATTTGTTACTCTGCCGAAGGTCTACTGCTCTAGCTCAGTGTATCAATGCGCATAACATAAAGGTAGTCCCATGAACTTTAACTAAAAGTAGTTCCCATAACCAGTATTTATGTGAACATAACAGTGTGTGTCCCAAACGAAGCTTCAGATGTCACACTCACAAACCGAGGCCTCGTTTGTCATCAGTCACGTGATTTTTATGGAAACGACACAAGCCTCGAACCAGGGCTTCATCTGGCACGCCCCTTTCTGCTCGACACAAGCTCCGAAGCCTCGCTTTATTGGGCACATCACTAGATGCAGTCACAGATCTTACCTTACGTCCGCTTTCAACTGTTTTGGATGCATCACCAAAGTCTCGGGGTTCCATTAATGTAGGAGGATATATCTCACGTAAACGTCGGAGAGTAGGTAGGCCAAATTGTTGCCACTTGTTCGGGTTGTCCGCTTGGTCTTATCGACGGAAAGAAACAAGTTCCACGGCTTTTGAAGGTTTCTCTTTTTTACCCTAGTCTTGGTAAGATCCTAGTTGCGTAATGATGTTTACGTTCCTATCGCTAACAATGCAATTGGTCGCTAAACCTAAGTAGTTAGGGTACTGTTGTGTATGGAAGGCCAACAGGGACAAAAGTAGGCTACTTTCCTTGTTGGCTGCAGTGCACTGGTCTGTTTATGACTGCAGTTCAGGAGAGGGATGTTAGTTTGCAGAGATTTATGGTAGGCCTGTTGGTATTGTCTGCAGGGCTATTACTATCGTCATTAACCCATACTATTTCCGATGCACCTGAAGGCCATGATTAATCCATTTTCATTCTCATGTCTGGCTGATCATTATCGTGTCATTGTCTGTTACTGTCATGATTAAATGTGTCTACATAATATGTAGGCCCATACATTGTTGATTTAACTAATGGCAATGTAAATGTTTCATGGATGTTTATTTGCCCGCGTGCTAGGTCCTTTCGGAAATTCTGTATGTATGCTATTCTGTATGTCTCCTCTCTAACCACTCCATTCCTCCTTGCAGGTTTTCAGGCTGTAGGGACTAGTAGCCTACTAGAGCTTTCCACAAACTCTTTCTCTGCCGAAAGAACACCTCTAGCAAGCACAAGTCTTCAGGCGAATACTGCACCCAGTCATTCACCTTTTTTTTTCCAAGCACAATGCACTGTGCTTGTCGTCATTCGTAATCCCCCATTAAGTCATGGCAGCCGCAAGCACAGGGATGACATTACTTCCCAGTTCTTCATTAGGCCTACATTAACATCTTAATCTTTTAATTTCAGGAGCAGCTCCTCTTTGTTTAATGTAAATGCTTCACTCTCTACAGTGGGCATCAGTTTCAAATGACCACTTCATTCGCGCATTACGCGGCGTGAAGCTGTGTGAAGCTTTAGTACCACTTTCAGCCACTGTGCGTCGCTCTGCCACTGTACATCGCTCTGCCTGCCGTCCCTTACATAATTGTTGCCGAGAGTAATCCCAGCCTACGAATTCAATAACAAAATAAATCATGCATAATTAAACATTACCTCGATTTAGGCTACTTGGGTGCTTAAGGCTTGACTACACGAAAATCGAAATCGAAATGTGTTGTCTACATTATTGTCAGTGTTGGGGTTAACGCAACTACGCAAATCAAAACAGTGGTGTGATAATTGAGCCAGTAGAGAAATAACTGTTCAGAATTAATCTGTAGCCTTGGGTAGGCTTCTGCAGAAAACAATGTTGTTGCCGATTTAATACTATCTGGCAACGTTTTTAACAGGCTATGCAATAGAGGCTTAGACAACTATGACCCACGTTTTGGTTTAAGTAAATTAATTTGCCCTACTTCTTGACTGCAATGTAGTCAATTGACTGCTTGACATGTCATTTTTATTTTTCTGTACAATAAACAATTACATCTGCTTTATGCCGCAGAATTACATTCATATTTGGCTGACTGCAGACGCGCCACTTCCCTCCCTATATTCCAAGATTAAGATAGTATGAAGTGCTTTTTGTATAGGCTACTATCATAAAAAAATCATCCTCATTTTGCGAATGCGAGGACGATATGAGCCTGTTGCATTTAGTTAGATGTCCGAGTCACGCATAATGTGTAAACCACTGGCTCGTAATCACAATAATTTAACACACGACAGTTGGATAACCTACTTCATCATGTCCCCATGCCTACATTTTTGTGAGTAGCATAGAGATCGTTAAAAACAATAAAGTATGGCTCTCCGTTTGGGACATCGAAAACTTATATTTTTAATAGACTACCGTCGAAGATGCTGACTTGCAAAAGCCTCGGGATAACACGTTATCTCCACTATCATCAGTCATGCCCCTTGATCAAAGTGGGGAATGAAATAAAAGTTTGAGAACCACTGGCTTAACAAGTTACCTACAGTCCAGAACACAGAATCTGTTGCAATATTCTGATGATTGGCGATGATATCGGCAAATGTTTGTTTTCCAAAGTAAGAATTTCACTTCACCATGCACCTTCGACAATACCTGGCCTACCTGGTATCATTACAAACATTATTCTGTGTCCTAAAACTGGCATATTTTATGACATTGTGTCATGTAAGTTCGTTGCAAAATCTAGAGAAATGTGTGAGGTGGTCAGGGACAATTGAGACACACATTGGATTGTGTTATTACTTGAACATTCCACACTATCCACAGCTGTGGTAGGCCTATCAGGGCAGGGAGGATTACTGTCAGCGCCAGGCTTTATATAAAATTCTTCAACAGAAGGCCTCGAATGTTGTCTTGTTTGTGGGGCTTTGCTTCGCTTCTGTAATTCGGCTTCATTGAAAAATGAGGGCTTCCCTCAATGACCCTCGAGAATAAATAAAGGTTGAATGAATGAATGAATGAATGCAGGCTTGCCCAAAATAAAGGCATGTGGTTTTGCGCAGCCTACAGTAAATAACAGACCCGCCAGAATGTGCGTTATGATGCTTTTTACGAGCAAGATGTTTTGGTACCCTACGACACTGCATGTTCTTAAATAACAATGATCATCAGTAATATTCAACCATTAATTTGGGTAAATGGGCAAGCGTGACCACCTTGATTGGCTGATTGGCTGATGATTGTAACGCTGGCTGGCGGGCATGATTCCAAACACCTCCCTTACGATGATGAGTGACAGGTCTCAGAATCGTCGCTACACAAGGACGGAAGATGATGAATAACTGGGGCCGTGGGCTATTCACAAAGGCTTTTATCTTACTACTAGGAGTAGGCTACTCCTAAATCGCGACTTACAGATTTTAGATTGGAGTTTTCTCTTAAAAGTTATTCACAAAGCCTTTCAGACAACTCCTAAACTAGGAGTGAGTCTTCGTGGCTATGGATGATGTCATTACTCATGCACGAGAGCTTGACTGAAGTGACCACCTTGATTGGCTGACGATTGTAACGGGAATTCCAAACACCTCTCTTCCGATGATGACTGACAGGTGACAGGTCGGAGAATGCGCGGCGCCACACAAGTAGTCTTGAAGGACGGAAGATGATTAATAACAGAATAAAAAGGCCTAGCCCTAAATGAATAAAGAGTAAGGCAAAACAGATAGCTTAGTAGCCTAATGAAACATAGGCCTATGGATTGATGCAGTAGCCTACCTTTGCAACATTATTAAATTAATCTGTCACCATATCCCTAGGCTACGTTTGCAAAGAGGAGAACATTTTAATTTGATTCACAATGAAACGTTATATTTCATTTATGTTAACAATGAGTAGTTTTGGTTGTTGTTGGTGGCGTTATTGCATCCCTTTTATGAATGCAAAATTGTTCCCTCGTGATTGGAAGCTCCTGTTGTGCATAGGCTATTTCAAAACATCGCATAGGCTATTTCAAAACATCGCAACGTAAAATGCCACAAAAAAGCTGTTTATGAATAGGTCTTGGTGAGTTAGGAGTCCTCTCGACTTAAGCTGTCCCAGACTTAGGTGCTACTTTTAGGTCTAAAATGCTTCGCGTGAATTACTTTTTGTGAAAAAATTAGGAGTCCTAAAGTTAGGAGTGACACGCCCATTATTTTTAGGAGTTGCTCCTAAATTCGCCAGTTAGGAGCTACTTTTAGCCTTAAAATTCTTTGTGAATACGGCCCCTGAATAAAAAGGCCTAGCCTAAATGAATCAAGGCAAAACAAATAGCCTAGTAGCCCAATGAAACATACGGATTGATGTAGTATCTTTGTAACATTATTAAATTATTCTGTTACTATGCCTACGTTTGCAAAAGAGAACATTTTAATTTGATTCACAATAATGTTACATTTAATTTACATGTTGACAATGATTAGCCTAGTTTTGGTTGTTGTTGGCGGCGTTATTGCATGTTAGTTATGCCTACAATGCAAAATTGCTTCCTCGCGATTGGAAGCTCCTGTAGCTGCATAGGATTTCAAAACAGCAGGTTTGTGAATAGGTCTGTGAGTAAGGAGTCCTCTTGACTTCTTTTAAGCTGTCAGAGGTGGGAAGGTGTGATTTTTTGGGGGATGGGCCGGATTAACTGGGCACAATTGTCTGATGGCCCCCCTTCCCCCCAGCCAACGTGAATCGGGTGGTTAGTTAATAGGCCTATCGTGAAGATTTTTCCTGCCATCTAAGGCACGAAGATTGAGAGCCAAGCCTCACCAAGTAGCTCGCTTTGTTTACAACTAACATTCCATTTAATTAAACTGCTTTATAGGCTATGCCGAAATAGTTTTCAACATTTTGAATATTAGTGTCGGGTGAATTGAAATGTTCTCAAAGTAGCCTTATGGCTGAAAGCTGCTTGGGACACCCTCCGGCCAAGCAATATAACCATACAAACGTGCTTCCTGCACTCATTGTTTCAAAAGGAGTAATTTTGGCTTTGTCAGAACTGAAGAGCTGTGGACGCACGGCACGGTATGCCCAATGAAAATAAATTAACATAACGCAACACAACACAACACAGAACCCGCTTCTCTCCGCAGTCACTGACAGTAACCTAGAATAAATGCATGGGGAAAACACTTCCCCCATGACAAAGACATCGTAAAACACTGAAAGTTAATATTTTGTCACTAGCAACATTCATCTGTCCTTTGTCAAATGTATTATGTTCCAAGTAATTCCCATGCAATTCTGCTTCATAAAGTTGAACAAATACATTTGCTTATTTCACAGAAAATATAAATAGCCAGTCTACAGTGCAGAGTTGGTAAGTTATGGTGGCCAACTTGCAGTGAACATACAAACAGGGGAAATTATTTCTCTTGCAGCTGAGTAGCCTCAGGTGCGCACGTAGACTAGTGATGTAGTGATGAGTCCGGTCTCGAGACCAATTTCTGCTTTCGGTCTGCCTCGACTCGCTCTTCAAAGACTCGGGTCTTGACTCGGTCTCGACCACAGTGGGAGGAGAAGGACTTCGTAATTTCAGACCGAGTCCTCGAGAGATACAACGATTTTTATGTTCATATAAAAAACAGACAACATATAACAACAATAATAATAAAATGCAATGTTGACCGGCATTATTTGAAAATGACATCCCATGGTGCAATGCAAAGATACTGCCGTCAGAGCCGTTTATTTATCTCTATGGCTCTGCTGCGGTGAGTGTCTGTAGGTCAGCATAGTCCATATTAAGACGCTTAAGACTGCTCCTCTAAACAATTCCCAATCTAGCTTAGTCTGTAGGCCTAACTGTTGATTATTAATTGGGGTGATATTAAATTATGAATATTAAAACTGAAATTTTTTCGATGGTCTTGGATTCGACTCGTCTCGACTCCTAAAAGATTCGGTCTTGACTCGGTCTCGACCCTTCAAAGACTCGGTCTTGACTTCAAAGACTCGGACTTGACTGACATAGATAGCGGTCGTCCCCCATCACTAACGACATAAGGCCGAACATGCAAGCCAATGAATCGTGGCTTTTAGCGACAATCGCTACCCGTTACACTTAAATAGGTTAACATCACTCTAACTTCAAGCAAAGAAAACGATGATTTGAAGACATCTGTTTTGTTGGAAGGGCAAGGGGGTAGCAACAGGGCAACACAGAGACAGGCCCGATGGCAGGGCTGTTATGAGAGTATTAAAATATGGGATATTCTACGGGAAAACATTAAAACGGCAAGACAGCGGGGAAAGTTAAAATAATGATAAACACGGAAAAAGTTGGCATGCATTGTTTCGTCCCCGTGTACAGGGATTATTTGTCATACTATTAATCACATATGATTATTTGTGAAATTGTGCAAACAGGCGCAACACATTTGAAAAGGAAGGACTGGTATGCAAGCTCACGGGAAAGATTGATTTAAGAACGTTATCACAAAGTGTGTGGCTATGGCGCGGGCGGAAGACAAGGCAGGGGAGGGTCATGTCTTTTTTAACAATTCTGTTGGAGGGTCATTGAACAATTTCTAGCAGGCAAGAGAGGGTTATGCAACTTCCAACTGAAGCACTCAAAATTCCTCCGGTGGCCCCTTCAATAAATAACGATCAGTCACTAGATTGCTGCTGGGCTATATGTCTTGGTTCTGTTAACAACTCATTGTCAAATGCATAGCCTATATCATGGTTGCATCCATTACAAAACGAACATGCAATGTGAACGTCTGGGATTGGGGAGAGCACTACATGCTCTACTGAATAAGCACGAAGTCAACCCTTTAAAATGAAAAAACACTCTTTAATAATCCAAAAAATAAACCGCTAATGAAGTAAACTTGTGACCATCAAAAATCGCTTATCGCTTGTAACTCCGATACCAGGACGTAACAGGAAGGCATTTGGCTGAGCACGGGAGGTTAATATGCTCCATGTTTTGTCCAAATGATGACTGTCTATCATCGTTGCACTCGGAGGAAACCGAATGTTTCATTCGTCCCGCTTTCAATCGGCCCGGTTGTACCTACTCAAAACGCAGATAGAACCTTATTATTCTAAGGTAGCGAAATAGCGCTCAGCATGATATTGGTTTCGGTGGATAGCCTATGATAAACGGCTTATGGCCAAATATGTGAAAACGCTAAAATACAGTAGGCTTATAAACCCGAAAAGTTGACAGTGATTTTTTCATAATCACTTTGGAGGGTCATAGAAAAATGTATTGCTGGCGAGGGAGGGTCACGCCTTTTGGACTAATGCTCCCAAAACTCCTCCGGTAGCCCCTTAAATAAATAAATCTTCCCTAAATAAATACCATCAAAAATCATTTATCGCCTGTAAACAGTCCCTAACAGTCCAAATGATGTCTGTCTCACTGGAAAAAACGGGATACAAATTAAAAGTCTGCTAAAGTCTGTAGTGAGGTCTGTGATCCCCACGCCACTGACCACGAGCCGCCTCACCGAAAAATGAAGCTGGCCAAGTCGAAGCACTGCCCACTGTAAGTTAAGGGTATGCATCTGTCGGCAGTGGAGTACTAGTCCCCTAACTCACTGTAACTATCTACTTCACGCATGGATGTGGGGCTGGTTCTCGTAGGCTATGGCACCTTGTGCACTGGGTCCGGGTGCTTGTGGGTTGTCTCATTAGTACCGCTGCTCGAATAAGGCCAACTCGGGCCACCATGCATCGAATCATGCGTCATGAGCTTCTGCAACTGCAGGTTCTATTTTTTCTGCTCTAACCCTGAGCATTTGCAACGGCAAGCTCTATTTTTGCTTCACTGCCCCGAGCATCTGCAACCTCTGTCCCGCTGCACTGACCCCAAGAATCTGCAACTGCGAGCTGAATCCTGCATCACTGTACCTGAGCATCTGCAACTGCAGGCTCTATTCCCCTGCTCTGACCCTGGGCATCTGCAACTGCAGGCTCTATTCCCCTGCTCTGACCCTGAGCATCTGCAACTGCAGGCTCCATTCCCCTGCTCTAACCCTGAGCATCTGCAACTGCAAGCTCATTGCCCTGCATGTCATTTGGGGGGCAATTGTGGCCTACTGGGTAGGGCTTCGGGCTTGCAACCTGAGGGTTGCCTGTTTGATCCCCGACCAGTAGGAGCGGCTAAAATGTCCTTGAGCAAGGCACCTGACCCCTCAATGTTCCCTGAGCGCCGCTGTAGCAAAGCAGTTCACCGCTTTGGGTTAGTGCGTGCGTTTCACCTCACTGTGTGTTCACTGTGTGCTCTGTGGTCACTAATTCACGGGCGGGATAAATGCAGAGACCAAATTCCTTGTATACATATGCAAGTATCCTATACCGAGAAACCTGATTTGCATTTAAATTTACATGTTAGTTAACGACATCTGCAAGCTTGACTCCCGTCTATAGCACCAAATCAATCTTAAATCTTTGAGTTACAGGTGGTTGAATTATTATCAAATCATGAGTTATCTCATTAATAGTATATTTATTCAGGTCATCGGATACTCTTTCTTGCTTTCTCTGATTCATCTCCTGGGTTACAACATGCACTGTTTAATATTGTTATGCTCTATTTCAGAGAGGATGACCATCTAAACATTTCTGGTGGGTATCTTTATTTCTTATTCTTTGGGGGTAGGCTCCACCACCTGCCGTTGCATTCCGGCAGGATCTGCAAGGGTCTGCACATTCAGTGACCTAGGACGAGGCCTACGCCAAAGACTATCTTATTGTTGCTTATGTATTTTGTGTATCCTTTGATGGATTAAAACATGTGTTAACTTTCATTATACTTCCCTGAATCTTTCTGATAGAAATGTTAGCGTTAGTTCTGTCAGGAAGACTTAATTGGTCACTCATCATTCATTACTTCCGTCCAATCACCTGTCTGCATCAGTCTTTATAATGACATGACTTTGCACCTGCATGTTGCTTTCAGGTGCCGATTTTGCACCTGCATGTTGCTTTCAGGTGCCGATGTTCCCTCCCTCCCTCCCTCCCTCCCTAACCACCACCAGTTTGGCCTTGTCCAGACGTCCGGGGGGTAGGCTCCGTTGCATTCCGGCAGGATCTGCACATTCAGTGACCTGGACCGAGGACCAGGCCTACGCCAAAGACTATCTTATTGTTGCTTATGTATTTTGTGTATCCTTTGATGGATTAAAACATGTGTTAACTTTCATTGTACTTCTCTGAGTCTTTCTGATAGAACTTTAAATCTTTTGAAGTTTTAGTCCTCAATCTTGTACATCCAGATTGGAAAACTAATTAGCCTGTAACCGTGGTCACACTGTATAGACCCCCTGGCCCCTACACTGAATTCCTAGAGGAATTTCCTGTCCACTTTAGCTGTCCAAACAGAAAAAAAATACTGATATTGGGTGATTTTAATATTCATATGGATGATGTCAATGATTGTCTCACAATTGCATTTCAATCTCTAACTAGACTGCATTTCCGACGGGAACTGCGAAAGTGTGCTTGCCCTGGTCCGGTCAGCAACGTGAGCAGACAGTGGCATACGCCATGCTGAACCTGGCTTGATCCAAGCATTCTAACAGTGCCTTTCAGTGTTGGAGCAGTGGCAATACCTCAAAAGCTCTAGGAGAGGGCTATTCAACTATTGGCTTGCGGGGTTCGTTGGATTTTACCTGTGGCCTGCCTTCGAATTTAGCTTCTATGACTAAGATCAAATCAATAAAATAAAACGACAGCAGTGATTGGCTGCAAAATGTCACACGTCTTGCGCCTCTCAAACTGGGCTATCAGGTAACCTACAGAAGAATTGAAATTATGAAATATGACCAAGGCATTAAAAAGCTGCTTGTTTGTCAGAATACTTATTCACTGATTTATTTTAAAAAAATATGAGCTATGAGTGTGAATGTTATATATTCCATCCCACAAATTATGTTTTACTGGTTTATTTGACAAATAATCTATATGGATTTGCTCTATAAAGACCTTATGTCTGTTTGGGATTGTTTTGTGCGCCTGGGGTTGTTTTGAGAGCCTATTGATGTATCTCAGATGTATCTCAGAATAAAGGAATACTTCATATTACTCTAAACCACTGTCTGTAAATCAACTGTATACTACTGTCTACATTGCACTATATTTCTTGACCTGTCTCTGTATTTCATCACCTTTCTATACTTTGCCTCACATTGCAACACAGATCAGATCTTTGGTTGCTATGAAGGCCAATCGTTCTAAATGGATGGTTGCTATGGCCAAAGGCCAGTTCTATCTCTGCCGTTGTCAAGCGGGCATATCGTAGAATTCTGATTAACCTTTATTTGAAACATCTCTATTTTACTTAGCCCACTTCCATACAGTGGGTCCCATTAAGAAGTGGCCACTTCATTCGCGCTTACCGTGATTCACACAGCAGCATTATTAAATGAATCTGTCACCATACAGTGGGCAGTGCTTCGACTTGGCCAGCTTCCCTCTCGGTCCGCGCGCGGGATCTCGCGGCATCACACGACTTTAATTTGTATTTTTTCAGTGACGCTGCAACAGCTGGCAGAGAGGTCTCAAGTGAGCAGGGTGTCTCGTAAAAAGAAATGGAGCTGGAAAACCCTACACAGACTTCACTACAGACTTTAGCAGACTGGTTTAGAAATAATTTAATAGCCAGAAATATGCCTGCCCTGCCCTAATAAAGAAATATTTGGTTAACAGCGAGTGAATCCCGTTTGCAGCCGTAGAAGAAACGCAGGACAAATTAAACATTCTGGTTTTCTCCGAGTGCAACGATGATAGACAGACATCATTTGGGCAGCCGTGGCCCACTGGTTAGCACTCTGGACTTGTAACCGGAGGGTTGCAGGTTCGAGGCCCGACCAGTGGGCCGCGGCTGAAGTGCCCTTGAGCAAGGCACTTAACCCCTCACTGCTCCCCGAGCGCCGCCGTTGTAGCAGGCAGCTCACTGCGCCGGGATTAGTGTGTGCTGTGTGTTCACTGTGTGCTGTTTGTTTCACTAATTCACCGATTGGGTTAAATGCAGAGACCAAATTTCCCTCACGGGATCAAAAAAGTATATATACTTATATACTATACATTTGGACAAAATATAGAGCATATTAACCTCCGTTGCTCAGCCAAATGCCTTCCTGTTACGTCCTGTTATCACGGAGTTACAGGCGATAAACTATTTTTGATGGTCACAAGTTTACTTCATTAGTGTTTATTTCTTTGATTATTAAAGAGTGTTTTTCATTTAAAGGCTTGACTTCGTGCTTATTCAAAAGAGCATTTAGTGCTCTCCCCAATCCCAGACGTTCACATTGCATGTTTGTTTGTAATGGATGCAACCGCGAGATACACGCTTGTCATAGGCGCCGATACCGCGGGTGCTCCGTCTCTCGGGCACGCACGTGTGCCAGCTTACAGTCCTGGCTAAATTTAAACATTCATTTAAAATCAAACATTGCAGTTTATGTTAAATTCAGCATCTCTCATAATGTGATTGGATATGTTGCTGTCAATTCCCCACTTCATATACTAACCACCAATGAGAGCGTCTCTCGTATAAAAATTCCTGACACTTCCCACCTGAAGAATTAACGCAAGGCTTTGTCGGGTCTTCAGCCCCGAATGTTTAAAATGTATATAGCCCTGAATATCATTTTAAAAGTAGTCTGACAAAGCTTATTGTTTTGAAACACAGCTAAACACTGGTACCTCATAGAACGTCTATAATATAGCCTAGGTGATCGCAACTCACAAAAGTAAAGCAGATAGAAAGAACTCACGCAAATCTAGCCTACAACACACAGACAGCTTTATGCGCAGGGGAGAGAGCGCGCGCGCACTGTGCTTTATGATTGTTGCCTTCTGATGGTATCTTGCTAATTCACTGAACTGCATTAGGTGACACAAATGGTATTGCCTTTATCTTATAACTCCTTGCCTGACCAGGCCTATGGTTTTTAAAAGTCAGATGTTCCCTGACAAAGACATTCGAAAATTAAGAATGTTTATTGACTTGAAAAATACACTAATTTTTGCAAACTCCCTTCATTCAACCCTTTGAAGACATCACCTCTGGTGCGCTATGTAGATCAAGCTGCATTCCATTTAATTTCTCAGAATTTAGGTCTACTAGGCCTACAATAACGCCATCACCAAATACATCTTTTATTTTTAGTTGATCAACCACAAAGAGTAGCATAGGCCTACTGTGCACAATGCACTGACGACTGTAGCAGCCCAAGGGAACCAGTTGTTGTAGATGAGAGGCAACCCCTTGTTTCAGATAGCCTGGACAACATGTTACCTGGGTGTTGCCTACATTATTAATTAATGGTAGCCTACAATAGTTAATTGATTCGTGAACATATTAGTTGGCTCAAAGAGTAGGGAATCAGGATGGAGAGAGTAACGCGTGTGTTGCTTTTATGGATCGAATCCAGTTTAATGCTAGTTTTCAAAACATATATTTTTACATGTCTTTTGTCTGAGTGGCTGTAATGTAGCCGAGCCATGCCATGGCGATGAAAAGCTTACTTCAAACCGCCTATAACAACTTGTTTGTGAATGTCTGACAACTGCTGCAGCGCATCCACGCGCAAGGAAACCAGTAGGTGGAGAAACCAGAAGGCACACAACACCGAACGATTTTAAGGCTATTTCAAGATAGGCTACTCAATGGTGCTATTTCACACGCATTATAGCGACCCCCACTCACCGGGTTAGGTGGAAGGTGTTAATAGACGATTGGCGTAGCCTACAGTGGACTAGGGCTGTCAAAATTGCTCAAAAATAACGTTTGAATATCCCCTCTAAAATAAACACATGTATTCAAATATATTGGAATATCTAGGCTATATTATTTGGCGATTATGTCAGTGACGCATCATGTCATCTGTTTTAACTTTTTGTATGGTTATTGCTTGACAGGGGGGATCCCAAGCATCTTTCAGCCATAAGGCATTTCCTAATTCACCCGACACTGATATTCAAAATGTTGAAACTATTTCGGCATAGCCTATAAGCAGTTTAATTAAATGTAATGTTAGTTGTAAACAAACGGGCTACTTGGTGAGGCTTGGCCTCACAGATGCGCCGCGGCCTTAAATGGCAATACAAATCTTCACGATAGGCCTATTAACTGACCGCCCGATTCACGTTGGCTGGGGGGCAGGGGGGGCCATCAGACATTTGTTCCCAAGGGTCTATGAATTATTAATCAGGCCCTGCCCCCCAACGAACGCAACTTTCCACCTCTGAGACAGCTGAAAAGAAGTCTAGAGGACTCCTAACTCACTAAGACCTACTTACTGTAGGCTGCGCAAACCACAGGCCTTTTTTTGGGCAAGCCTGCATTCGAGGCAGGCCTTCTGTTGAAGAATTTTATATAAATCCTGCGCTAACAGTAATCCTCCAACCCCCGCTACCACAGCTATGGATAGTGTGGTATGCTCACGCTTTATGTCTCCTTGCAAACTAGGCCTATAGCCCAACCATTTACGTCTTCAAAAAATAACAACTTGCCAGATATGCCTTCATATCTTTGGGCTTCATTCAGCATTGGAAATGACTCTTCTACATTTGCTGCCTGCTGCATCCTTTCTGTTTGTATTGTTTAGAAAATGTTTGACGTCTTGAGTTAATGCATTAAACCAGCGTTTCTCAAACTGTGGGTTGCGACCCACTACTGGAAAAAAAACAGGATTTTTTATTTTATTTATTTTTTTATCTGTAGCCTGGGCCCAGGTAGCACCCGATGCGCAATGGACGCACTGTGTTATTTACAGGGAAGCGCTTGAATCAAGGCAGCTTAGTTAGTCCCGACCTACATGAGATTTTGAACGTTGTTGTGAGAGTGGTGAATTTCATCAAAACCCGGCCCTTAAAAGCGTGTCTATTCTCCGCACTTTGCAAAGAGAAATCTTCTCTAGGTTACCTGATAGCCCAGTTTGAGAGGTGCAAGACGCGTGACTTTATTTATTTTTGCAGCCAATCACTGCTGTTGTTTTATTTTATTGATTTGATCTTAGTCATAGAAGCTAAATTCGAAGGCAGGCCACAGGTAAAATCCAACGAACCGCATTCACCCCGCAAGCCAATAGTTGAATAGCCCTCTCCTGCTGCTCCAACACTGAAAGGCACTGTTAGAATGCCTGGATCAAGCCAGGTTCAGCATAGCGTATGCCACTGTCTGTCTCTAGTTATGCCTACAATGCAAGTTCCCTCGCGATTGGAAGCTCCTGTAGACAATAGTAGACTCATTTCAAAACATCGCGTTAGGAGTTCTCGCCACTTCTTTTAAGCCGTCACAGACTACTTTTAGGGCTAAAGTGCTAAATAGCAGTCCTAAAGTTACAAGTGACGAAGTTACGAGTGCAAGCATCTCATATCAAATGACCATGGCATTACGCTAAACAACATAAATCCCAAAAGTAAAGTAGCAGCAACTGGAATCCATGCATTTCCACGGAATTATTTTTGGAATCTGATCCCTTATCATACCTGTTCATTCTTACTCGTCGCTCGACTTATCGTGACTAAATTCAAGATGGCTGCAAACGCTAAACTTCGTGAAGATACTGTCTGTATAAATCGTCTTGTAAGTAAACTACCAGTGCTTTTTCAAAAATGTCTCGTTTTAAATGTCAGCGCCCTCTAAAGTCTACCAATGAAGTGTGTAGATACATTAAGCCTCGTAAATGGTGTAAAACAGTGATTTATTTGCATGGCAAGCCCGATGCCGAAGCACCACCATTGAAAAAGCTGTTGGTAGCATCCGCTAACTAGCGCCAGATTTTGGAGTGCAGGGGACAAGCCGAGATGGGCTATGAGACATACGTTCACACTCGGTATCATGTTTCAACACACTTTAGGTCAATATCACACCGGAATTCTCCTTTAAATATCGTAGGCACAGGAGAAAACTTGTACATCCATTGGCCCGTGGGGAGATCACATGCCAGTTGCCTCTCCCTTCAGTGCTATGACTCGTTCGGCTGTGAGCTTGTTTCACCAAAAAAAAAACTATTGCAGATATCAATGCGTCTTTGTTCATGGGTTTGGCCTCACAGCAGAGGCTTAGACAACTATGACCCACGTTTTGGTTTCGTAATTTGCCCTACTTATTGACTGCTTGACAGGTTATTTTTTATTTTTCTGTACAATAAACAAATACATCTGCTTTATGCCGCAGAATTACGCACTTGGCCAGCCTATAGAACGGGCACATTTTGGAGAGAATAGAGAATGTACGCACGCAAGAATCTGTAGGCTATTTGTGGCTGGTTACCAGCAAACAATGTTTAATGCAGTGGTTCTCAACTTTTTCTTTCATTCCCCACTTTGATCAAGGGGGCATTCTCGAGCCCCACCTGTCCCTCATCGCTCTAAGAAAGTGGTAGGTCAAGCTTAAAATTGTCAAATTTATTTAAATAATGACAAGTTCTAAATATATCCTCTTCAACAGAGTTAAAATCAGCTGGTGCTGCAGATATAATAATAAATAAATACATAAACACACATATTTCTGTTTTCCAGCAACATATTAGGAAGCATAGGCCATTTTACAGCATTGTACAATATATTCAATGAAATACCAACATGCTGCATTAAATGGATCCATAATCCAGTCATACTAAGTACTGCTGGTTGGGAAATATTTTTGAAATAAACGTTGCAGGGATGTGATGTAGGCCTACTGTTTAATACATGGGATCACAAGAGTGCCTCCCAATCAGACGTTTCAGCGATTTCGCTCAGAAATCTCAAAGGCATAATACTGTCGTGATCGAGGCGCCTGTCCCATACTCAAGTTTTTTTGGTGAATGCAGTAATCTTATTTGCTAGGTGAGGTAGGTGCTTGTCTTTGCCTTGTAAATGGACATTTAACTCAAATGTATCGCTAAGATATATCAAATATATCGCTAAGATAGGCCAGCTTCGTCAAGAAATGTTCATTAGTGAACATGCTTGCAGATTCAAACATGTGCTCTTCCTCCAAGAAGAGGCAACTCGGAGCTCAAACACGCGCGACAGCACTTTACCTCGGGAAAGCCACCTTGCATCGCTGTGAAACAGTACAGCCTTTTGGTCAGCTACCATCTCTTCAGTGCAAAAGTATCCTGACAAACAAGCAGCATTTTAATGCCTTGGCCATATTTCATCATTTCAATTCTTCTCTAGGTTACCTGATAGCCCATTTGAGAGGTGCAAGACGCGTGACTTTATTTATTTTTGCAGCCAATCACTGCTGTTGTTTTATTTTATTGATTTGATCTTAGTCATAGATAGGCCAACATTAGTGAGAGATTCAAACATGTGCTCTTCCTCCAAGAAGAGGCAAAACACGCGACCTCGGGAAAGCCACATTGCATCGCTGTGAAACAGTACAGCCTTTTGGTCAGCTACCATCACTTTTCATCAGAAATGATGAAATATGGCCAAGGCATTAAAATGCTGCTTGTTTGTCAGGATACTTTTGCACTGATTTATTTTAAAAATATGAGCTATGAGTGTGAATGTTATATATTCCATCCCCTAATTCTGTTTTACTGGTTTATTTGACAAATAATTTATTTGAATTTGCTCTATAAAGGCCTTATGTCTGTTTGGGATTGTTTTGAAAGCCTATTGATGTATCTCAGAATAAAGGAATGTCCACAACATTAGTGATGTTTTTTGTGTGTGAATGTATTTTACTTAGCTCATTAAATGTAGCTGGATACTCATGAACGCATGTCTCTAATAGCCACAATAGGAGTAATTTTAGCAACACCGTATATTGTGTGGCCCATAACGACCCAGTGGGTCATGAAAATGTGCCAAAATTTCCATTCCTTGCTTGTTGTTACATTAATCCCATTCAGATTGCCACTTATCTGTGATGTAAGAGTTCAGTATAGGTTTAAGGTCTGGGGCAGGGATTTGACATTCTGTGACTTCTTCATTGAGGGCTTGCTTAGCAGCACTGTCCGCTTTCTCATTTCCCCTAAGACCAACATGGCCTGGGACCCAGGAAAAAACTACACTCAAGTTCTGGTTCTTTAGACGTTCTAGTTGATCAAGCTCAGCTTTGGTTGTACTTTTTGCGTACCCATAGTTTTCTATTTATTTACAAATGTACATAGGCCTACTGTAATTACATTTATACATAGTTATTCTACTGATCTTCATACTATTCATCCTGCACGACTTATTCTTACTACTCTTATGATGGTGTTTCTGCACTACAATGACACTGTTTCCACACTGCACACAGCTGTATGTTATGTACATATCTGTGATATATTTGTCATATTGAATATCCATATTTATTCAGTTTTATTATATTCTGTTAATACACTGCATATATCTATATTATTATTTCTACTATTATAATGTTACTGCTACATCTACATACATTATTCTATTCTACTTATTGTATGAGATAACTGCTAATACACTGCACATATTTATATTTAATTCATATTATTCTAAACCACCTTCTGTAAATCAACTGTATACTACTGTCTACATTGCACTATATTTCTTGACCTGTCTCTGTATATTTCATCACCTTTCTATACTTTGCATCACATTGCATGCATTCTGTAGCTACATGAACCACAGCTAAGATCCTTGGTTGCTATGAAGGCCAGTCGTTCTAAATGGATGGTTGCTATGGCCAAAGGCCAGTTATCTCTGCCGTTGTCAAGCGGGCATATCCTAACCTTATCTTATTTGAAACATCTCTATTTTACTTAGCCTACTTCCATACAGTGAGTTTCATTAAGAAGTGGCCACTTCATTCGCGCTTACCGTGATTCACGCAACAACATTATTAAATTAATCTGTCACCATATGCCTATGGCAATGTTTGCAAAGAGGAGAATCTTTTAATTTGTTTCACAATGAAACGTTACATTTAATGTTCATGTAAACAATGAGTAGGCTAGTTTTGGTTGTTGTTGGTGGTGTTACTGCATCCCTTAGTTATGCATACAATGCAAAATTGTTCCCTCGTGATTCAAAACATCGCGACATGAAATGCCACCACAAAACATTGTTTGTGAATCGGTCTTATTAGGAGTCCTCGCTTAAGCTGTCACAGACTCAGGCGCTACTTTTAGGGCTAAAATGCTTCCTGAATTACTCTTAGTAAAAAAAAATAGGAGTCCTAAAGTTACGAGTGACGAAGTTACAAGTACAAGCATCTCATATCAAATGACCATGGCATTACGCTAAGCAACATAAATCCCATAACGTTACAGCAACATCTCCTCCCTATGACACAGCTAGCTAGCTTCTAACCACACGAGAAATGAATGATGTTAAATCTCTGCTTAGCATTCTAATAACAGAAGGGGCACATTTATGTGGACCACTACAACATGACTCATTATGTCTGTAACTCTATAAAACACTTACTTTCATAAAGGACGCACACCATCCAGCACATACACATGGAAACCGATATTTTAGGTTCTTGGCCACAAACTCAAAACGTGTCTCTCTGAAGCTCTGTTCTAGAATCTTTGCTCTGAAGTCTGTTCCCGTTGCTAGGCAACATCAAATAAACGAAATGAGAGTCTTCCAGGTATTAAATGTGTACGTGTGATTACGAATGGATGTGTGTGGTTTGCAATTAGAATAAGTAAGGGATAATGTATAGAACGCCGGTCATTATGGGGAAAATAAGTCCCGACAGGGCGAACCGGTCTTGTTTCGCCCTGAAGGGACTTATTTTCCCATGATGACCGGCGTTCTATACATTATCCCGCTTTATTATAATGCTACTTGCCAAAACGAAAAAATAAACTCCATGATATGTCTCTTTACACTTATTTGTTACCGTTTAAAATTGGGCTTTTGCTGAGAAACAAATAGTTCGCAACACACGCTGAACTTGAATCAAACATTCTTTAGAACACAGCTGATCAACCGTCTGCTTTCACTTTTGAATGAAGTTTCAAGCACAAACTCCGTTGCCATTGACAGCGGTCATTCTTGTTTTCAGAGGTCCTTTCCCAAGAAACAATGACCGCTAGAACTTTCGGAAATCCCATTCAAGTCAATGGAGCATTCTACTTGCATTGTGAAGAGCCGTATAATAAACAAGAAATAACACTTCCAATAATTTCCCATGATAAATTACATAATATTTGCACCTTCCTTCCTTGTGAAGCTCACACTAATTCCACCGCATTTAGTGAAATGTAATACAACGTTGCCACCTAGCGTTCAGATGTAGGCTATTTAACATTAACGTGACATTTCCTGCTTATTCTTTCGTCAACTCCATGCTTTTAGGAAAACAATCTTTTTATCATAGTTCCTTCAATGAGCGATTACCAGCTCGTTTTTGTAACAGAGATAGCTGTTTATTGTCCCTAGGTTTACAGAAACACCTATTCATATGAATACGTATGGAGTGCTGCCGACCACTGTTCATTACATGGCCCAGAATGCCTTGCATGTCTTTACAACAAAACAACACAGTAAAACCTAAATGCCCGTAAACATATGAATTTGCATACATTTTTAATAATACTTTCCCATCATGATATTTAACAATAATGAAAAATTTAATTTGAATACCGTCAATGTGACAAGAACTGTACTACGTCAGCAATAAATAGCTAATGTTCTCCTTGCCATTTCAGTTCGTAAGTCCATACTATCCCATGGCTGAGCAAGGATTTCATGATTGGGCAAGGTTGCCCGGAGACATTGTGGCTCCCCAAAGACATTGTGTATACTTGGAAAGCATTGTGATAGATGTACAACTGTAAATGTGGAAGGTGGTAGTTACCAAATACGGGTGGGTTGTTTGCCAAATCCTGGAAACTTTTGGAATGTTTTCTTTTTTAGCTTATGCACCCTCACATTGGAGTCCCGAGTTCAAATACAAAATTTGGTATCGATATGTGACAGTGTTCCTGAGATATGGATCGACTTCCTGTTTCGAGCTTCCCGCCGATTTCGTTTGGCTGTGACGGGCAAACGCTTCTGAAAATCAAAAAAATCCTTTCTGTAACTTTTGTGAGGCTTGGTCAAAGGATCATGTACGTCAAGTTCGGACCAAATTTGTGACCTGTGAAATTTTAGTTTCGCTTTCTATTCAATCGAATATGGCGGAAGAATGACAAGGGTCAGTGACATCATTTTCAATTTCCACACTACACCGGTTCCGGCCGGACGTTCCAGAGTTGGACCGGTGGCGATATCTCAAAAGGTCTTGGAGCAGGAGCTGGCCAAAAATCGGGCTTACAGGAATAAGAAAACTTAAGAAGAACAATAAGTGTGCTGCTTTGCAAGCACACTTAATTAACCATGTCGGCTTCTGCCAAAATGTTAATTCACCCACAACAAGATAACCATACTATTGATCTAGTCTTGTCATATGGCATAAGCATAGAGCAGTTAACAATCTTACCACAACACCCCACCTTAACTGACCACCATCTAATTACTTTTAAAATGACTACATTATGCAATACTTAATTCAGCTGTCTACTAGTCACGGCCTATCTGAAAAAACGAATGCAGAATTTTTGCCACATTCCTGACTCAGGATGTATCAGAAGGTCCTTCCCTTAACCCAGAAGGCCCTATCCTTAGCCCAGCTGAGGTCGATCTGTTACCCGATAATGTGATGAACTCATTACGCTCAACCCTAGACTAAATAAGAAAACAAGTAAGACGTGCTCCATGGTATACCACACAGACTAAAACTCTCAAACAAAAAGCGTGTAAACTAGAACAAAAATGGCTCACCACTAAAATGGAAGTCTTTCGCCAAGCATGGAGAGATAGCCTGATCACTTACAAAAAAGCACTTAACAAGGCCAAGTCGGCTTACTATTCCTTATTGATTGAAGAAAATAAAAATAATATAAAAATTCTCTTTAGCACAATCTCCCGCTTGACGAAGAGCCATAATGAAGTAACCCCATCTATCCATATAAGCCTAAACAGTAATGATTTCATGAACTTTTTCAATGACAAAATTGAAACAATTATTATCAATAACCAATTAGTTTCACCAAATACAAATACCGGTACTCCTTTGCTGAATGATAGCAAAAATATAACAGAATCAAAGATGAGACCTGGAACAACATTTAATTCATTTACACCTATCGACATATTAGAACTCACCTCCACAATCTCTTTATCAAAATCTGTAACTAGTCTATTAGACCCTATTCCTACTCACATTCTTAAGACTGCTCTCCCCTTCCTGGATAATGCCTTGCTCCAGATTATAAATAATTCAATGCCATTAGGGCATGTACCACAGTTGTTTAAGATGTCTGTTATTAAGCCATCTCTCAAAAAACCTAGCCTGGACCCTAACAGCCTGGATAACTATAGGCCTATATCTAATCTACCTTTCATGTCAAAAATTCTCGAAAAAATAGTGTCCAAATAAATTGGTGCCTTCTTACATATGAACAAGATCCAGGAATTATACCAGTCTGGCTTTAGAGCTCACCTTAGTACTGAATCAGCCTTAGTTAAGGTTTTCAATGATCTCATTGCTGCTGATAATAGAAATGTATCAATACTGGTCCTCCTGGACCTCAGCGCAGCCTTTGACACCATAGACTATTACATACTACTTCATAGGCTTGAACATTCTATAGGCATCAAAGACTCAGCACTCGCTTGGTTTAGATCATACCTTTTTAACCGTCGACAATTCATACAGGTCCATAATGAACCATCTACCCAGACAATGGTAAAATATGGAGTGCCTCAAGGCTCAGTACTGGGGCCCCTGTTATTTTCTCTTTATATGCTTCCCCTAGGTTCTGAAATTAGGAAACATGGCATTCATTTCCATTCTTATGCAGATGATACACAATTATACCTCTCCATAAAACCTAATGAATTAACCCCATTAGCCAAACTTAAAACATGTATAAGAAATATAAAAACATGGATGACGAACAACTTCCTGCTTTTGAACTCAGATAAAACAGAAGTTATGGTTTTAGGTCCTAAAAAGATGAGGAACATCCTATCCTCATCACAGGCTACATATAGTGATCTTCCACTTCATTGTGGCCCTTTGTTAGGCGGGACCTTATCCACAAGTGTTAAAAATCAAAGGGTTATAATTGACCAGGACCTATCACTAAATAATCACATAAAACAGATCACCAAAACTTCATTTTACCACTTAAGGTACATTTCAAAGATAAGGAAGTCCTTATTCTTACCAGACGCTGAACAATGAATCCACACTTTTGTCACTTCAAGGATAGACTATTGCAATGCTCTATACGCTGGCTGCAATAATACCTGTCTAAAGAGCTTACAGCTTATACAAAATGCAGCTGCTCGCACACTCACCAGGACCAAAAAATATGAACATATTTCCCCCATCCAGCAACAGGTAAGCCCATCTATGTCAATCAATGTATACAGCTACAGTAGATAGCATACCACTGTGAAATCTTTAATCACACATACTCTATACACATTTAGCTAACACCAGTGCTAAAAGTCAAGCCAATGCTCATACAAGTCACGTACAACTCACATCATGCACCTTAGCAACCACCTCAGGTCCCTAGCAACAATCTAGCAACAGCTTTGCATGCACTGGTATTTCCTTCAGGAAATGCATTTCTAGTTATTATTATTCTTCCAAGCCCTAATTTGACTCAAACTGCTTATAATACAAACTTGGTTTAAACTTTGACACGTAGGTCTTGAATCAAATGTTAGTCCTATTTTTAAATAAAAACTAAACTTAAAATTCTCCATAGACTTAACATTGGCTTTATGACATCATAATAGGCTATTAAAGAATTAGAATGCAATCAACTGCACCTGTGCTCTCCGGCTATTAAAGAATTTTACTACACGGCTCTTCATAATGATGAAGAACGCTCCATTCACTTGAATGGGCCTTCAACATTCGGTGGTCTGATATTTCTCGATAACAGGCCGTTGCTTAGTATAACAGACCGCTGTCAAGGAAAATAGGTTTTGTGCTTCTAATTCACGTCTTTGAAACTTCATTCAAAAGTAAAGGCAGTTGCTTGATCAGCTGTGTTCTAAAGAATGTTTGATTCAAGTTCAGCATGTGTTGTTGCAAACTATTTGTTTCTCAGCAAAAGCCACGATGAAACGGTAACAAATAGTCTATAGCCTAGGCTATGTAGGCTAAAGAGTCATATCGTAGGGAGTTTATTGTTTCGTTTTGGCAAGTAGCCGTGTAATAAGCGGGATAATGTATAGAATGCCGGTCATTATCGGGAAATCCTTAGTAACCACCTTAGCAACCAACATGATTACCTTAGCAACCATCCACTTTTAATAGCATAGTAACCATTATAATTATCCTAGCAACACCCTAGCAACCACCTCAAGTACCCTAGCAACAACCTAGCAACCACTTTCAAAATATCAACCTAGCAACCAGCATGATTACCCTAGCAACTAACCTAGCAACCACTTTCTATAGCATAGGAACTGCTATGTTTACCTTAGCAACACCTTAGCAATCACTTTAAGTACTCTAGCAACATCCCAGCATAAAAATGCACTGTTCTGTTAGCCGAAGTCTTCTTTTTTTATTATTATTCTTCCAACCAAAATTTCTGTGTCTAATTCAGCTTCAACCGTTTAACGTAGAAACTTCGTTCAAACTTTGTAACGTAGGTCTTGAAAAGGACACTTAACCCTTTCGTGCCCATGCCGAACATTAAATTTTTGGTGCTGGATGACCTCCTCACACAAAAAAACTTCTTGAGTATAATACATACCATCAATGGGATATACATACCATTGTAATCAGAAGGATCAGGTCTATGAAATGTTGTAAAATACATATGGTAATGTTGATATAGTAAACAACAATCTTTGAAAATCCTCTCCAATGTATATCCAAAATGTCAAAATTTTATTTCATTCACATAAAAATGAATTTATCATATTTCTCTACAAGAGAAAAATATAGAGTGTATGACATGATCAGCAAGTTGTGGGCTATTTAACAAAAAATACACACATATATATATATATATATATATATATATATATATATATATATATATATAGGAATATAATAGTGTCAGACACCAAACAGGACGAGGACCACAAAAGCGTCACGTTCAAAAGTTTATTTAAGGGTTGGGGGTTATGGGGGTTTCAGAAACGAAGCAGCAGTACAGTCAAGGACTAGGCGGTATTCGTAGAAGAGGGACGGAAGGCAGGTCAAGATTACCGGGGCTGGAGAACACAGAAGTAGTCGAGCGGGTCCGGGATCACAGGCAAAGAGTCAGAGGCGTTTTCCAAAACAGGCAGGTAACTGGTGCTGGTTGCAGACGATCTGACAAGTGTGGACTGAAAAGCAAGGCTTTATATACAGGGCATGATGAGTGGTGAATGCAGTGCAGCTGGTAGGTAACGAGGGTGAGGCAGAGCAGAGCAGAGCAGGTGGAGGTCAGACTTCAATCAGCGTGTGTTACCAGGCAGAGAGAGAGCTCATGACAGAACCCCCCCCCCTAAGGGACGGCCCCAGAAGTCCCCAAGAGTGACACCACGTCAGGAGGGCGGAGGGGAGCCGGTGGAGGGCTAGAATTCCTCCGAGCGGTCCGAGTGAACATCCTCGGAGGGAGCTGGAGGGTCGTGGACAGAAGACGGGACAGGTACCGAGACAGGGTCAGGGACAGGACAGGAAGCCGGGCGGGCAGGACGGTTAGGGACCCCTCTGGGGCGGCCCCTACGGATTGCAGGTTGATCAGGATGCAGACGGTGGAAGTCGGTGACGAGTGTCCGGTCCACAATCCGACTGGCTGGCACCCAGGTTCTCTCCTCAGGTCCATAGCCCTCCCAGTCGACGAGATACTGGAGGCCCCTACCTCGCCGCCTGGACCGGCAGGCGTCCGAACGGTGTACACCAGCCCACCGTCAACGAGGCGAGGAGGAGGGAGGCGCCCGCGGGGACCAGCGGGCTTTCATCGCGTCGGCTTGACTTTGAAACATGGAAAGTAGGGTGCACCCTCATGGAGGTTGGCAACTGGAGCCGGACTGCGGTTGGGCTGATGACCCTCTGGATAGGGAACGGGCCGAGGAATCGAGGTGCCAGCTTACACGATTCCACCCGCAGTGGGAGATCCTTGGCTGACAGCCACACCTTCTGGCCAACACGGTAGGCGGGTGCCGGCGATCTTCGGCGGTTAGCCCCAGTGGCATAGCTGACAGCTGACTTGAGTAGCGTGGCACGAGCGTGTGACCAGGTATGACGGCAACGGCGGGCATAGGCGAGGGCAGGCGGGCAGGACACATCTCCTTCCTGGCTGGGGAACAGGGGGCTGGTAGCCATACACACACTGGAAAGGTGACATACCAGTGGCAGAGCAGGTGAGGGAGTTGTGAGCATACTCTATCCACATCAGTTGTTGTGCCCAAGCCTGGGGTTTTCAGAAAACCATGCACCGCAGCGCCTTCTCCAGCTCCTGGTTTGCCAGCTCCCATTGGACTGGGGTGGAACCCAGAGGTGACCATGTGGCCCCTAGAAGGTGGAACTCCTTCCAGAATGTAGAGGTGAATTATGGCCTCAGAGACAACATCCCTGGCAGCCCTAGAAGACATGATCAAGAACAGCCTGGGCAGTCTCTCTGGCAGATGGCAGTTTAGGGAGGGGAATGAAGTGTGCCATCTTGGAACCGGTCAACCACAGTGAGAATGGCCGTCCCACCTGATGGTGGGAGGCCAGTTACAAAGTCCAAGGCGACGGGGACCAGGGTCGGGGCACAGGCAAGGGCTGGAGTCCCCACTTGTTCTGACCCGGATCCTCAAATTGGCTCTGGGAGCCCAAGAGGCGGGAGTTGTCCCCACTGTATGACCCGGACCTCAAATTCTCTGGGATGCACTCTGGGCATGCACTGGGATGGTCACGGAGGGCCTCTTGAATTTCCTCCTCGATATCCCAGGTCAGGGCAGCTACGACGCAGGGATCGGGCAGAATTGATGCAGGTTCCTGGGAAGGGGCGTCATCCTTATGAAACTGACGGGAGAGAGCGTCCGGCTTGGTGTTCCGAGAACCTGGGCGGTATGACAGGGTGAAGTTGAATCTGGTGAAAAACAAGGCCCAGCGGTACTGTCTGGGGTTAAGACGTTTGGCATTGCGGATGTATTCAAGGTTTTTGTGATCGGTCCAGACCAGGAACGGAACTGTGGACCCCTCCAGCCAGTGACGCCACTCCTCCAGGGCAAGCTTGACAGCCAACAGCTCACGGTTTCCAACATCATAATTGCGCTCTGCAGGTGAAAGCCGGCGAGAGAAAAATGCACAGGGGTGCAACTTGTTGTCCTCCTCTGCCCGTTGAGAGAGTATGGCCCCGACTCCCACGTCTGAGGCATCCACCTCGACAACGAACTGCCGGGTCTGAATCCGCATCTGGAGGATGGGGGCAGTGGTGAACCGGGCCTTGAGGGTATGAAAGGCTGTGTTGGCCTCTGGGGTCCAGGAAAAGGGGTGTTTGATGCTGGTCAGAGCTGTGAGGGGAGCGGCGACGGAGCTGTAGTTCCGGATGAATTTCCGGTAGAAATTGGCAAAACCGAGGAATTGCTGCAATTTCTTCCTATTCCCCGGAACTGGCCAGGAGGTAACTGCCGAGACCTTTGCGGGGTCCATCTGGATATTGCCTTCAGCGACGATGTATCCCAGGAATGACACAGTCTGAGCATGGAACTCGCATTTCTCCGCTTTGACATAGAGAGTGTTCTCCAGGAGCCGTTGAAGAACCAGCTGGACATGACGGGTGTGTTCAGACAGAGTTCTGGAGAAAATTAAGATGTCGTCCAGGTACACGAAGGAAGACGAATTTATTCAGCATGTCCCGCAGCACATCATTCACCAGCGCCTGGAATACCGATGGGGTGTTGGTGAGGCCAAATGGCATTACCAGGTACTCGTAATGGCCGGTGTGGGTGTTGAATGCAGTCTTCCACTCGTCACCCTCCCTTACTCGCACTAGGTGGTAAGCATTTGGTGAAAATAGTGGATCCCTGGAGCAACTCAAAAGCAGAGGTGAGTAAAGGCAGAGGGTACCGGTTCTTCACTGTGACATCATTCAGACCTCGATAATCAATGCAGGGGCTTAAGAGACCCATCTTTCTTTCCCACAAAGAAGAACCCGCACCAGCAGGAGAGGAAGACAGGCGGATGAGTCCAGCTGCCAGGGAGTCCCTGATGTAATCCTCCATAGTTTTTTCTTTCAGGAGGGATAGTGAATAGAGGTGACCTTTGGGTGGAGCAGTCCCAGGGGAGGAGATCAATGGCACAGTCGTGGGGCGGTGTGGGGGGCAGAGATGTGGCTTTGGTCTTGTTGAACACCTGTCGGAGGCCATGGTAACATTCAGGGACATTAGAAATGTCGGGGGCAGTGCTGGGGGGTACTGAGCCGGGGGGCAGCGAGGCAGCACGCAAACAGGTCAGGTGCCGACGGGCCGAGTTTCCATGCTGGTTCGACCGTGCGCTGGGTCCATGTTTGGTCAGATCGTACTGTCAGACACCAAACAGGACGAGGACCACAAAAGCGTCACGTTCAAAAGTTTATTTAAGGGTTGGGGTTATGGGGGTTTCAGGGGTTCCGGGGGGGTACGGGAGTTCCAAGAGTCTGCGTGTGTGTGTGTTCCCCCAGTGGCCAAACAGCAATGGCAGGAGCTGGATGATCCGGGAAGTCCTGGGGGAAACACACACACAACAGCAATTTAAACGAAGCAGCAGTACAGTCAAGGACTAGGCGGTATTCGAAGAAGAGGGACGGAAGGAAGGTCAAGATTACCGGGGCTGGAGAACACAGAAGTAGTCGAGCGGGTCCGGCATCACAGGCAAAGAGTCAGAGGCGTTTTCCAAAACAGGCAGGTAACTGGTGCTGGTTGCAGACGATCTGACAAGTGTGGACTGAAAAGCAAGGCTTTATATACAGGGCATGATGAGTGGTGAATGCATTGCAGCTGGTAGGTAACGAGGGTGAGGCAGAGCAGAGCAGGAACAGGTGGAGGTCATCAGACTTCAATCAGCGTGTGTTACCAGGCAGAGAGAGAGCTCATGACAAATAGGACTGTTTCGACAGGACCTGCTGGGAAATATTCGAACACCCAGACCTGGAGGTGTTTACACACAGGGTTTTATGTTATATTAAATTCTGCATAGACACTGTCACAGTGGATAAACGCATCCGGGTCTATCCTAATCAGAAGCCTGGATGACAAAGGAGGTCCAGCAGCTGCTGAAGGAGAGGAACACTGCCTTCAGATCAGGAGGAGCTGAACCACTTCGTTGCCCGCTTCGAGGTAAAACCACCAGAGGCAGCAATGCCACATCCTGCAGCCAACAACTCTTCATCTTCACTGTGGAGGAGCATGAGGTGAGGCGTATGCTGCAGGCTGTCAACCCGCGGAAGGCAGCTGGTCCCGACGGCATCTGTGGGCGAGTTATTAAGGACTGTGCAGACCAGCTGGCGGGGGTCTTTACCAAGATCTTCAACCGGTCACTCTCCCAGTCCACCGTCCCATCCTGTCTGAAGAATTCCACCATAGTCCCTCTGCCCAAAAAAACAAATATCTCCACCCTCAATGACCGTTCAGTCCAGTAGCACTCACCCCTGTGCTGATGAAGTGCTTTGAAAAACTGGTTCAGAAGCACATTATGTCATTCACCCCCCCCACCTTTGACTCACACCAGTTTGCATACAGGGTCTACTATAGGTCGCCATAGCCACAGCCCTCTATGCTGCTTTGTCCCACCTGGAGCAGCAGGGGAGCTATACTCGGCTGCTCTTCATAGATTTTATCTCGGCTTTTAACACCATCCTGCCCCACAGACTGGTGGACAAGCTATCAGGCCTCGGACAACCACACTCCACCTGCCTTTGGATTAAGGACTTTCTGACAGACCGCACTCAGAGAGTACAAGTAGGCCACCACACCTCCACCGCCCTTAGCCTCAGCACTGGCTCCCCCCAGGGCTGTGTGCTGAGCCCCCTGCTCTACACCCTCTATACCCACGACTGCACCCCCGCTCACCTCAGCAACACCATGGTCAAATTTGCAGATGACACCACAGTAGTTGGACTTATATCCAAGGGGGATGAGTCCGCCTACAGAGATGAGGTGGAGCGTTTGGTGGGGTGGTGTGAGGCCAACAACTTGCTCCTTAATACAGCTAAGACCAAGGAGCTCATTGTGGATTACAGGAAGAAAAAGACAGACATCCAGCCACTGGTGATAAAGGGGGACTGTGTGGAGAGGGTCACAGACTTCCGCTTCTTGGGAGTCAACATCATGGAGGACCTGACCTTGGGCATCAACACCACTGGGCTAATGAAGAAGGCCCGGCAGAGACTTTACTTCCTGAGAGTTCTCAGGAAGGACAACATCCCCCATCCCTCAACATCCCATCGGGTGCCCTCTTCCCTCTCTGGATGAACTGCACCGTTCCCGTTGCCTCAAAAAGGCCAATTCCATCCTGAAAGACTCATCACTCCCCGGTCACAAACTGTTTGAACTACTGCCATCAGGCAGAGGATACAGATCCATAAAAACCTAAGAAACAGTTTCTACCCAACAGCCATAATCTCACTGAACGGTGCTACCATAGCATAGCTTTATGTGTTACATTTTATGAATGTGGATGTGTATGGGTGGGATATGTGTGGGGTGTAAAGTTTTATGCACTTTTTTATGTCCTTTTGTGTCCATAGTGACTTTTTTACTTATTTATTGCTACTTTTGCACTGAACAAGGAATGCACTTAATTTCGTTGTACCTGTGACAATATTCTATTCTATTCTATTCTATCCTTAACTTTTCAAAAGTTATGATAAATTTAGTGATCAGTGTAAAAAAATGCAGGAAACGGGATTTAGAATGTTGACAGAATTCACATTCTCTTTCTCACCAACAACATAAAAGTATGCAATGAAGTCAGACACAATGGTTTAGATTAATTCAGTCTATCAGAATAAACCATTTATTTGTATATAAGCAAATGTTACAGTCAATAAGAATGATGTAAAAAAAACATACTTTACAGTATACAGGAAGTAAATACACTGTATATTTATTGAAGACCATTTCGGAATAGAGACATAAAATACATTTGATTCAACAGATACAACTTCCTTATATAAATCAGTATAATATGAAAACTATATACATATATAAAATGTATTATTATTTATGAAAAGCTAGGAATACAATCAACTTCAACATCACTCAAAAAGCAATGTGTTCTAAACATTTGAAAGTGGATTACATAAAACAAGCCTGTTGAGAATAAACACATACACACATATACTGTACACACAAACTCACACACACACAAACACACACAGAGGAGGATAGGGAAAGGTGGGGTGGGGAACCTGAAGGTTGAACACAGAAGAGCTATGACTCATTACGAAATGCATCCCCTTCTGGAGAATGCCAAATCTGACAGCAATTTTGTTTACCAATAAAACATAGTCGCCTACTGTTACACTCTGGGGCCATACAAGCTACTTTAGTTTTATTATGTACGTTTTTTTATAACAAAGCCAACAATTGTTCTGTGGCTCCTGTGGCTGTACAGGAATATGTACTTGATGGAAAGGCGACAGAGTAGTAGTTGGAGCAGATGAAGGTGAGGCTGAAATTTTGACGGAAACGCCTGCCAGCTGTTGTGATAGATTTTCTCCAAAGTCTTTCTGGCTGTAGCTACCAAACCAGGTTCAACACCAGATTCTGCATTGCACTACCAAACCTGAAATAATAAGGAACTACTGAAAACAGCAATGTCAATGGAGAAACAGTGTTTTACACCATCCTGCGTTTTTTGTACACAATATGTACTTATTTATGTATTACAATTATTTACACGTTTGGTCTCTGCAAAAGGGCTCTGCTATATTGATCCGAAGTTACTCACCATCATTTACAGTCCTACTTGTTTCAAATGGTTTAACGTAACCAGTGATTGCCGCCATCATCGTTGCAACTTCATTTGAATACACTTAAGTCACTGGGAGAAGGCAATGTTAAGTTTCATTAACGTTAACTCTTGCATAGTTTTGCACGAATGGCCACAAACGTCACCTAGCCTGCTAGGTCGACAACCTCGGTTGGACCACTTATTAATTAACCCGACAAATAACGTTATTTGTTTTTTAGTGAACACATTATTAGACTATAGCTTAACGTGAGGAGGGATTCAAAGTTACAAATGGCCAATTTGCTTAGTATGCTCAGAACAGCGGTATCTGAAAATACTGAGTTAAGGTATCGTTGTTACCTGCGATTGCACTGCTGGAGAAGCATTTTGCATTGGTATGATTTGATCAGGTCTTGCCAGTGATATGTAAATCCTCCTGTAGATGTACCCCATTTCAAAATAATACGTCTAAATTGAAATATGTCTGTAATCGTATGCCTCTACCACAGGCTTGCTAGTCTTTCACCAGAGAGGGTGCTCCATTATAAATCAAAAATGTAATATTGCAGCCTTCATGTCAGCTGTAAAAATATGAGAACATGGACCTACTACATCAGGATACTCTGTAAACATTTTACACATAATCAGGAAGCTACTTGGCTGTTCAGTGTGTGATGTGCTAAAGTTGTACTACATTTAAAGAAACTTATTTTTATTCTTTGTTTCAAGTGCACAAGAAAATACCACATTATGATGATGATGGTTATGGTTACGCTTTTGTCCAAAGCGACATACAAATACAAAACAATACAAAAAGCCTAATGAAATAAACAATGAAAATGAGGGGGAAAAGCAATAATAAGTAATAATGCCCATTCAACCAATAATATAATAACATGGTAAGACTACATCAAGGAGAATATCAATAATACACAATGTCAAATTAATCAACATCCTAATGAAAATAAAACAGTACTACTGCATACAAACCATAACGCGTAAGTGCTTAAAAGACCAAAAACTATTACAAGAACAAAGAGCACTGGGCAACTCATTCCACCAACATTGAACCACTGAGGAAAAGAGTCTTGAATTTGACCTAGCGTTTAAGACTGGTCGACACAACAGACGCTCATCAGAAGACCGCAGTTGGCGGTTGGGGATGTACATCTTGATCATTGAATTAAAATAACAAGGAGCAGATCCAGTCAGTGTCCTATAGGCCAAAGTGAGAGATTTAAAGTTAATTCTGGCTACTGTAGGGAGCCAATGGAGAGTAACTAGGAGAGGAGTTACAATGTGTCCTCTTTGGCTGATTGAGGACCAGTCGTGTCGTGAATGATATATCAAACAAAAGAAATAAAAAACATTCAATATTGATTTAGTATCAACCAATAATTATTCTGATATTAATATTCTTCTAACTTCTACATCTTTGTGAAGGCTACTGTTAAATACTAAGCAATGGCCTCTGACTTTTAAATACCAAAGCAGTTAAATGCAGTGGTATAGTCTACGTGATACACAGGACTACACAGTAAACCTATTTAAAAAGCATCATCATCTCAGTGTACCCATTTAAAATAGGCAAGGATACATATTTAATAACATTTGGGGTTGCTCACAGTATACCCACCACTACAGCTAACTAGACTACACCACTGGTTTAATGGCGCATTGCAATTTACAATTTGTGTGAGTTCAGGGGCATACAGAAAGTTGAAGTTTGGGTGACATCAATAAAGAAAATAGAAACAAAGTGACGTGTACAGCCTCATATATGAATAATGTCACATTAACAGAAGGTTCAGAGCAGCGGCAGACCTTTCTTGGTGCCACGCAAGTTATTGAAAGTCATGTGTTTTCAGAACGTAGTGGTGCTGTGCCATGTCCCCTTCAGGTTGATTGAGTGACAGTGGGTGATGATGTCAGGGAGATGGATGTCAGGGGACTTGGAGAAAGGGGGAGGAAATGCCACCTCAGACCACCCTAGCCAAACCACTTCACGTAGGTATACCGATGTAGACCATGGAGACACAGTCTATAATCAACATAATAAGCTCTCTTATACGTATTTAAGAACAACAATAGACAATAAAACTTTTCAGTTGATACGCAACACTTACCAGACCAGAACAAACCGAAGATTGTTGTTTGTACTGTTTAGCTAACTCACAGCCGCAAAATTCATCCAGCCAGCTAGCCTTCGGCACCGAGTCGACCTCATTGTCAACCTGCGTTGTGGAAAGGAGAAGGGGGCGGATTTCACTTGACAAGGGGCGTGTTTAACTCGCCGAGTGGGCTTGCCTTACCGCGACTCCTCTTCACTGCGCATGCTTCAACTTCTGCTGTGCAGCCGCACTTCAAATTGGCTCCAAATTTTCCAAGATGGCGTCGCCTCGGCAGCTTCAATTCCATAGAACGCTGCAGAATGCAGCCACACTGTCCAGTTCTATATATACAGTCTATGAATACAAAGCAGCTGCCCTGTTCACAAGCCAATAAATCAGCGTCAGCGACTACAAGGAAAACTGAAGGTGTTTTCTATTGCCATATCAACATGAGCTAATCGCTAACGTTATCAGAGATGCTAGTTTTTGTAACGGCAGGAATAAACACACATGGTAACAAAATCAATCGAAACATGTGTAGCTTTACTCAACACATTAACACTATGATACAGTGTAATTGTCAAGTTGTATGGCTCACTGTGTTCAAAGTCAATCTTAAAGGAACACGCCACCCAAAATCAGTAGTAATATATGTTCTTACCTTAACTTTCACGAGTTGAGTCATACCTCTCCCGCGTCCGTATGTGCACTCAAACGCTCTGGAGCGCGGCGCGAATGTGTTAGCATGTTGCTATGCTATAGGCCTCTTTAAAGTTAATAGCAGTCTCCTCACATTCCACCTTATTTCGGATTTAAACGCACAAAAGTGCTTTAGATTAGGCTATAATTTAAATGGACGCTATTTCCTCTTTCCAATCTGGCGAACTTCACTACAGTAAAACTGCATTTACTAGCTAGTTTCCCATAACAACCACCACATAGTCAAGGTAAAGAGGGTTATTAAAGGAACACGCCACCCAAAATCAGTAGTAATATATGTTCTTACCTTAACTTTCACGAGTTGAGTCATACCTCTCCCGCGTCCGTATGTGCACTCAAAAGCTCTGGCGTGCGGCGCGAATGTGTTAGCATGTTGCTATGCTAGCGGGCTCTGCCGTAGCCGTAGAGGGAGTAAAATGGCATTAATCAAACATATCCACGTTTTCCCTACTTAAATACAGTTGCACAAGTAGTTGATAAAAATGTGTAAAGTCACACAACATGAAACGCAGACATCCCAACCTGCAAAAAGCCATTTCAGGGAGGTCTCCCCCAAAAAAAAAAAAAAATATATATATATTTAAAAAATTACTTTAGCCTTCTTATATACTGAAATAGTGATGAATATCCTATGTTTGTTAATTACTTGTCTCTACTCAGCACACCAAATAAGGAAGGCCTATAGTTAGAAATTGTGATAATAAAGTAGATTTTGGTAGTTTGGTCTTTATGTAGCCTTGACAAATAGCCATCTAGTAGGCTAGTCCTAAATAATATGCACATGAAATGACACTTGTTAAACTCACCTCAACATGTCTTTAGCAATCATTTAACCCGCCATGACAATGCTAAAGTCACTGTAGTCTGATGTGAAATGGGTCTTAAATGTTCCTATTTGGGGGGCACTCTTCCTCTGCCATGACGCTCCTGCTCCTACTGAACTGAACTGAAACAGGCCAATCAGGATGCTCTCTGGCACACACGCACTTTTCTCTCTCTCTCCCCCATCCCCATCCCTGTGGGTAATGCTTACATTGAGATGCACACACAATTTGAAGTTTCGGTCTTGTGTGCGTGCTCTTGATCGCTCGGTCTAGATTCCGGGAGATTTTATCTAATTTGCGGGCGTCAGGGAGCCGTTATCAATATGCGGGAGACTCCCGGAACTTCCGGGAGACTTGGGATGTCTGGAAACGTGACGATATTCCAAGCGAATAAACAGGAGAACTACAATGTCTGGCGCAATAGCACTTGGGAGTACTTCGACCTAGGTAGTAATATTAATTAACACCTAATTGTAGATCCTATCCACCACAGAGTTTAGAATCCATGCTTGATCGACCCCTCCCCCTCCCCTCTGAGCGAGAGAGAGGCACACACACTAGAGATGCGCTGATGGGCTATTATTTCAACCATAACTGCATAGCAAAACTTAATCCATCCATCAGCAAAGTTTTTGACCAATTTTCAAAACCACACCCGCCCGCCATCCGCTGTGTTTTAATGTATATGGGATGCGGCGCTGCTGACGTGAGGCTAGAAAGCTCTTGCCTGTTCTTTCTAGAAAGACTGATCCAATGCAGCAAATATATTAAAAGCCTAAAGTCCTACATTGGCTGTGTTGTAGCCTATCCCCAGAATATCAGCAGCAAACTCAGTCTCTGTTCCGCAAAACAGTCTCAAAATAGACGCACATCGGCCTGTTGCCTAGCCTATTCTGTGTGCCAATATAGCCTATCGTCCAAAATGCTTGATTGCATTGCATTCTCCACATTTTTAGCTAAATTTTTATGTACCACATCAGCATTTTTGTTCCGTGAATCTTTTGTAAATTGCTTTACAATAACGTTGGGCCCTTGTCAGCAGCCTTCGGCTTGCCTCTTGCCACTATTCACTCCTTCGTCTTCAACATGACAGGATCTTTTTTGGGGGGGGGCAGTCACGTGATCGGGATATGACGGGAGTATTTGTGTGGGCTCAGGATGGGATGGGAGCGACAATTGATTCCCGTGTCACCCTCTATTTCGAATACCGGATGTGTGTGCCAAATTCCAAGACTTTTTGCCCATGGGAACCATCTTAAAAAGCAGGGGCAAAAGTCTGAACAAGAATAATAATAATCCTTACAAAAACAATAGGGTCTTGCACCCTTCGGTGCCTGGGCCCTAATAATCCTTACAAAAACAATAGGGCCTTGCGCCCTTCGGTGCTCGGGCCCTAATTACATTTCTGACAGAATATGTGTTTTCTATAACTACATATTGAGAGGAGTGAAAATATCGCTCAACTTATTTCATGTCAGAGAATGTAACGCAACATAGAAACGCGGTGCCCATTGATTTATTCAGCTTTGATATGCTATACTGGCTTGCCAATATAATGCTTACCTAAAAAGCAAATTGGTACTACAAAATAAACTTACTTACAGGTTTTTAAATTAAATTGTCAAATAAAAATAACTGACATCAAAAGCAAACAAGAATATTGCAATATTGAACATTGCAAGAGTAATGCAGCTAAGTTTACATTACGTGCACTAACCCCTGCTATGCCACAATGTTGACGCTGATGAGAAACCATATTACTGTCAAATAACATGATTTTAGGATTACAAATTAAGATAAACCATAACTAGAACCGATTTAAAATATATCTTACCAGAGTTTATCCAGCTGTGTGGATATCAGTCGATGTAATCTCCCTAAGTGCAGACAGCATCTGGCTGTCCACATCAATGTCCAAGTCGACTGAAGTGATTTTTTCATGACTCATCTTCAAGTATCCAAAATATTTTGCGCCATAAACCTCTTAACCAATCATATCAAATTAAAGCTTATGTTGTCAGCATTACAGGGAAGATTTCAGAAATAAAATCAGTCATCGGACAACTTAGATATTAGACGATTGGTCATCGTTACAATTGTAACGAAATTAGAACGATCAGGCACGTTAAGGATTAAGCAATGTATTTTTAGTTTTTTTTAAGATATTAACCAAAAACCAGCTTATTTTTCCCCATAGACTTTGCATTGGCACTATGACATCATCAAGGGCTAATTAAACTGATTTGCACCTGTATCAAATGCCAGCTGCTCAACTAGGCCCTATTAAACTATCTATGAACATCCATTAAACAATCTGCCTATCAACATCCATTAAACTTTCTGTCTATCAACGTCCATTACACTATCTACATTCAACTTTTAAACTATCTACTCTGTCTCAGGCTTTAAGTATACAATCTCTCTCTTAAAGGTAAACTATGCAGTATTGGCAATTTCCTTACTGTTTTCTCGGTTTTTGCTTCTTTTTCGCTGGCTCTGTCATGATGAAAGTCTGAGAAACTCCATCGCTACCTTTTTCTAGCCGGTGACTGGCATGTATGTGTATTTGAATGCAGTGAAGCAATTCGTTACACTCGTTATACTTCCTGACACTGAGGCCGTTGGCCCACCGCCCCACAGTTGCAAGGGGGGTTTTTCCGCCTACAGGCACTAGGGGGAAGCGAGACGGCCACCATTCAACCCGAAAAAAGTCATATAACCATTCCAATGCCTCTGAAGCTGTTAAATTAAGGTAAATTAAGCTAAAAAACGTGCATATTAAGCTAAAAAACCTGCATAGTGTGCCTTTAAGACTACAGATCCTGTTCAACTGTTTCCACTACGCACAACTGTTCCAAAATAAAGGTCCTCACTACAATAATTCAGGACAGGAGCCTGATGGAGGACTTTGTGCAATGGTGCAAACTCAATCACCTTCAACTCAACACTTCAAAGACCAAGGAGATGGTGGTGGATTTCCGCAGGTCTAAGCCCGCTCTGCTACCAGTCTCCATTGATGGGGTCAATGGGGAGGTGGTAAGCACCTACAAGTATCTGGGTCTCCACCTGGACAATAAACTGGACTGGTCAGCCAACACTGACGCACTCTACAAGAAAGGGCAGAGCAGGCTGTACTTCCTGAGGAGGCTGCGGTCCTTCAATGTGTGCAGCAAGCTCCTCAGGATGTTCTACCAGTCTGTTGTGGCCAGCGTCCTCTTCTATGCAGTGGTATGCTGGGGAGGAAGCACAAAGAAGAAGGATGCTGGGCGACTTGACAGGCTGGTAAGGAAGGCTGGCTCTGTAGTGGGAGCTGAACTGGAGTCCATCACTTCAATATCTGACAAAAGGACCCTGAACAAACACCCTGTCCAATATCTTGGACAATGAATGCCATCCACTCTACAGCACTATTAAAAAGCAAAAGAGCTTGATCAGCTGGAGACTTCGCTCACTGCCATGCACAACTGAAAGGCTGAGGAAGTCATTTGTCCCCAGGGCCATTGAACTGTTCAATGCTTCACTTAAGGGAAGAGGAGAGATAGACTTCTCTGCATAGTCTGTCTGCCTCTCCATCCTCTCCATGTTTGAGTACTGACTGCCCACTACTGTTTTACTACTGTCCACAGCCTAATGTCTTACTACTGCTTTACTGCTACACTGTTTTTCATGCTATATTAGCACACATGACCAATGGCTTCTGCTACAATACTGAATGGCTGTAACCCTATTACCTCAACCTATTCTTGCACTGACATAGTTTTTTATATTACCTTGTCTACATTATACATTACTCTCTTATTTGTCCATATTATTTATGCTGGTCTCTAGACCTTATTCGTTTTTCTTATCTTCTACTGTGTCTATTGTACAGTGGAGTTTTTTTTATGTGTATATATTTATATTTACCCTTTCTGCTGTAAGTGCATGTTGTGTGTGATGTCTGTTTGCTACTGAGAACTTGAATTTCCCCTTGGGGATCAATAAAGTATCTATCTATCTATCTATCTATCTATCTATCATCTGATAATATTTGTGTGTACAGCAGTGTTACCCACCTCTGCAGACAACTTCTTACAATATAAAATCATGCCATTTGGGCTTTTAAATGCAAACACTCTAAACTATACAGTACTCACTCTCTCTCTCTCTCACACACACACCATTACCATAACACCTTTAGAGTTTAGAGTACAAAATGCTGCAGAAGGTTGATTCAATTTCTAACATCATCACACCGATACAGTCAGTATCACCTACAGGAAATTGTCTTTACAGCTCCTACAAACATGTGAGGCCATGCAAACGGAAGTCTAACAGATATGTTTTGCCAAATGTGCTCTAAAAATGTGATTATAGATAGAATTGTTGTTATAGTTACTGGAAACTGGACACAGGTCATTCAGCTACATTCAATCCATGGTAAATATATGACATTAGAAGACAAGCAGATCAAAACATAGAACAATGTCAAAACAAAGACAAATCCTCCAAGAGAACATAATATACATGCACATGGAACGTTTGCAACAAAGTTGACAAATTGGCAATTCTGCAACTTTAGCAATTCTGGGGTAACATACTATTTCTTCCTTCTAAAATTATTAAGTTCTATACTTGCTTGGCTTTCATGCAGCAATAAATGGTTCCTTTTAGGAAAGCTAGAGGGCACACTTTAAAAGAGCAGCAGACTAAGCAAAACCCCACAATCACTCCAGCAAACATTACAAACCTAATTATCTTGGGAACAAAAGTTCCTCTTTATTTTCACTTAACACAGTTAGACATGAGCTGAATCTTACATTTTTAATTCAAACTGCCTTCAATTCTCAGCCAATTATTCATAGTTTGATATTAGTAACCACATTTAGAGTTTCAAAGCCCTTTTCCATCATGTTTGTGTGTGTATTAATCAGTCCACCTACACATTGCTTGGATTAGCCATTCAAGGGAACAGAGTTAAAAGAAGCATAGCTTAGTGGTGAAGTACACAGTTTAGTGTATATCATTGACAATATGTAAGAGGTTAGGCGACACATTCATCATATTTTCTCTAATCCACAGAGAGGGGGTGAAATAATTAAGTGTTTCCCACATTATTAGAAAGATGTTGAAATATTTAATACCTTCTGCCATTATTCAGTAATCCACACAGCAACTTCTCAGGATTACGTGTGACAGTAAATATTAAGCTCTGCTCTGATGCAATTTATTGTTTCAAATTAATTTATATATTGTGTTAAAATTTCTTAAAAATCTATAAAACACCCTACTCTTTCTATCATTCATAATTTGTTCATTGAGATTAAACATTGCTTCACGGGTTAAACTGGTTCTGTGAGGGGTGTTGGTGTCATGTAAATAAATAAGGAAATGCATACAGTGTACGTATAGTATCAGTATATCTCCCCTGCTGGTGAGGGATTTAACATTACAGCTGTGAGGGCCTGCTGTCTAGCTGCGTGTACAAAAAGGTATCACAGAAGAACGTTTTATCTGTTTGTACAATAGAATGTTATCACTGGCAAGCGCAAAACTATACAGTGGAATCCTGGAAGTGCCCTCATGTAACAGGAGTGTGTATTCTCCTCTCCTTCTCTATCTTTGCATTGTGATCATAAAATCATGTGCCATGACAATCAACCTGGGTCTTGTTGCTTTATTGCTCTCAGAGTTCAAAGAAAACAAGTCAGGCAGGGAGTGAGTCAGTCACATCACATCACCTCTCTTGACAACAGCAAAAGAACAAGTGCATTTTTCGATGGCATGACTCAGAAATTACAAAAAGAGCAGGGTAGGGCTGCAATCCACTGCAACCGTGGTTGTCTGTGAATACACAAAACATGTAAAAACACAATGTTAAAAGGAACAATTTCAAATAAAACCATACCTGAGTTGAAAGAAAAGAAAACTAGTGTGGTAGGGAGCGAGTCAGAGTGATAGTGGAGATGTGTGGGTTCTGTGAAGTTTGTCCACTTATTCCTGTATGTTATACTATCACTGATGCGAGTAAGTTATGTGTTAACGGAAGGCATGGCCAGATGGAAATGACCCGGTGCTCCATGGGCCTGACCATTTTGCTGGGCTTGTTGATTGAGTTTGCTGGGATTGTTGATTGAGTTCCTCCTTAAGTCCTGTTTAAGACTAGTCCAGTATAGTGTAACTGTTCTTTTTTGCTAATAATTAAGTTCAAGCACCAGGGGTCTCACGTACAAAGACTTGCAGTATTCCATGCAGCTGTACTTTGTATATCCCAATTGATGTGAAATGAAGTCCACATGTATGAGCACTATACTCCATCCTCTCTCATCCGTCAATCACACTCATTTAATATGCTAAGTAGAGAGCCACTCCAGAGCATGTACATGCACATGTGTTCAGGGGGAAGGGCTCAAGCCGTGAGAAGTATTTTCAACTGAGCTGAGTGCAAGGGTCATGAAAGTATTTTGTCATGTTTTATTATTACAATAACAGAAAACTTTGTATATTTATCTATGTGGTCAGTTGTGTGTCCACAGCCTAATGTTTTTACTACTGCTACACTGTTTTTCATGCTATATTAGCACACATGACCAATGGCTTCTGCTACAATACTGAATGGCTGTAACCCTATTACCTCAACCTGTTCTTGCACTGACATAGTTTTTTTTATATTACCTTGTCTACATTATACTCTACTCTCCTATGTATCCATATTATTTATGCTGGTCTCTATACCTTATTCTTGCACTGTTGCATTGTTGGACTACTTTTTGCACCTTCACCATGACACTCACGCTGCCCTACAAAGGCTAAGAGCAGTATCTGCACTTTTTCAATAACATTTTCTTTGCACAAATAAGAAGTACATGATCTGCTCTTCAATCTGTTAAAATTTCATATGGCTACCTAATAAATTTCTTAGCTAAATTTACATTTTTAGTTTGCAGTTTGTATAGAAAAGTAGAGTGAAACCAAGGCAGAGTGCAGTATCTGCCCGTACTGCCTTGATTTCAATTGCCATTACTGAATTCTGCCTTTGTTTCACTTGCCCTTACTCTAATAGTGTGTGTGTGTGTGTGTGTGTGAGCACAGGGACAGACTGGTACTAAAGAAAGACCCTGGACTTTCTTCTAAAAAGGCACACTACTGTACCATTCACACTCACACACACATTAGGTGTCTATCATGATACAGTCTCACAATATTAAATGCCAGTGAAAGTATCATATTCAAAATAGTCAGTCAGATTTTACAAAAAGTAATTCACATATACTTTAATAAATATAAGCAGCAGTGTGCAAAGGTGTCAAAGGTTAGGTTAGGCCCTGTCACTGCAAGCGTCTAATGCTTGATCACCCTCAAGCACACTGTGTTTTTTTTTTTAATTTAATTTATATTAGTATAATAGTATATTTAGTATTTAGTTTTGTTAGTTTTTCTTATCTTCTACTGTCTCTATTGTACAGTGGAGTTTGGTTTTATGTTTATACTTATACTTACAATTTCTGCTGTAAGTGCATGTTATGTGTGATGTCTGCATGCTACTGAGACTTTTGAATTTCCCCTTGGGGATCAATAAAGTATCTATCTATCTATCTATCTATCTATCTATCTATCTATCTATTTCTGGCACCTTAGCTACCTACCTATTACCAAGTAGCTAGTTAGTGTAGTGAATAATCAAAAAGTATATTATACCTCATAGGCTTTAGCGGACAAGGCAACATGTATGTATATATCTATGGTCAGAAGCACTCTGCTGGATTCTCCTCAACAATTGCAATCTACCTTTCACCCAGTCAGTCACCCAGGAGACAGGACAGAGGGAAAACTGGCCTGGAAAACATGGATAGAGTATAAGTAAGTATAAGTATATATATACTCTTTTGATCCCGTGAGGGAAATTTGGTCTCTGCTTTTATCCCAATCCGTGAATTAGTGAAACACACTCAGCACACAGTGAAGTGAAGCACTCACTAATCCCGGCGCAGTGAGCTGCCTGCACCAGCGGTGCTCGGGGAGCATTGAAGGGTTAGGTGCCTTGCTCAAGGTTACTTCAGCTGTGCCTACTGGTCGGGGTTCGAACCGGCAACCCTCCGGTTACAAGTCCGAATCGCTAACCAGTAGGCCACGGCTGCCCCAGATAGAGACCAGACAGCACAGGCATGACAAGACACAGACTAAAAGGTGGAGGTAGCAGGCTGGAAGGTGACAGTACCCCTCCTCCTCTGATGAAATGAAAGGAGGAGAGAAACAGTGGAGGAGGTGGGTAAGGAGTTGTAAGCATGCTCTATCCAGGGAGAAGTCTTGCTCCAAGAGGTAGCATCATGGACTGGACTGGCGCAATCTGTGCATTCTGGAAAAGTCCAGAACGGCCGTCCATTTGACGGCCGTCGATTGCATGGCTCAGTGCCTCATTAGCCAAGTAGGGCTACGGTCTAGCTCTCCACATAAATATACATCACTGACTAAATCAAATCTATCAGTATGTCTACGCTACCAATTGTCATTGTCATCCAAAAAAGTAAACATTTGCACCATCGCATTTTCAATGATACAGGATAGGCAAGATGATGCAGCCCTTATATTTCGCCCCTTTCAGTCTTACTCATAGCCTTGCTCTTCTAAAACACACTAGAATTGAATTCCGTGCGTGCAGAACAGGTGGTGAATGTCAGTTAGTAGAGTCAGTCTTTATGGAAGAACTTGCCATACCCCTCGAATAATTTATCGTAGCCTATCTTGCGTTTGGTGTGACTTAAACCTTACCCCTTATCCAGTTTTACACATGCTAGAATATGAAAAATGTGTTTAAAAGGAGCTAGCGTGGTGCACATCTAGGCATTACCGTTTATTTTCTTCAATTCAACAAAGTGGTACGCTACGTATTCATAAAACATTGGCAAAACTAAGCTGCTTAACCACAAGGTCCTTAGCTGATTAAAGTAAATAAACATTGCACATACAAACTTTCTTTACGAGAGCTATAGCCTTTCTGGATTCTGCTATCAAGCATTGGCATACAGTAGGCCTACATACACTACAGTTTCACAATAGCTCCTTTTCAAAAGTCCCCATAAAGGCAGAAGTCCTCTTCATTCTTAAACAAAATATAATTAAATGAATATTAAATGAAGAAACAAGAATATAGCCTCATTTACATGTTATAAGGGGTTATTAGCAGTGAGCTAGCCCTGCCTTTCCTACAGAGAGGTAAAACATAGGCCTGAAAGTGTTGCTTTGTTTAGGCCAGGGATGGGCAACTTTAATGATAGAGAAGGCCACAACATTTTCTTGTCGCTGTCAGAGGGCCAGATGTGATCGCACATGTCCACCACTGGGATATCAGGAATCAGGAGTATTAAAAATATATACAGTAGCTTATATCTGCACGGTTTATTAAACCAACAAGTAAGTATAAGTATATATACTCTTTTGATCCCATGAGGGAAATTTGGTCTCTGCATTTATCCCAATCTGTGAATTAGTGAAACACACTCAGCACACAGTGAACACACAGTGAGGTGAAGCACACACCAATCCCAGCGCAGTGAGCTGCCTGCAACAACAGCGGCGCTCGGGGAGCAGTGAGGGGTTAGGTGCCTTGCTCAAGGGCACTTCAGCCACGCCTATTGGTCGGGGTTCGAACCGGCAACCTTCCGGTTACAAGTCCGAAGCGCTAACCAGTAGGCCACGGCTGCCCCAACATGCATTAATGTAATATTTTCTATACTCAAATGCATTTTTCATATTGCTTCTATTCCACACCAATGAACTTGAAATAAACTAAAACATATTACACATTCACAATAAACCTTTTTTCCAACTGGAATGGGTAATAGTGACTCTTGTAAAAAGGCTTAGTGTATCTTAACCAGGGTTCCAACTCTAAGTCAAATGTAAAATTCCATGACTTCCCTGACAAAAATCCTGAATTTCCATGACCAATCCAGAAATTAAAAAATGCCCATTGAAAAAAAACAGGTAGGGGTAACTACAACCACTCACGCAAGTAGTAATTGTCTGAACCTTTCCCACCTTGTCTACGATTCTGAGTTTTCTTTAGCCTATAAACTGCTCTCTGTATCTCTTTCTTGCTCGCTGGCTGTAGTGAAGAAAGCTCGACTCCGCTGGATTTTTTATAGGGTAAGGCTATTTGCACCCCTGGTACAATTAGCAGTGTATGCTATTCGTACCCTGGTGCAATTAGAAGTGAATTCTATTCGTACCCCGGTGTACACAGCAATGTGTCCTATTAGTACCCCGTCTGGTACAAATATCAAAGTATGCTATTTGTACCCCGGTGCACACAGCAATATGTCCTATTAGTACCCAGTCCGGTACAAATATCAATGTATGCTATTCGTACCCCGGTGCATACAGCAATGTGTTCTATTAATACCCTGTCTGGTACAAATATCAGTGTATGCTATTTGCACCCCAGTGCATTTATTCTGGCATATTGATCACACAATGTAATAATAATAAAAAAAACCAAAGCAACATGTTTTTTTGTTGTTACGTAACAGGGTGTGAATTGCTCAGCTGTGTAATATACACTCTGAATAAGGTCTCATGCTGTTTGCATCAGTGTATAGTTAGAAGTGGATGCTATTCGTACCCTGGTGTATATAGTACTGTATGCTATTTACACCCTGGTGCATGAACTAGCTAATTGTTGCAATCAAAACTTCCGTTTGAGAACCGATTTCTTGTTCAAATTGTGCGCCTTCTCTCCAGAGACGTTGGTACACTCACTCTGCCAAAATGCATCACACAGGAATCAAACCCTGGTCTCCCACATGCTAGCCCATGTCTGTGACCACTGCACTATCTTCTTCCACAAGCAAATGGTGTTTGCAGATAAACTTTATAGGTTTACTTTACTTTAAAAGTTTATAGGCCTGAACGTCATTTCATGAAATTTCTGTTAACTAACAAACTGACAGTTGTATGAACCAAGATTATGAAAATAAAACACAACTTTTTAATCTAAAACTTAATCTGAACAGATATTAGTGCCAAAACCTTTCAGAATTCTTCACTTTCTACTGACGAAAGGAAGCGCCCCTATCAGTGGACCGTATTATTACAATAAGTATCCTGTTCAGATGTGCTAAGGGACTGTACGATATTTAACTGGGGGGGTGGGGGGGATCGCCAGATGATCGGGTTAAAAATGTTCTGCCTGGCCCTTCCGCCGGCTCAAAAAAATTCTACTAGGCCCTCCCCCCTACGTGAATCAAATAAAACTGGTCGAAAAATGACATTTACAAGGTTAAAACGGCCAGCAAATAAGCACACATACACACACACACACGGGTACACACGCAGCACTGATCTCTACAATACTACGCCTCTCGTAGGCTATATAGATGCTTTGGAATCATACAGAACAACAAGGGGAAAACATGCCGTTTTATGTGTGGTTAAGAATAATATCAGAGTGGGCCTTTTTCTGCCAGTTTTTGCTACATAAAAATAATAAAGATTGCTTGAACTCACATACTGATATGCCTGGTGACTTGTGTGATCATCTTGCAAAAGTTCTGCCTAGGCTAAGTACAAATGAACATACAGTCTCATATTAAGATATAAATGCTAATTTTTCATGACCGAATATCCACAAAGATGCTGCCAATTTGTTTACTACGTTCCCAAACTTTATTGCAGCTCATGTGACTTCAAGGGCTACGATTCACCAATAAAGTTAAACAAGCGTAACCTCTGACCTTACCGCGAAATTCAGTGCGTCCCTCATCAACACAGGATATAGTCACTGTCGACAAGAGCATGAGAGACAAACGCGGCGTGTTTTGGGGTGCATGCCTCTCCTGTGGACAGTATGAGGAATTTGAGGCTGAAGATGGTGGGAAAGCTACCTGCACATACTGTGGCTGTGCCCCGGTCAGCCACGCCAGATCAGCTAGCGGGTCAACAGCGCAAGATAATCCTTCTACGTCTGCCAATTCGTTCCATCAGGTACAGAACTTTTTATATCTATTAAAGTAACTTCTCCCAAAAAGCCATGGTTTTGTGTAGACTGCTAGGATTCGAATGGGTTTTAAGTCAAGTCAAGTCGATTCAAGTCATCTCAAGTCGAGTCAAGTCAAGTCGATTCAAGTCATCTCAGCCATACACAGTCTAGCCTACGTAGCGGTTGTGTACCCTCTTGCTTTGTGCAATCAACTCATGCAGTTATCACTCCTTTTGGCACCAAGCAGTTAATTCAGATAACAGAATTTGTATGTTTCACAGCTCGGATAGTTGCCAAAGTAAAACATATACAGGCTACTAGAAAATGCTCGTAATGTCTGCAGTAGCACCAGTAGAAGGCGCTCATACGTCATATTAGACTAAATAAATCCGTTTTTTATAGACTTCGTCTTTGCAGAAAGCCACCACGTTTGCGCCTCGTTGCTTCACTAGACGCCATGTTTAAAAACCTGCAAGCTTACGAGGGGGGTTGTGGGAGATTCAGGTAGGGTTGCAACTTTTTGGACTCGCCCACTCTGTCAAAGAGACGTGAATCATGTTTTGGCCTAGCTTAGAAATCTAGACGCACCCTAGCGGCGGCAAATTAATTTGCTCAGCCTGTACGTCTAGTATCAAACCATAGGGATTTCTATTGGCTGACGCCGTGGACGTCATCCAATCACAGCGCTCTATTTTGTTAGAGAGTCTTAAGGCGGGCTTAACAGGATAACGACAGTCCTGCGACGGTGAACAACAAGGAAGGTGGCTATGGCGAACGAAGAGCGGTTGTTTGAATCGGCGTTGGTGTCAACTTTGGAGGAGTTGGACTTTTCTTTGAAAGTTGAGCAACACAATGCACTTAAGTCATTCCTTTTGAAGAAGGATGTATTTGCCGTTTTGCCGACCGGATACGGATATGGTCGTAGCGCTGGCCTATTGCATGCCGAGGCAGTTTGAAAGACAATTCTCTGCACGCCTCTTGGATTAAGCGAGGTGAATGGTTCGATTCCAGACTACATTTCAATGATATAGGATGGCCCGCCAGGCTAGTTTTGGCCTACAAACCTTTTTAAATATCGAAAACGGATCATTGATCAGGGAAAAAAAATATCATGGATTAGGAAAAATAATTTTCTTCGGCCCTCCCCCCAGGCCAAAACATTTCTGCTGGGCCTTCCCCCTAAGGCTTAAAAAAATATCTTAGGCCCTCCCCCCGGTAAATATCGTACAGTCCCTAAAAACATGTGAAACAAACATTTTAATGACATTTCAAAATTGATCCGCGGGCCGCACTGAGTGAGGAGAAGGGCCGCCAGTTGCCCATCCCTGGTTTAGGCTATAAGATAAGGTTTAAAAACGATTTTTTTTCTACTCTCATTAAATGTCATGATAAGGTGAGTTTACAGTAACAGGTGTGACCTTTACCTGTTAAGACCACCAGGCTCGTTTGTGGTGATTTTAACATATGAGGTTGTAGGGCTGTAGGAACAATACCCACCGCATCAAGCGTTGACTAGGACTCTGCAAGGAATGTAAAAAAGTCAGGGGATTATGATCAGAATAGACCACAACTGGAACAACACCCCCTCCCACATAAACATCAAAAAAAAATTGAAGAGCCCAAATCAAAGCTAAAGCCTCTTTTTCTATGGTTGAATAATTGACCTGGTGTTTGTTAAATTTGGTGGAGAAATATGACACAGGTCGCTTCCCACCCCTTGGTCATCTGTCTGTAATAGAACTGTTCCCCAGCACCCCGACCTGGCTGGCATCCACTTGAATCTGAAAAGGAGTATTCAGTCGCGGAGCCGCCAGGACCAGTGCCGTGCTCAACAAAAGTTTGACATTATCAAATGCCTTCTGGCAGACCGAAGACCACTCGAACGTAGTCTTACCCTTCAACAAGTTAGTTAGCGGAGCCACAACTGTAGAAAAGTTCGGACAGAAGTTTCTATAGTACCCCACCATTCCTAGAAACCTCATCAGCTCCTTCTTGGAAGTAGGGGGTGGAAAATAGTCAATGGCTTGCACTTTAGCCCGGACTAGTTGTACTTGTCCCTGTCCCACCACCTTCCCCAGATAACTAACAGTGGCCCTTGCAACCTCACACTTGGCCAAGTTTATGGTTAAATGGGCGTCAGCCAACCTTTGAATAAGGCGGATGTGTACTACGTGGTCTTCCCACATATCGCTATAACAAACCACATCGTCCAAATAAACCGCACACCCTTCCAAACCGCAACAACTTTATTCATCAACCGCTGGAAGGTTATGGGCGATTCGAAGACCAAAACTCATAACATTATATGAGTATAGCCCAAATGGAGTAATAAATGAAGAGACTTCCTGAGCACGTGCAGACATAGGAACCTGATAATACCCCTTCAGTAGATCGAATTTACTCACAAACCTCGCCGCCCCAACCCGGTCGATGCAGTCTTCCATCCGGGGCAGTGGAAAAGAGTCAGGCTTGGTAATGCTGTTTAATTTCCTATAGTCTGTACAAAATCTATAAGTATTATCTGGTTTGGAAACCAAGAGACATGGTGAGGCCCAGCTTGAACTAGATGGCCTCGCTAACCCATTATCCAGTAAATACTTAACCTCAGACTCCATAAAACTAGCTTTGTCCAGAGAGATCCGATAATAGCGGCTGTGATATGGGCAAGCATCACCTACCTCAATATCGTGCTCAATCCAGTGTGTGGGTGTGTGGGCGATCTGAGAATAACAAAGGGAAATCAGTAATCAACTGCTTCACCTGTGCAAATCTCTCCTCTGACAAGTGGCCAAGAGAAGACTCCAACTCTGCCAACTTCTCAGAGTTCCTAAGCCGGGGTTGAAACACACCGTCATCAGGCGCATTCACATCCTCCTGTGTATATGCTGCCACCATACCAGAAGTGATTGAATGAACTTTCCCACTGACTACCGATACTCCTACTGGCCTCACCCCAGTATCTACTCCCTCCCCCACCACAGAAGACCGACAAAAATAAGGCTTCAACAAATTGATGTGACAGAGTTGAGTAGATCGTTTCCGATCTGGGGTGGAAACCAGATAATTCAACTCAGACACCTGCTTCACCACAGAGTAAGGGCCAGAGAACTTTGCGAGGAACGGAGAACCTGGGATAGGCAACAAAGCGAGCACCTTATCCCCTGGACTAAAGTGTCTTTGCACCGTTTTCCGGGAATGCAACACCGGACACTCATTTTTCCAATGCCCACGCTCTAGACAATAACGACAATTGGAATCAAATTCAGTTTTAGACTTTGAATTGAACTCAGACTTGGACATGGCAGAGCCAGACCCAGCACCAGCAAAGAACTTTCCCTGACGTGGTTCCCTATAGCCAAACTCACCGCGGTAACTAGAGTCTCTGCTGAATGTCTTGTGGGTTAACACAAACTCATCCGCTAAAACAGCGGCCTCAGCCGGAGTCTTTATCTTATGTTCATTAATGTAAATAGCGATCCGATCTGGAACAATGCTTTTAAATTGTTCCAACACCATCAAGTTGCATAAAGCATCAAAATCACTCACACCCTCTGCTGCCAGCCAACGATAAAAATGAGTGCCTAATTCTCTGGCTACCTCCACGTGAGCCTGCTTCTCCCCTTTCCGCCAACTCCTAAAACGCTGGCGGTAGGCCTCGGCCACCAACTCATACACTTTTAAGACGGCTTCCTTAACAGACTTATAAACTTTCCTCTGAGACCCCGATAGAGAAATATAAGCCTCCTGAGCTTTACCCACTAGTACACTTTGCAAGAGCAAGATTTTATCAGTGTCATCCCAACCTCTATCTTCTGCTATGCTCTCAAACAAAGAAAAAAAAACGTCTGGATCCTTCTCATTAAATCTAGGCAACAATTTAATCAAATGAGCTAAATTCAAGCCTGCCGAACGTCCGTCATGACCAGACAGGGTACCATCAGTAATCTTACCTTCAGCCACCAGCCATAAAACGCCGACTTCATGAGCTAGTTTCTTCTCTTCTAACTGATGCATAAACCGAATTTTCTCCAGTTCTAACTGACGTGCCTGTTCCCTGTCCTTCAACCCATATTCCTCTTTTTGTAATTCCAATTCGTGCTGTACCTTAAATTTATCCAGTTCCAATTGACGATCTAAATCACGGTCTTTAGACTGTTGTTCCAACTCTAATAGCCGCAGCTCCTTACGCTGTTCAAATGTAAGGCCTTCATTGGAACGTGAAGTGTCAAAAGACAACTTCACCGGAGCTACCAAATGAGGGCTCGAATGTGCAGCTGGCTCCTCCGTATCCGAAGAGAGAGTCAACACCTGTCGCTCGACAAGCCTATCTTTCAGAAATGTCCTAAGTGCATGCACTTTACTGGTTTTACTTAAGGTTATCTCGATTTGAAAATGCTCTGCCACCTTAAAAACATTATCTTTTGAGAGGGAATTTAAAAGTTCCGCTGTAGGAGCGGCCAAAAAACTCTCAACCAAGCGTCCATTTAATCCACTAACTAAACAACGGAAGCCTACAATAAATCTGACAAAGTTTACCAAGGTGCTATTATGTCTTACACACTCCACAGAATTCCCACATTTAGTGACTGATAACTTCAACAACCATAGCCTACCGTTCACTTGGCGTTGTGCATAACCAGCATTGTCTGCAGAAACAAAAACAAACCAGCGATCAGGAGCTCCCCGCACCTAACTCATCCAACCCCTAAATAAACTATACCTGCGTCTTCTCGCTCCCCCCCGAGGACTGAGATTTTTAATCACAATACCGCTGGAAGCGACTATCCGGGCTCTAGGCCCCTCAAGACGACAGACCACGGCTGTGTCCTCAGCCCAGGGTTTAGCACGCCAACCCCCCCAACATGGTCAGAAATCGCAGAACGGTCTAAAAATCTATCGCAGGGTAGGCTACCTGCTCCATCAACACAAACAAAAAAAACAACGTCTCCGCAAACAATGTTGAGATAGCACTTACCAATTTTCAGCTGTTTACAAGATATATCCAAACTAGTTTCCCTCTCTCCATGTCTTTAATCCCAAAACTAATTACAAAAACACTCTGATCAAACAAGTTCTAGGGTGCACTTCAAGCCCAAACGGAAACAGTAGCCAATCCAATATGCAAATACACAATTCAACCTGGTTCGCGCCTTTTTGACACCACTTTAGTGGGGCGTTCACCTGCCCAATACCTGCGCATTTACCTACTCCGCAAAAAGGTCCCAAAGCTAAACCGGATAAGAGCCCCCAATATGTTAAGACCACCAAGCTCGTTTGTGGTGATTTTAACATATGAGACCACACGTAGATAACCGTTAACAAATGTTTATTAAAGTAATAATGTAGGGCAAATGTAAACTACAGTCAGTGTCCATAAGATGGTGGAAAAATAAAGGTGTAATGTAAGTCAGGGTACAATGTAAAATGCATTCTCAAAATAAAAGCAACACAGATTCTCCTGGAGAGAAGGGATTTCCGAACCCAGCCAGGTAGCCTCTTTATAGCTGGATCCCTGATCAGCTGACTAGCAGCTGACTAGCAACACCTGTGCACTGACTCCGCCCTGCAACACATAGAAAGAGAGACAGGCAAACAAACAGAGACCAACAGTATCATAAAGATTATTTAAAGATTGCTCAGGAGCTAGGCTTACTCCATTGATGTAGTGTGTGCTTTCATTCAATGCATGTAATATATTTGAAGTCAAGTTATCAGTTTCCACAAAATTCACCAGAAGTCATCATTTAACCCTTAGAACCCGATTGACGTAAAGTGCGTCAAAAAACACACCCTTTCTTCTCTGTTACATTGCTCCGGAACCGTTCATCGCAGCGAGATGAAACCTTTATTGCATGGCAAAGAGACTACACACTTGTCTGTATGATGAAGTACGAAAATTAAAAAAAATCATGAAATTAAATCAAATTGCATCATATTTACAGTCTATACTTCTCTGCGTTCACCTGCGCACCCATTACTCTCGTTTGAATTACTCGCGAACCCGTGATCGCATAGATATGGCACGCATATCAGATGAAAGAGGGGACACAGGGCTATCCATATTGGTACCATGTTTATCGATCCTTCTTGCTTATAAAAACAGACGAAGTGACTGCAAAATAATAACGTCAAGTACACAAACCAACGCTGCACACCCATTACTCTCGTTTGAAATACTCGCGGACCCGTGATCGGATAGATATGCCACGCATGTCAGATGAAAGAGGAGACTCAGAGCTATCATTTGATACCAAGTACATCCTTCTTGGTTATAAAACAGGCGAAGTGACAGCAAAATAATAACTTCATATAGCTGGACTTACCCCACGTTTTTGTCTGTTCTTGTGGCAAAGCATGTTTATAATCCAACGCTACCGTGTGTTTCTCTATGGCAAAGCATGTTCATAATCCGGTTTTGAGATCCTAGCAAATTCCTGGATGGCATCCAATTCAAGGCTCACATTGCATCCCAATTTGTTCAACAAAGAAACACCTTTTTTGCCTTTACTTTGTTCATGGCAATGCAGTAAAAAGAATCATTATGAGTCCATACACCATAGGCACGCAGGCTAACACGCAACCTTGTCAAGTCAGGTCAGATCAGTTCATGTCACATATGGCGCGCAGAAAGGTCATTTTACATCACTAAATAAAAAATGGCATTTATTTCCGTAAATCACACACCACATATTTCTGTAAATTGCTCAGCCCCAGAGTGTCCCTCCAACATGGCAATTATATCGGCCGATTCAGGACAGTCTGCCCTACATACACATGAAATGCATGTAGAGCTATGAGCTTGCTGTGGTGAGATACATGTCAAAATATAAGATTTTTTATAATACCTGTTTTATATTTTAATTCTTTAAAAATCAAAATAAAATCAATGCTAGTACTAATACATGAAATGATGGCAGATCTGGATAGCCTCGACTCTGAAAAAAACAATATATAATATGTGTGTGTGGCACTTACAATGACAAGAATAAATCCTTATGAATAAAGGTAGTGAAAATGCCCTAAAAACAGCTTAGGGTTCTATGGGTTAAGGGGTATTTTTCAAAATTTTTGGCACAGGGGAGCATGCCCCCTAACCCCCCTAGCATTTGAGAGGCCCAAAAGTATTTCAGGTTATGGTGCCCAAATTCTCCAGCAGCAAATAATTAGCATTTTTGTAAACTGTGACCACCTATTTTTAAATGGCAAAGTATGTGAGAAAGCAAGGGACAAGGGTGTGTGAGCGCGTGTACTGCATATGGTACGTGTGTACTGCGTATGGTAGTGGGCCTATTTGGAAGAAAGTCCAGGGCCTTTTTTTAGTCCCAGTCTGTCCCTGATGGGAGGTCATGCACCTGACAGCCATCTCGCTCAGACTGTCCATTTGTCTGGGGATGGAAATTCAAAGACAAGCTGGGAAAAGCACCAATTAATTGGCAAAAGGTTTTCCAGAACTGAGCAGAAGGAAGACCATGCAGATGGAAAACATCTCAGCAGTCTCTTTAGCATAGGGTAGTTTGGGTAAGGGAATAAAATGAGCTGTTTCACCCTGTGTCACTGGATATTTGACTTTCTCACCAACCGTTCAGTTGAGCAACACAATGCACTTAAGTCATTCCTTTCGAAGAAGGATGTATTTGCTGTTTTGCCGACCGGAAACGGATATGGTCGTAGCGCTGGCCTATTGCATGCCTAGGCAGTTTGAAAGACAATTCTCTGCCCGCCCCTTGGATTAAGCGAGGTGAATGGTTCGATTCCAGACTATACATTTCAATGATATAGGATGGCCCGCCAGGCTACAGAACTACAGTTACACCCCACTAATGATCAGCGGGCAACCTGTAGAGAGTCACAAGTTTTAAATACCTTGGTGTCCACATTACTGAAGACTTAACATGGACTGTTAACACTCAATATGTTCTGAAGAAGTCCAGACAACGACTCTACTTCCTTCGTCAGCTAAGGAAATTCAAAGTTTCTACATCCATCGTGAAGCCTTCTACACTTCAGCGGTTGAGAGTGTTCTAACTGGTAGCATCATCACCTGGTATGGGAACTCCACAGTCAGAGATTGTAGTACTCTGCAGGGAGTAGTGCGCTCAGCTGAACATACTATAAGAACTCAACTCCCTGCTGTACAAGATATCTATTCCAGAAGAGTACTACTCCTAAGAGCCCAAAAGATCCTGAAGGACTCTTCTCATCCTAACAATGGATTATTCCTACCGCTGAAATCAAGAAGACGCCTATGTAGTCACAAAGCCAGAACTGAGAGATTCAGCAAGTTTTTATCCCCAGGCCATCCGAACTCTGAACTCACACTATATTGACTTTGCACACATTCACTCCTCAGCACTCTCAAACATTTCCCAACTCTGAACTCGCACTATACTGACTTTGCACTCATTCACTCCTCAGTACTCATGACCCCCCACACACACACCCCCCCCACACACACACACACACACAAACACAAACACACACACCTACATGACTTTTAGCACTTTTACATCCCTCTCCCTATGCTACAGACCTTTTATTACAGTGCATAAAAATGCACTGTTCTGTTATCCGAAGTCTTCTTCTTATTATTATTATTATTACAGTGCATGAAAATGCACTGTACTGTTCTTCCTAGGCAACTTCTTCTTATTACAGTGCATGTTAAGCAATTAGAATCCTATGGCAGGTTAAGCAATTAGAATCCTATGGCAGGTGTTCAGGCCACCTGGATCAACTGCCAGTCTCAGGCTTTAAGCATACAAACTGGCCCTATTAAGACTACACATCCTGTTCAACTGCTTCCTCTGCCAAAAACTGTTTAAAAATAAAAGTCCTCACTACAACATTTCACTGTTAAACAATTTAACCCTTTAAACTACTGAACTTTTTAACTGTTCAGCCATTGTAACTGTTACTTATCATCAACTATGACTCCTACCCACTGTAGCTAGTTAGCATGTTAGCATTGCTAAAATTTTTAGTGAAAGTGCTAAAAATGATTAGCTAAGTTAGCTAAGTAACATGGTTAACATGTTAGCATTGTTAACATGTTAGTTAGCATAGTTAGCATAACTACTAAAAATTATTAGCTAAGTTAGCTAAGTAACATGGTTAACATAATTAGCATGTTAGCATAGTTAACATAACTACTAAAAATGATTAGCTAGGTTAGCTAAATCATATGGTTAGCATAGTTATCATGCTAGTTAGCATAACTACTAAAAATGATTAGCTAGGTTAGCTAAGTCACATGGTTAATATAGTTAGCATGTTAACATTGTTAACATGCTAATTAACATAGTTAACAGAACTACTAAAAATGATAAGCTAGGTTAGCTAAGTCACATAGTTAACATAGTTAGCATTGCATTAACATAGTTAGCATGTTTAGCAAAACTGCTAGAACATTTTAGCTAAGTTAGCTAGGTAGCATGGTTAGCATAGTTAAAAATCTCAGCATAACTGCTAGCAAACATTAGAGCCATTCCAACTTTCAGTTATCGTCAAATATCTACTTATACACAGCCATTAAACTATTTGAATATCAACATTCATTAAACTGCTAGAAAACGTTAGCTAAGTAACATGGTTAGCATGTTAGCATTGCTAGCACTGCTATAAAACATTAGCTAAGTAACATGGTTAGCATAGTTAAAAATCTTAGCATAACTGCTAAAACTATAGAGCCATTCTTTTAAACTATCTACTGGCTAAACATTTGAATAACAACATTCATTAAACTTCCAGTCTGTCAACAACTATCTTCATTCGGCTTTTTAAATAGATAGATCTGATCCCCAGGGGAAATTCTATCTGTCTATCAACAACTTTTAAACTATCTACTGGCTATCAACAACTTTTAAACTATCTACATTCAGCTTTTAAACAGTCTACTTTTAAACTATCAACTTTTATTAAGCTATGCAGCCACCATGTCTATCCTAGCATCACCGTAGTAACCATCTCTGTATTATCTATTTTAACTATACATGGTATTTTACATCACAACTTTAGCATTTTCTGTACTGTACTGTTCTTCCTAGGCAACTTCTTCTACTACTTCTTCTTATTATTCCGCTTACCACTTTTTCCGTACGCAATTTCTCTTGGAACAGTTTAACTTAGAAACTTCATTCAAACTTTGTAACGTAGGTCTTCAAACAGATCGGGTTGGTATGACTTTTCAACTTTGAAACTTTTATACTTTTTAAACTATTAAAGATAGTTAGCAATTAGAATCCTATGGCAGGTGTTCAGGCCACCTGGATCAACTGCCAGTCTCAGGCTTTAAGCATACAAACTGGCCCTATTAAGACTACACATCCTGTTCAACTGCTTCCTCTGCCAAAAACTGTTTCAAAATAAAAGTCCTCACTACAATATTTCACTATTAAACAATTTAACCCTTTAAACTACTGAACTTTTTAACTGTTCAGCCATTGTAACTGTTACTTGTCATCGACTATGACTCCTACCCACTGTAGCTAGTTAGCATGTTAGCATTCTAGTTAGCATTTTTAACAAAACTGCTAAAAATGATTAGCTAAGTTAGCTAAGTAACATGGTTAACATAGTTAGCATAACTGCTAAAAATGATTAGCTAAGTAACATGGTTAGTATAGTTAGCATGCGAGTTAGAATGTTAGTTAGCATAGTTAGCATAACTGCTAAAAATGATTAGCGAAGTTAACTAAGTCACATGGTGAGCATAGTTAGCATGCTAGTTAGCATAACTGTTAAAAATGATTAGCAAAGTTAGCTAAGTCACATGGTTAGCATAATTAGCATGTTAGTTAACATAGTTAGCATAACTAATAAAAATGATTAGCTAGGTTAGCTAAGTCATATGGTTAGCATAGTTAACATTTTAACATTGTTAGCATGCTAGTTAGCATAGTAACTTGGTTAGCATTATTATCTTTGTTAACATAGTTAGCATAACTGCTAGCAAACATTGGAGCCATTCCAACTGTTAGTTATCGTCAACTATCTGCCTAAATAATTTAACCATTTAAATTATCAACCTATTTAACTGTTCAGTCATTCCAACTATATTAAACCTTATCTACCAAGCAAATAATTTAACCAAATAAACCCATCATATTTTTGCATTTTCATGCACTGTATTTCCTTCAGGAAATGCTTTTCTAGTTATTATTCGTCTTCTTCTAATATAGTTAATGCAGCTTCAACCGTTTAACGTAGAAACTTCATTCAAACTATGTTGCGTAGGTCTTACTTAGGACATGTGGGCTTTGTATTTTTCAGCTTTGTAACTTTTATACTTTTTAAACTATTAATTAAAAACTACTCAAAATTTCCCCATAGACTTAACATGGGCTGATGACATCACAATGGACTAATTAACTTGATTTGCACCTGTATCATCTTCCATTCACTCATCCACCCATTAAACTATCCATCAACATCCATTAAACAATCTGCCTATCAACATCCATTCAACTTTCTGTCTATCAACATCCATTACACTATCTACATTTAACTTTTAAACTACTGAGGTAAACTACTACTCTGTCTCAGGCTTTAAGCATTCAATATGGCTCTATTAAGACTGCTGTTAAGCAATTAGAATCCTAGGCCAGGTGGCCAGGCCACCTGCACCCTATCAGTTTCTCAGGCTAACCTTTTAAACTATCCACCTATTTGACTGTTCAGTCAGTCCAACTATATTAAACCTCATCTACCTAGTTCAGTCATTCCAACTATATTAAACCTCATCTACCTAGCAAATAATTTAACCTTTTACACTATCCACCTATTTAACCGTTCAGTCATTCCAACTATATTAAACCTCATCTACCTAGCAAATAATTTAACCTTTTAAACTATCCACCTATTTAACTGTTCAACTCATTAAACCTCCAACTATAATTAAACCTCATCTACCTAGTTCAGTCATTCCAACTATATTAAACCTCATCTACCTAGTTCAGTCATTTGAACTATATTAAACCTCATCATGTTGGTTGCCAATTAGCACATCATCTGTTTTAACAATATATTTCACACCATATGTTTTGCATTTTCATGCACTAGTAATTCTGGTAATTCCCTGGAATTGCGTTTTCTAGTTCTTCTTATTCTTCCCACCAAATTTCTGCATCTAATTCAGCTTTAACCGTTTAACATAGAAACTTCGTTCAAACTTTGTAACGTCGGTCTTGAAAAGGACACGTGGGGAATGTATTTTTCACTTTTGTAAACTATTAATAAAAAAACAAGCTTATTTTTCCCCATAGACTTAACATGGGCTGATGGCATCACAATGGGCTAATTAACTTGATTTGCACCTGTATCAACTTCCAGCTGCTCACTACTAGGACCCATCAAAGGGTCAGTTAAACTGATTGCACCTGTATCAACTGCTTTCTGCTTAACTAGGCCAACTCTCTCTGTGTCTCTCCATTCTACAAGGATATAAGGCACATTCCATCCAACTTTCTATCCATTCATCCTCTTCAAACCATTCACTCATCAACTATCCACCAACATCCATTAAGCAAACTGCCTATCAACATCCATTCAACTTTCTGTCTATCAACATCCATTACACTATCTAAATTCAACTTTTAAACTATATACACTCGGTCTCAGGCTTTAAGCATACAATCTGGCTCTCTTAAGACTACAGATTCTGTTCCTATTTCCTCTGCCCACAACTGTTTCAAAATAAATGTCCTCACTACAATAATTCACTATTAAATGATTTAACTTTTTAAACTACTCAACTATTTAACTGTTTAGACATTTCAACTGTCAGTTGTTATCAACTATGACTCCTGCCAACTGTTTCCAAATAAAAGTTTGTTTTGCATTTTATGTTAATATACAGTATGTTTATATTTTCATGCACTGGTAATTTCCTCGAAATTACATTTTCTAGTTATTTTTGATTTCTCCTCCATCTATCTACCCATGTCCTTGATTGCCTAGACTTTCTGCCCCCTCCACCCCCATCCCCAACACACACACAAAAACACACACTACATATCACTGCACACCACTTGCATACAGTAAGCCTCCTCCTCTACATACTTGCTGCACACTGATCACCCCCCTCAGCACATTGTCTTCAGGATCTTCTCCAACACACATCCTCTACATACTTACAGCACACTGCCCCTACCTACCCACACACACACTGCACAAATAGGCTGACACCAGACAATTTCACTGCATTTCTTACTTCCAGTAACTATATGCAGGTGACAATAAACTTCCTTGTATCCTTGTTTTAGAGAAGTGATCTGCCACAACCAGGAAGTGTTGCCGAATAATATTTTTTTCCAAATCCATGACTATGTGTGGCCAGGGACAATTAGGGACAGGGACAGGCTTTAATAGACCTGCAGGAGGCCTGTTACCTGTCTTGTTCCTGGCACAGACATCACAGGCTGCCACAAAAGTCTGAACACCACCCTTCATTGGTGGCCACCAAAATCACTCTGATCAGAGCCAGGGTTCGGGCTGCCCCAGGATGACAGGTGTCAATTGTGACAGAACTGAGAAAGGCACAAAGAGGCAGTTAAAAGGTTTGTTATCTGATCCTGGTTCCTGTTCTTGAGCTTCCCTGACTAGGACCTCTATCTTCATCAGGGCTGAGGATGGAGGATGATTTCCGTGGAGGCCGGGTCCTGGACTGAAGAGAACAGTCATGAAAGGGCTTGGCATTTCTAGCATTGCATAGAGGCAAGTAAACCTAATGAAAAACGGCACTAACGATAATCATTTCAGTGGTTTTCGATGGATTGACCGTAGGTCGGAAAAGTGGAAAGAAGATTAGCTTCAAGGCTATAACTTTTTTGTTTTATTTTTCAGCATGACTGTTTTTGAAGATCATGTGTGGTAGCTTCAACATTAACACGACTTGGTATCACTTGTGAGGATGATATTAATAATAATACATAAATAAATGTAACTTTGAAGACGAAGTTAAGTGTGAGAAGAATTTCTGTGTATCTATCATATGAGTTACAAGATTCAGTTCGATGGCTAACGTCACAAAGTTAAGTGTGAGTCTGCGCAGTACTGGGGGGACCAACTGAAAAATCGTTCTATTTGACTCATTGAAAACGACGGAGTCTGTTCGTCCATTTCTTTTACTGTCTATGGTTGCGACTAGGGCTGGGCGATATGGCTGAAAACTGTATCACGATATAAGTATTTCATATTCCCATTTTCAAGGGAAAAAAGTTCAATTTAAACACGTTTATTTTAAACGTAACCTTCCTCTGATTTTAATCACCTCAGTTATCAATCAAAGCAAACAAAGAAAAGAAATAGCAGCAATCATATAGCAACAAGTCTGAATGAAAAGCAGCACTGGTTGAAGCCTGGAAATATTGTAAACAAAGTAGCTTAATTTGCTAGTTTATCATAGTCTACTGGTTAGACTGTTCAGTTTTCCCACATGTGTTTAAGTTTCAAATGAATACTTTTTCTCCTTGGGACAGGCCCGTTTGAGTCTTGGAAAATACTTTTCCATTTGCATCGGGATTGAGATGATTAGAAAATTTGAATGCAACAGTTTTGAACAAATTCGTGCAGCGTGCTAATGATGCTAACCGGATTTAATAGCATTTAGCCAGTCGTCTTGCACGATTGTAAATGTTTGGATTACATGTGCATACTGAAGAGGGATGCGCCTGTTGAGAGTGAGGGAGAGAGAGAGAGTGCACGGGGCAAGGACTCATTTGCGAGTCTGTGTTGAGGTAGGCCTACTTCTATCGGCTACTCTGGTAGAGTTGCACATACTAGCTACAATGCAAGATATATTTAGCCTATTTATTTATGGACAACGTAAGGCGGGAGGTGTGTGTTGCTTTTAATTATCGAATGTTCTATCGAACGTATTTTTTATTGATATCGATTACATGTCTATTGCGATACATATCACTATCGTTTTATCGCCCAGCCCTAGTTGCGACTGCGGCAGTGGCGGATCTCTCGCAGAGTAGTAGCTGTCCTGAGCAACACTGTTCACGGATGGATATCAGAGGACCAGGGCAAAAATCAGCCAATGGCAAGCTATTTAGCCCAATGGACTAACGTTAACATCAGGCATCAACCTGTGATTCTTCCTCACTGCTCCTATATGAGGTACAAAAAGCACACAAAGCAAAGAAACAAAGAGTAAATATAAAATATAGCCAAGCGGCAATGGTGGGCCCGAGCACCTGCGGGCCGCAACCCATGACATGTTGGAATCCAACAAAGCACCGACGTGGTGCATTTGTGAAATGTACATATTTGATGCGTGTGCTATTTGTTTTTGTATTTTATTTTCTGCCACATGTACTTGCTTGGCCAGGTGGGGGCGCAATGCAAGGCAGGCCCATTGGGTGTCATCATAATCATAATATAAACTAGACTGCATTTCCGGCGGGAACTGCGAAAGTGTGCTTGCCCTGGTCCGGTCACCAACGTGAGCAGACAGTGACATATGCTGAACCTGGCTTGATCCAAGCATTCTAACAGTGCCTTTCAGTGTTGGAGCAGTGGCAATATCTCAAAAGCTCTATTCAACTATTGCCTTGCGGGGTGAATGCGGTTTGTTGGATTTTACCTGTGGCCTGCCTTCGAATTTAGCTTCTATGACTAAAATCAAATCAATAAAATAAAACAGCAGCAGTGATTGGCTGCAAAAATAAATAATGTCACGCGTCTTGCACCTCTCAAACTGGGCTATCAGGTAACCTAGAGAAAAATTTGAAATTATGAAATATGACTAAGGCATTAAAATGCTGCTTGTTTGTCAGGATACTTTTTCACTGATTTATTTTAAAAATATGAGCTATGAGTGTGAATGTTATATTCCATCCCCTAATTCTGTTTTACTGCTTTATTTGACAAATAATCTAGATGGATTTGCTCTATAAAGACCTTATGTCTGTTTGGGATTGTTTTGAGAGCCTATTGATGTATCTCAGAATAAAGGAATGTCCACAACATTAGTGATGTTTTTTGTGTGTGTGTGTGAATGTATTTTACTTAACTCATTGAATGTAGCTGGATACTCATGAACGCATGTCTCTAATAGCCACAATAGGAGTAATTTTAGCAACACCGTATTTTGTGTGGCCCATAACGACCCAGTGGATCATAAAAAAGTGCCAAAATTCACATTCCTTGCTTGTTGTTGGTACATTAATCCCATTCAGATTGCCACTTATCTGAGATGTAAGAGTTCAGTATAGGTTTAAGATCTGGGGCAGGGATTTGACATTCTGTGACTTCTCCATTGAGGGCTTGCTTAGCAGCACTGTCCGCTTTCTCATTTCCCCTCAGACCAACATGGCCTGGGACCCAGCAAAAAACTACACTCAAGTTCTGGTTCTTTAGACGTTCTAGGTGATCAAGCTCAGCTTTGGTTGTACTTTTTGCGTGACATTAAAGACTACTGGAAATATATTTAATTGCAATTTCATTGAATGCAATTTACTTTTACGATTAAATAAAATAAATGTATCCCTCTCACCCATAGTTTTCTATTTATTTACAAATGTACATAGGCCTACTGTAATAACATTTATACATAGTTATTCTACTGATCTTTATACTATTCATCCTGCACATAGACTTATTCTTACTACTCTTATAATGTTGTTTCTGCACTACAATGACACTGTTTCCACACTGCACATAGCTGTATGTTAAGTACCTGTTATTGGTCATATTGAATATCCATATTTATTCTGTTTTATTATATTCTGTTAATACACTGCATATATATTATTATTTCGACTATTATTATGTTACTGCTACATCTACATACATTATTCTACTTATTGTATGAGATAACTGCTAATACACTGCACATATTTATATTTAATTCATATTACTCTAAACCACCTTCTGTAAATCAACTGTATACTACTGTCTATATTGCACTATATTTCTTGACCTGTCTCTGTATATTTCATCACCTTTCTATACTTTGCATCACATTGCATGCATTCTGTAGCTACATGAACCACAGCTAAGATCCTTGGTTGCTATGAAGGCCAGTCGTTCTAAATGGATGGTTGCTATGGCCAAAGGCCAGTTATCTCTGCCGTTGTCAAGCGGGCATATCCTAACTTTATCTTATTTTAAACATCTCTATTTTACTTAGCCTACTTCCATACAGTGACTCCTATTAAGAAGTGGCCACTTCATTCGCGCTTACCGTGATTCACGCAGCAACATTATTAAATTGCATATGCCTATGCCAACGTTTACAAAGAGGATAATCTTTTAATTTGATTCACAATGAAGCGTTACATTTAATGTACATGTAAACAATGAGTAGGCTAGTTTTGGTTGTTGTTGGTGGTGTTACTGCATCCCTTAGTTATGCCTACAATGCAAAATGGTTCCCTCGTGATTGTTAGACGCATTTCAAAACATCGCGACGTGAAATGCCACCACAAAACATTGTTTGTGAATCGGTCTTATTAGGAGTCCTCGCTTAAGCGGTCACAGACTCAGGCGCTACTTTTAGGGCTAAAATGCTTCCTGAATTACTCTTAGTAAAAAAAATAGGAGTCCTAAAGTGAAGAGTGACGAAGTTACGGGTACAAGCATCTCATCTCAAATGACCATGGCATTACGCTAAGCAACATAAATCTCAACGTTACAGCAACATCTTCTCCCTATGACCTAGCTAGCTAGCTTCTAGCCACACAAGAAATGAATGTTGTTAAAATCTCCGCTTAGCATTCTAATAACAGAGGGACACGTTTATGTGGACCACTACAACATGACTCATTATGTCTGTAACGTTAATTGTATAAAACACTTACTTTCATAAAGGAAGCACACCATCCAGCACATACACATGGAAACCGATATTTTAGGTAGCCTACTTGGCCACGAACTCAAAACGTGTCTCTCTGAAGCTCTGTTCTAGAATCTTTGCTCTGAAGAAACATCAAATAAACGAAATGACAGTCTTCCAGTATTAAATGTGTACGTGTGATTACGAATGGATGTATGTGGTTTGCAATTAGAACTAGAAAATGCAATTCCAGGGAATTACCATGGCATGTAAATGCAAAAAAGCTGCTGTGTATAACATTATATTACTTACAGTATGATTATTCAGATATTACATAGTCTTACAGTATTCTTGAAAACCACTTACTTGGTTAGATGTTAGCTTAGAGTATATGACAGTCAGTAAAAATAAATTGTCAATTCAATATTGATCAACATTCTTTGTTTTAATACAGCAGAATAATACTCAGAATACACTAATGAACACTTACCAATGTAAGCTTGAAGTAAAAATCACAGTTGTGTATATTATATATACAGAACTTGATAATGCCAATCATATTATCCTAAGACAGATCTATTTATCAGTGGTAACTCTGAACTGGCAGCAACAGCTAGGCCTCAGTTAATGGTATTAGGTTAAATTTGATGGTGATATATACACTGAAGAATAAAAGAGTCAGCCCTTCAGATGATCAGTTTTAGACAGAACTTAGGTTAGAATCTTTTTTTTCACACAGCACAGCTCAGGTCTAAAAAGAGAGGTCTAACAGCACAGCTATGTTTCACAGATGTTACAGCACAGGTATGATTAAAGGTATGAATGGTTGACAAATATGATTCACAGGTATACATGTTCTATATAGTTAGTGAGTATAGTCCTCACACAACAATATATTTCTCAGAATGTCTCAGTGTAGATTTCAGATGTCTCAGTATGGTTAAATGGTATGTGCAGATATGTTGAGATATGGTCACATGTTTGTAAGAATGTATGTTAGTAGGTATGTTGCTAGCAACATTATCAGAGATGTATGGTTGACATGTGTGCACACAGACAGGCACACACATAATGCCATACACGGTCATCACCACTGGTCTGGTCTGGAACCTAAAAGGCAAAAGCAAACAAGTTTAACAGTTATACCAAAACAAAGTGGAATTCTGTGTTTTATTATTTTCAGTTTTAGTATAGGTGATAGCTAATCATATTTTTTTTTAAATATAAAACGTAAACAGTAGGGGTGTAACGGTTCATGTATTCGTATTGAACCGAAACGGTACGGGCGTCACGGTTTGGTGCATGAATTTACACGGAAAATACACGGTATAAAAACACATAAAACTCGTGTGCGGATTAATTAATGTCATGCGCAATTACTGTTAAGTAGCAAGAGTTACTGGAGTTCTTTAGCGACACCTAACGCTAATCTGTAGCCTCGCCTTAGCTCTGAAGCTCTGATTGGCGCCCATGTTTTTTTTTGTCAGGTCGTCGGTCAAGTCCTTCAGTCATTAGCAGCACTAAGGTTAGACCCACAAGAGTTAGAGGATCCGCTGGTCTCTTTAAGATCGCAAGTTTGAAAACTTCAGTTACAGTAACGTTAGTACAGGCGAAAGAGTGGTGGATAAGATGAAACTGTGTGTCGGCGTTGTTCAGCAGTTGTTGGGTATGTGAGTGGAAAAAATGCTACACATATGCGAAGCCATCACCCAGATGATGTAGGCTACCAATCACTGAAACTTATTTTGTTTACAAGTTACAGATGGAGTCTGGGTACTTATTGTACTGTTTAGCCTACACCTTACACACTTCAGGCTGTTGCAGATAGCTCAGGGAAGAGACTGTATGACACTAGGTGGTACAGCCTGAGACATGTACAAAAAAAAATGCTTTCTGCATTTTTGTTTTGCTTTTCTCTCCATTGTACCGAACCGTGATGTCCGAACCGAGGTATGAACCGAACCGTGACTTCTGTGTACCGTTACACCCCTAGTAAACAGCTTAGAAAACTTTGCAGGCAAAGGGTCTGTTGTTGCTGTTGATAATCATATGAGTAAGGATGGATCATTCTGATACTAAGTATCTTGATAACCAACTGCTATAACTTAAACAGCTTGCTAGGTCTGTCAGCCACATTTTTTCCTACAGACTACAATGTACTACAACTGGAAAGTTTGATTCACGTGCCAGGCTACACTTTAATTTATAGACCAGAACAATGCAGAAATGAGTAGGCCAAGTAAACATTGTAGCCTATGTTGACAACACAAACATTATAGCTCAACTTCTGTTGTGTGTTTTAACAAGACTTTAGTCGTATTGTCCATTTCCTAGCAGTAGCCTATTCATGGCTTCCATACGGTCCCTTTCCACAGGAGTATTAATAAAGCACAAATGCATTCATAATCTAGGTGCTTGATTGTCTGTTGAAAGGGACCTGATGAAACCCATCAATAGACGAACTATAGTATACCGTGATAGTGTTTACTTATTGTAGGCTACGTAAGAATCAGGAGTGTCATGAAACGAGCCTGGCCTATTTGATACACAAACAAGCGGTGTACAACGTTAAACATTTGTTAAAATAAAAACAGGAGCATATATTTGTTAACTTTAACTAAAATGTGAACGGTAGAAGCTATAACGTTATGACCATCAACAAGTAACGTTAGCTAACGTTATTCATGCCATGAATGAAACCCATGATGGGTTTCATCAGGTCCCTTCACACAGCCGCCCTAGGCTATAATCAAGCACCACGAAGTCTGCATTCATAATCTATTCTAGGGAAAGTGACCTGATGTTGAATAGAACCAGAGCCTAGTATCTGTAGGCCTACTTTCTCTGGTTTACGTTAACGCTCTAGTTAAAACGCCCCTGGTAGGTAGGCCTAATGAACAAATGTAACGTTAGTGCATTACGCTTTTGTTAGCTATCAAAACCTACAGCTAATCGGTCACTGTAAAGTTGATCACATATTAACGTTGATTAACAGTGGGTTTCCTTTACATAATACACATATCAACGTAGCAAGGTGCTAACGTCAACTATTTCACTAACGTTAACGTTACCTAACGTTATAACGTTAGTTTAGTTATTTGTGACCCATCATTTCATACACGCTTACATTACATAATGTTTGACGACATAAATACCAAAACTCAAATACCAAAAAACTGAACACTTACCTTGTCTGTAATTAGAGAAATGTGCCTCTGAAGAAGAGTTTTATGAGCAAATAAAGTGACCAAGGCACAGCAGGCGAAGACGTTCAGAAGATTCACAGCTCCAGGGCCAGTGGTGGCTCACGTTCAACTGTTGATTGCTTTCAGCTGGAGGTCACGTCATAATGCTAAAAGTTGCCGCCACGGCGGTCAATGTTAAGTCCATGGGAATTTATTGCTCTTTAATCGTAAATATCTCATAATCTATCTATAATAATATCTCATATCTCATATCATAAAAAGTATAAAGTTCACAAATGTGAAAAATACATTGGACAAATCTCCGTTACGTAAAACGGTTCAGTGGTTTTAGAGCCTTTGAACGTCAAAGTTGGTCGGAAGAAGAATAATAATAAGAATAACAGCGATAATAGTCCATTGCATTTACATGCAATGCAATAAACAAGAAATAACCTTTCCAATAATTTCCCATGATAAATTACATAATATTTGCACCTTCCTTCCTTGTGAAGCTCACACTAATTCCACCGCATTTAGTGAAATGTAATACAACGTTGCCACCTAGCGTTCAGATGTAGGCTATTTAAGATTAACGTGGCATTTCCTGTTTATTCTTTTGTCAACACCATGCTTTTAGGAAAACAATCTTTTTATCATAGTTCCCTCTTCAATGAGCCGATTACCAGCTCGCTTTTTGTAACAGAGATAGCTGTTTATTGTCCCTAGGTTTACAGAAACACCTATTCATATTAATACGTAGCCTATGGAGTGCTGCCGACCACTGTTCATTACGGCCCAGAATGCCTTGCATGTCTTTACAACAAAACAACCCAGTAAAACCTAATTTCCCGTAAACATATGAATTTGCATACTTGTAACATTTTTAATAATACTCTCCCATCATGATATTTAACAATAATGAAAAATTTTATTTGAATACCGTCAATATGAAAACAACTCTATTATGTAAGCTATATATAGCTACTGTTCTCCTTGCTATTTTAGTTCATAAGTCCATACTATCCCATGGTAGAGCAAGGATTTCACGATTCCTGAGATGAGCGTACTTGGAAGGCATTGTGATAGAAGGTGCAAAGGTGAGTGGTGGGAGTTACGAAATATTTGTGAGTGGTATGCAAAATTATTGAAACTTTTGGAATATTTCCCAGTTCATATACAAAATTTGGTATCGATATGTGACAGTGTTCCTGAGATATGGACGACTTTCTGTTTCAGAGCTTTACCGCCGATTTCGTTTGGCTGTGATGGGCAAACGCTTTCGAAAATCAAAAATCCTTCCGGTAACTTTTGTGAGGCTTGGTCCAAGGATAATGTACGTCAAGTTTCGCATGGCCCTCGGACCAAATTTGTGACCTGTGAAAATTTAGTTTCGCTTTCTGTTCAATCCAATATGGCGGACGAACGACACGCCCACCTGACGCCATCTTCGCGAATTAACTTACACCGGTACTGACCGGACGCTTTAAAGTTGGAACGGTGTCTCTGTCTCAAAGGGCCTAGGCGCTAGAGCTGACAAAAAAATTAGGGAGACGGGAATAATAATAATGATAATAATAAAACTTAAGAAGAACAATAAGTGTGCTTGCAAGCACATTTAATAACGATAATAATAAAACTTAAGAAGAACAATAAGTGTGCTTGCAAGCACACTTAATTAACCTGAGAAATTTCAGACCATTCATTTTAAGCAAAGAACATTTCTGATACACTTTTTGGTTGGCCAGATGGTGGCGCTATGTTAGGCATGGAAATTACACATGTGAATATCATCACAATAATGATATCCAAATTTTTTGTAAACTTTCAGATCAATGACTTCATTTTCTGGCACATTTCCTGCTTGACCAGGTGGTGGCGCTATGCCAGGTAGGCCCATTGGGTGTCTGGATATCATCATAATTATAATATCTATTAACATGAGAAGTTTCAGACCATTTATTCAAAGCATAGAGCATTTCTGGCACATTTCCTGCTTGGCCAGATGGTGGCGCTATGCTAGGCCTGTGAATTACGAATGTGAATATCATCACAATAATGATAGCTGATATTTTATAAAGTTTCAGATCAATCACTTAAGGCATTGCCAATTTCTGGCACATTTCCTGCTTAGCCAGGTGGTGGCGCTATGCCAGGCAGGCCCATTGGGTGCCTGGATATCATCATAATCATAATATCTATTAACCTGAGAAGTTTCAGACCATTCATTCAATGCACTGTGACTTTGACACATGTCCTGTTTATGTGGCGAGATATTAAAATCATAAAAATTCATTATTTTGCTATTTCAACATAGAACAACATATCAAAAATCCCTTCACAATTTAACATCAGCAACATCTTGGCATCATGTTTGCCAAATATCACATGAATCTGACAAACCGTCTAGGAGGAGTATGTGAAAATTTACCATGTGTTCAAACGGACAAAATCCCAATTACCTCACTTCCTGGTGGACATGGCTAATGCAATGTACATACAATCCCGTGTTTGTCTTTGGGAGCTTTGGAACCAAATGTGGTGTGTGTAGCTGAAACTATATATCGACCACGAACCTCAATGACATAAGGGGACGCTATGGAGTCTGTGGGTAGCGGGTACTACGACTGACGTGTGTGCCAAATTTCCTGTGTTTTTCGACCATGAGAACCACCTCAAAAATAGTGAATAAGAAGAAGAAGAAGAATACTTACAAAAACAATAGGGCTTCGCACCTCGGTGCGCAAGGCCATACCGGCCCTGCACCGGCGGTGCTCAGGCCCTAATAAGCCTTGTGTCGCGGTTTGCGTCACCTTGCACCGGGTGCACGATATGGGCCTTCATGTCCATATTTCTGTATGACAAAAAACTGAATGGGATCAGACAAGCAAATTGTGAGAGGGATTATAGTCATTCACGTCAGTACGTATTGAACAGTGTTTTCCATTGTTGTTTTCCATTAAATGGAATCTTAACTGACTTATATTTATCAACAATCTACCACTGGATTGGTATCAGCACTAATGTTGACATAAAATGGATTAGGTACTGAGCACACATTTTAGTCATTACAGTGGTGTCTCCAGGATGTTATCCCTAAGTGGTCATTTGGATCTGTTGTGGGACAACATAACTCAACACTACTTAGGTTTCTAAAAGTAACCTGTCTGCCATATACTAATTTCAAATTTTGCAAGATGATTGCACAAGATATAAATCAACAACATGTCTTTGTTTGTGCTGTCTGTGTATGTGTATGCACATTATTATATATTACATATTATGCAAAAAACATTGGACGCTTTCTCTCCATATTTAGTGTTTTTGAGGAGAGACCTGTTTTAGGACCCATCAGGATGAGTTCTTATTTACACACACACAAACACACACACACACACATTACACTCCACATTCCACAAAGCAAGGTCATGATGATTTATATACCTTTCAGCCTTTTAAAATTAAAATGTCATGTCAAAAACATATTTTCAGGGTAAAATTGAGCTTTAAATCAATCATTTGCACCTCTCTCAAATCTGAACTCTATTATGAGCAACACTGACATCATAGGATTTTTTCCCCACACCAACATATGGAGACTTTTGCCACCCAACATTCTTGAAAGTGTTTAATAAATGTAATACAACCTATATTGCATTGAAGAAAGGATCCTAAAGTAGGAACATATGTCAGAGCATTGCAGGAATCTTAAAATGTACAGCAGGAAAGGATCAGTTTAGTGCTATCCACCATATGAACTTTGCCTATGCAGCAGATTTCCAGTGTATTTTGGAGTTTATGGTGTAAAACATTGTTCTTCTACAAAATGAACTGAGACCATATGTTACTGGACACTAATTTATGGCTCAAATATTTCTATATATTTTAACATATGAAAACAATAAAAAGATCCATGTGATGCAGGAATATAGTCTTTCATGTTTTATCCCAAGAATCCCAGTGAAGGATTAGTATATCAATTATGTCATGACTTTGCTAGTGTTGCTTTACAAGAGAACATTCTACTCTGAAAACTGTAAAAGGTGAAAAGTGCATCATTAGTGGTGCAAAGAAACGTTATCCTGTTGGCAGATTTGTTATTCAGACCAATTGTAGAACACACACACTGTTCTTCAACACAGTGCTTCATGTGATAGCATCTGAAGATTTCAACTATGGAGACTTACCAGTCTGTGGTGTATTTGGACTACCTTTCCCTAACAACTTTTTATTGCCTCAAATTCCACTACTTTTACTTTTGACACACCAAATAAGAGAGGTAATTCCACCATGCTGCATGTGATTGACAGTGATGCTGATGATTTTACCAAGCAACTTTCTAGGGACAGTAAGTATGCAACAGTGCTATAATGACATTACAATTGTATTCATAGCGTTATTTTCCATGCAGTCTTAACCTGATATATTTATTATAGCTGCACTGATAGAATCTACCGCTGGACCGGTATCAGCACTGATATTAACATTAAAAGTTACTGTCCACACATTTTAGTCATTATAAACCATGCTGTCACCAGGATGTGTCTACACACAATACTCCAACACTCCATAAAAAAAGGTTTTGTAAATTTATAAAAATAAAAGATTGAAATATTCCATTTACCTAAGTATTCAGACCCTTTGTTATGACACTTGTAATTGAGCTCTGGTGCATCCTACTTCTATTAATGGTCCTTGAGATGCTTCTACAACTTGATTGGAGCACCTGTGCCACTGGACATTATTAGGAGAGGCACACATCTCTTTATACAAGGTCTTACAGTTGATGGTGTATGTCTGAAAACCAAGCTACGAGGTCGAGAGAATTGTCCGTAGACCTGTGAGACAGGGTTGTGTGAAGATACAGATCTGGGGAAGGATAGAAGAAAATTTCTGCAGCATTGAAAGTGCCAAAAAGCACAATAGCCTCCATCATTCTCAAATGGAAAAGTTTGGAACAACCAACAGTCCTCCTAGATCTGGCCACTCAGCCAAACTGAATAATCCAGGACGAAGGGCCTTGGTCAGACAGATGACCAAGGACCCAATGGTCACTATGAATGATATCCAGAGTTCTTTTGAGAGGATGAGAGAAGCATAAGGAAGTGCAACTCAGTGCCTGGTTTCTTCCACACACACCGTTGGGAATTGTGGCCAAATAGTTCAGTCTTCGTTTCATCAGACCAGATTATTTTACTTCTCATGGTCTGAGAGTTGTTCAGGTGCTTTTTGGGAAACTCCCAGGAAAAAATGGCTTCCATTTGTCCACTCTACCATAAAGGCCTGATTGGTGGAGTGATGCACTGATGTTTGTCCTTCTTTCCTAAAAAGCACCTGAACGACTCTCAGACCATGACAGAATAGAAGATGACGTCATGAGGTTGGATTTGCTCTCCCTTTGGGTCCCCCTACAGTTGAGAAGCGCAATAATAAACAAACTAAATATGCAACATGAACATATAGAGGGAATGAACTGACAGCAGTCTGTAGAAAAAGATTTCCGAATTCCTGTAGCATAGCAGCTCTTTCCTGTTTCAATGAGGGGGCAGTTTCCTACCGAAACTAGAAAGTTGCTAAGTCGGTAACAGAGGGCCGCTCAGACAATGGCAGAAGTGCTGTTTGTTGTTATGAAGTTATGTGCCATCAGGTCAAAAAACTGTTCAGGGTGCCAGGCTGATTTACCAAAATTGGATACAGGTCTGGATGCCATGGGAGGACAACTAAGCCCAAAACACAGGGAGCAGGGCAGATATTGCTAGCCAGGCCACGCCAACTTTTCAACGAGAAACTAGTCTGGAACACTACAGTTCGTCTCCATTGGCAGATTACCTGGCCAATCAGCGACGACCGTGGATGATGCAATAGTTTCAAAATCAAAAGTCTATGCCTGTCGCGATGTGAATATTGGAAAAGTTTTCCCATCTTGAGTGACTAGACTCTTAATTTCGTGAATAAGTTTGGTTTTCCAGACTAAGACTGTAGTGCTACAAAATAACCTTGCTACAGAGGAGGCAGAACATGCAAACTTCAAAACAACAAAGTAACAAAGTAAACAAATTGACAGCGTTACGCCTACTTTCTAATGAGGAGACACAGCACTCAAGGAATCCTCCATATAAATGTACAGTATGGGGTAAGTTCATAATGCCAATATTGCAATTGTCTACACATATCCCGCCCCTTCCTGTAATATTGTATGTCAATATGACCTCCTTTACGTATGCCTCCCAGTTCAATTGAATAGGAAAATAGCTTCCCAAAACTGCCCAAAGTGAGTTATCAAGATGGCCACCGAGTAGGGGACTTGTCTATCAGGACTTTGGTACAAAGCAGCTGGGCTGTAGGTTTTTACTGATGTGATGCACACTACCAGCCCAAACCCTCTTCCAAATTCACCTCGCAGCCAGGTGAAGGCGGTGCAGAGGCAGGAATATTGGGAGATGTAGTACACCTTGTATACCCATTACATAAGCAAAGATCAACTTAGAAAATAAAAAATGTGCAAGTGGGGATCTATTTCGTATTGTCCTTGGAAGCAGCACTGAGTTACAGTTTGCGTTTAGAAATCAATAAATATGGGGGGCACTGTGGCACAACTAGCTATAGTGCCCATCCTACATTTGGGTCCAAGTGCCCACAGGGGACCCACCCCATCTCTCTCTCCCAGTCACTTCCTGTCAATCTCTTACTGTCCTATCACGATAAAGGTGAAAAATGCCCAAAAATATACTTAAAAATAAATAAATAAATGAATAATGTTAACATTAGGCTTTATATAAAGAGTTGATATGCAAAACCTTCTAAATTTGTCTGACCACTTTTCTATCAAACGAGCATTTTATAATCAGGCTCCTATAGGTTTTTGCCTACGAATCAATATTTCAGACAAGAAACAGAATGGTATTTAGCGGGTTTTGAAACAAAATTATTTGAAAACAAAATAATTTATTAACGTATACTATGTGTGGAGAGCATTCACTCACCATCGATTGTTTTCTAATTGGCAATCTGAAAGCGAACACAGTTTTTGGATGACCATAACTGAAAATGGGAACAAAACCAATTTCTGATATTTCTGATTCTGGTATTTATCGTTCCAATTAACCTTTGTTTGAATATTATTCAAAAGTCCATAGGCTTGGAAAGTCACCTGCCCACACAGTGTTCCCCATTGGATGAATTTAGTCAGATTTTATGAATCAGTATCTCCCCTGTATAATAGGCTAAAACCACTAGTTGATAAAAAAGGATATCCAACACTTTAACCGCCTTTTCCAATTACGTAGCCTAAATTACTGAAACATTTTGTGAAATAACTAGATATGTTCCTAGAGACACTAGGAACATACATGTCTATAGGCCTGTCATGCAGTTTGTAGCACCACACATATGTTAGGCTATTATTACAGGGCTTAAAGGTGCTCTAAGCGATGCCACACATTTTTTAGGCTAAAACATTTTATGTCACTTACTGCAAACATCACCTAACCAACCGCTAGCTGTCTGTGTCCTGAATACACTGTAAAAAAAACGCCATCTCTGTGGACAGCCCAGGCTCCAAGAACGGCAACAAAAACAACCTAGGCAAACCTAGCCCATGAAAACATAACAAACTGTTCCAGCCAATCACAGACGAGATGCGCATTGAGTTTCAATTGCACGGGAGCAGCATGGGAGGGAGGGGGAGGATAGCGAGCTAGCTCTCTGTTTTGTTTGAAAGTCAACAGAAGTGACGTTGCCCAGCATCGCTTAGAGCACCTATTAAGCAAGGCCATTTTTTTGTGCCTGAAGTTAGGCTATCAAACATTTGTTTAAATGAACTGCTACCTCCTCTGTCAGTTCTAGCCACTGAAAAGGAATAAGTGGAGAAATCAGGCCAAATACAAAAGCTGCTCAGTCTGACGTGGAATTGAATGAGCTCATTACTATTCATGAGCTTGTCTAGTTGAGATCGCGCCCACAGAATTCGTCTAGCTCAGTGACAGCTTTCGTATGCAAGGATTCTTATGGTCAACTTAAGGAAGTGAAATGTTATACAGGTTTAATACACTCGCTAGCCTAGCAGGTTGTATGCCCATTTGGACAATGCTAGCACTTGCTAGCCAAGCTAAGTTCATGCCATGAAGCTAAAATTAGTTGATAACAGCTGTCATGTTATGGACGAAACCAACTAGCTGTTAGCCAATCAGAGTCAAGCAGCTTAGCTCGTTGAATATTAATGAGAACTGGTGCAAATCAAGTTGAATCTTCCTGCAGGCTTCCTATACCACGATAGAGTGGTTTGAAACACGGTAACCAAGGCATTTTTTCCACAAAAAATGTTAGAGTCCATGGTAGAACTTCAGACATACAGAAATACGTGTGGCAGGTCACCTTTAAGCTTTAAGGCTGTTGGGCACAAAAAGCCTATAGTATTGTGCCACCAACAATAAATCAATTTGTAAAGACAATGGGCCTCATTCACCAACCGTTCTTACGAAGAAATTTGTTCTTAAAACCCACTTACGCAGTTTTTACGAAGATTATGGTATTCACCAATGTTATCTTGTTCTTAGGTAAGAACAGAATCTACGAACACTCAAGAGCACTCTTACGCACATTTGAGAACTGACTTGTTTGTACAAAATCAATGGTTATTGCATTTTCATCATATCTGCAGGTGTAAAATATTATAATAGAATTAAAATGACAACTATATATTTTATCATTTAGGATATTTTTGAATTATATTATTTTATTAATAAAATAAATCCCACTATTTTACTAAGCATTAATGTATTTTAGAATAGATAATTAGCAAATTTAACAAACTTAACACTTTTTTCACTTTTTATACTATCCACTAAATATAACTACTCATTTACTTTTCAATTCCTGCAGCAGTGCTTTCACTTCAAAGCATGTGTCATATACGGTAATCAAAATTGTCTTGCTCATGTAGTTTATAATAATGTGTATATGGTACAAATGAAAGCTGGTGCCTCAGCCTCAATTTGAGTGCACACGTCCCTGCAGTATCATGCCCTTTTATGGTGATTGACAGGGCGTTTACCTATGCTAATTAAGAACAATTGGCACGGCCTGTCGACTTAAGAAGAAATGGGATTCAGCATGATAAGAACAAAACTGTGAATGATTCTGAGATTTAATAACACCTTTGTGAATCTGCCTAAGAGTTTTCGTAGGACCTTCTTAAGAACACAGTTAAGAAAATTCTTAGGAAGATATTGGTGAATTAGGCCCAATGTCATTTTTAAAGGAACGTTATTAACCGTTCTTCTCTTAACATTCTCACTGGTTACCATTTAGAGGAGAGGCTTTGGAACACTGGAGGAACAGAAAAATAATGTTTGCTCAGAACAAACCGAAATGAAAATCTGTTTTAAGTCCCTGCTTCATATAGTCAACAATGTCTTATTAAAGGTGCAGTCAGGGATTTTACACGATTCTAAGCCCATAATTTCAGCAATCATCACCTCACGACCACTAGCAGCCGATTCCATGAGTATTCTGTAAAAAAAAAACTGGTCTCTATAGGCAGCCCAGGCTCCTAAAACTGGAAACAAAGTGGGAGCAGCGTGTCCCCTAAACAAAAACGAAACCCTGCGTGAAATTTCTCTGGGAATAATGAAGGTAGGGGTGAGCTACCTCTGGCGTGTTTCATTTAGTCCTTGCTTAAAATATAATGTACGTTTTGCACAAAAGCATCTGCTAATAAATTTAAACGCAAATTCCCAAGTTCACATTGGTGGCATATGTGAACACGGCTGCCATATTGCTGGGGGCAAACACCTTACTGTCTTTGGGTAACACATGTGGAGTCACATGTTTCTCCATTGGCCTCCAGTGATTGTTGCCCCCACAAATATGGCGGCGCTATTTACGTACGGTTTGGAGCCCAATGCGGTATCTAGCTTTCTAATATCAATGGTTCTCACCTCCTCTGGTTGCAATTATAAATTAGGCATCCTCAATGACGTAGAGCTTTTAACGATTTCCGGGGCACGAGCTGAAGGACAGAGGAGAAAGGTTGTATGCAAATAGAGCTTTGGGATGCAGCCATTTACCTCTGAAGTTCACCTACAAAAAAACTGTAATCTTTGCCCATATTAGGAGATACAATATCTTGCGATTTTTTTCTATGGGAAAATAACATGGGGGATTTTGAATTATCGCACCTGTTGAACTCTCACGGGGACGAATAAGTCTGGAATGCAGACATTTTGCTTCACACACTTTTGTCCTCTGCCTCTGGTAGGCTACTGTGATCTTCGGTAGGCCTACCAGTGCCAGTGGGTAATTTTCTGCGGCACACCTGATGATCTCTCACGGCTACGACGGAGTATTAGGGCCACACATGAAGGAAAAAATATTTTTGCCATGATGAGATTAAACTCGACATGTCGACTTTAAAGTCACCATGTCAACATTAAACTCGACATTTCGAGAATAAAGTTGAAATGTAATATCGACTTTAATCTCGACGTATCGACTTTAATGTCGCCATGTCGACATATAACTCAACATTTCGAGAATAAAGTTGAAATATCATGTTGACTTTAATCTCGACGTGTCGACATTAAACTCAACATTTGAATAAAGTTAGTTTGGAGTGAGAACGACCGCTCGGGACGATTGAAAGGGAGGACGAATGAAACAATGCAACAAGTGCAACAATGATTCAGAGTGTTCGAGTGCAACAATGATATGATGATACATAGGCCTATATCATGTGGACAAAACAGAACATATTAACCTAGCCTACGTTGCTCAGCCAAATACTTTGCTGTTAGGTCCTTATCACGGAGTTACAGGTGATAAATGCGATGGTCAAAAGTAGCCTAAACGTCATAGCGGTTTATTTATTGTAGGCCTATTACTAAAGTGTTGTTTTTCATCTAAAGGTTCAACTTCATGCTTATGCACTAGAGACATAGGCCTACTAGGCGCTCTCCCCAATCCTAGACTTTCACGTTGCTTGTTTGTAATAGATGCAAAACAGCCTATTGCTGAATGTCTATGGAGGGACCAATGAATTAAGCTATCCTCCCGACCACCCCATGTAGGCTAGTAGCCTACATGCACACATATGCACACAAAGTGCATGAATAAAGTGCATGCACACATACAGTATTCTCTCACGGGATCAAAATAGTATATATGCTTAGGCTATGTGTTTCTAGCCTCCTATACGTATTGCAGGTGAGACATGGAAAAGCAGGGTAACACTTTATTTTAATGTGTCGCTGTTACAGTGTACCTACCTAATTAGGTACAGTGGTACAACCTGTGTAACAACATGTACTATCAGGTACTATCATTGTACTTGCATTATGTATTTGTGGGTACCTACATATAGTTGTTACATTGTAATACTGAGTGCTTTTACAAAACTTTGCCAATTTGTCTAAATTTTCATCAGAGGCAAAGAGCTGACCTGAGACCTGCTGGATGGGGTAAATCTGGTCATGATAGATTTGATATACAAACCATTCTTAGCTCCAACCTGTGCTGCTACAACCTTGTTACTCTTTGATACAGTGGAATAAACCTATTAAGTGTACTGTCACAGTGAATTTGTTCCGGCCAGGGAAAAAGTTCCGGATGACGCAACAATACCGTTCTAATCAGCTGTCTGATATGGTGTGCGCTCGTGAATATGCAGTACCAGTTAATTACTTACATGTACAGTGTACAAATGACATGTATGTTGTGTTGTCTTCGATGTCTTGGAACAGGTCTACTAATTCACTACATAGTACATATATCAACTGTGTTGGTACACACTTATTGCTCTTTGATACAGTGGCACAAAGCCATTAAAATGAAGTGTACCAGTTAAGTACTTACAATTACATATTACATGTATGTTGTGTCATTGGTGTCTTGGAACATGTCTGCCATTACCCTACATACTGTAGTACATGTATCAACTGTGTTGATACACATTTATTACTATTTTGATACAGTGGAATAAACCCATTAAAATAAAGTGTACCAGTTAAGTACTTACATTACCAGTTAAGTACATACATATTATATACATCCTGTCAATGATGTCATGCATCCTGTAATTGATGTGTTGAAACATGTCTGCTGTTACACCACACAGTACATGTGAATTAGTAGACCTGTTCCAAGACATCGAAGACATAACATACATGTCATATGTACATGTAAGTAATCAATTGGTACACTTAATAGGTTTATTCCACTGTATCAAAGAGTAACAAGGTTGTAGCAGCACAGCTGTTACATGTACACTGAAGACAATGAGGCCTTGACTGGAGCTAAGAATGATTTGTATATCAAATCTATCATGACCAGATTTAGCCCATCCAGCAGGTCTCAGGTCAGCTCTTTGCCTCTGATGAAAATTTAGACAAATTGGCAAAGTTTTGTAAAAGCACTCAGTATTACAATGTAACAACTATATGTAGGTATCCACAAATACATAATGCAAGTACAATGATAGTACCTGATAGTACATGTTGTTACACAGGTTGTACCACTGTACCTAATTAAGTAGGTACACTGTAACAGCGACACATTAAAATAAAGTGTTACCAAAAGCAGTTTTAGAAAAATGAGTTTTGCCATGTTATCCTATGGAGAGTGACGGCCTGTGGGTCATGAAGGGCATGCAGTTATTTGGATGTGCAGTGGCCTTAACCGCGTAAAACAGAGTGAAATAACAGTTTGTATAGAAACATTATATCATTGGATACATATATTTTTCTAGCTATTTAGCCTAAACGGCATAGTGCATGGTATTTCCATAACCGCGAGACAGCACTTCGCGATGACGGCAATGAGTAGTTAACAGACAAGACACAATCTATCTGAATATCTGCAATCTAGCAATCTATCTGAAATAACACCTTGCGAGTTGTTATTGCGAGTTTAATGTCAGATACGTCGAGATTAAAGTAAATATGATATTTCAACTTTATTCTCGAAATGTCGAGTTTAATGTCGACGTGGCGACTTTAAAGTCGACACGTCGAGATTAAAGTCGACATTACATTTCAACTTTATTCTCGAAATGTTGAGTTTAATGTCGACATGTTGACTTTAAAGTCAACATGTCGAGTTTAATCTCGCCATGGCAAAAATATTTTTTTTTCTTCATGTGTGGCCCTAATACTCCGTCGCACACGGCACACTAGTGTTCCCCGGCACAGTGGTTGGAAAAACACTGGTGTAGACAATGATCTCAAAGGGACAGTGCACCAAAGTTAAACAGCATCAAATCGATACTATTTCTTAAGAAATTAATATTTTAAAACAAAATTACTTTGTCATTAATATCATTTGAATAATATAAAACAGTGTTTTTTTTTTTCTTTTTTTATCAGTTCTGTTTTGGGCACCCAAATGGCCAACAGCAGCAAATTTTTGCTACCCCAGAGCTAACTTGCAGTGCAACTTGCCATAGGTAGTTAGCTTTAACCCTTAATGGTGTAGGTTTTTGAACATTCTAACTTCCGCAACATTGAAGGTTCTAAAATTCTACAGTATATTGCAATGAACCCAGATATTCTTTAGAACGTTCTTTTCCTAAAATTCCCGTCACATAGGCTACACCGGATTTCCTTATACGGGCAAAGAAGGCAGCTTTGGGTCCTTTTTGTAGGCGAACCAGGAACTCGACTCAACTCGTGTCTCCTCTTTCTTTCAGCATGGCAGCGACAGAGTTAACTGGCCGTGTCAGAGGAGCGTTACGTTTACAGGAACAACTAGGAAGTGTTCCTTATCACAGTTTGGACCACTGTTCTGAAGGTGGTTTGGATCTTAATACAGTGTGGCAGCGATGACACACTGTAGGCTATTGTAAACATAAACCCAAGCAAAATTGTTCTTCGATATTGTCTAAAATGGCCATATCAGGCCACAGTAGAGCCTAATGCCTTAGCCTATCGTCTAAACTCGAACCTATAGGCTATATGAACCGCTATCATAACATGGTGTAACGCTGCTCATCAACTGCACCTCGTATAATAGCCTATTGCAATCTGTGTTTGTTTAATCCGTGAGTTTTAATCAAATGAAGGTGCTTGTCATTGTAGCATAGGTTGACGTTAATTCAATCAGACTCAAATGCGAAATTATGCCGTTTGTAGGTTTTCTACGTGTTATGTCCGTAGTAAATCTGTAAAACAGCTGATCTAGATCCCCTATTTTAGAATAACAGACTTGCACGACGTTCTCGTGTTGTGTGAATTGGCAACGATGTCACTGGGACATCAATCAGAGATTTGGTTTCCAACCCAAGTGCAAGTCACAGTCGTTAGAGCAGCAGATTTGCAACCAAAAGGCAAAAATAGGACAAACGACGTTTACACCATCATCCAGCTAGGAAAAGAGAAATACTCAACTTCCGTGGCAGAAAAAACTTTACACCCTGTTTGGAGAGAGGAGGCTTCATTTGAGCTACCAGGACTACTTATTGAGGACACTACAGAGTTTCAACTATGCTTGCTGGTTATGCACAGGTCTCTGGTTGGCTTGGATAAATTTTTGGGACAGAAGACCATCAACCTCAGCGAGTTTTGTGATAACAAGGAGAAAAGCAAAACTGTGTAAGTGTTGTTATATTAACATTTATAACACCATATACATTTTAAAGGAATTATGTACAATTTGATGTTATTGTGGTTTATAATCAGTGGTGGTGGTGGTTTTAACATCACAAGAGGTAGCAGGCACATTGACAACTTGTTTGTATACGATGTGCTTCTGAAAATGTTATAGGCCTACACTGTGTGTGTGGTGTGTGTAGGCTACTGTATGTGTGGTGGGCTCTATCCAAGAATTTTCATGAGGGGTAGCCTATTAAATTGTAATTTAATAGACCAGTGATTTGAAGTGTACAGTGTATGTCTTCGCTGTGAAAAGCAGCCCCTGAAAGAGGTCCCAAGTTGTAGAAGACATTACGTGACTGTCAAGTCAATATAGCCTGGCTGGCCCATAGTATCTCCATCATTTTCATCTCACTGAGATAGTCTTGCTCCTCTCAATGCATTTATGTTTCCCTCAGCCACCAGGTTGGTGGGCCAAAAAGCAACAAGACGGAATGACGTTAGTTTTAAAATCGAAAGTGCCAGTGGTAACAGTATAGTAGCAAGCCTGCAGACATCAAACATTTGCAGTCAGCAGAATGTGTAAATGTATACAGCAAAACTAAATACATTGCTTCCTGACTGCTGATGAGGTTTATTATCAGTTTGTAAAGGTTAGGTGAAATAGGAAGTAACGTTAGGAATCCCTGATTTTCACAGCAGCCATTTTGAAATGAAAATGTAGGGCAAGCACAGGTAATTATGTTGTCTGTTCAGTCTGTTCACTAATCAGATCCTTCATTACAATCTAGTTATGTAAAATAAATGTAGACATCCCACATGAAATCATCATGGGTATTAATCATTGATCAACGTTCCAAACAAAGTAGCAAAACAACCAGGCAAGTTACTCAAAGAAACAATTTGGACATTTGGGGAAAATACTGCTCTCAACTAGATGTTACAGCAAAGATGAGATGCACTCTCTCTCTCAACATGTTGTAAATGATTGGGGACACCAACATTTTGACATCAACACCCCAATACCATCAGAAGATCCCCTGCAAACTGACAGGCTGTGTTATATCAGCCCAAGACCTTCAACTGTTCCCAACCTTTACAGTACCAAAAAAGCCACCTCCTCCCTCCCCATTCTTTTCAGCAGTCATAGTCTCAGCCATAACAGATTGTGCAGGGGGCAATACGGACAACAACAGCAATAATCAACTCACTAACTCTGATTGCAATATGGTTGTTTAATATTTTCAAGGTCCTTGCAATTGAAATGGTACTGACAGTGGTTTTGAGATTGGGGTTCTGGTATCGGTTGCTGTCCGACCGGGGTGGGGGGGTTATGGTGTCGGTCCGACCGGTGGGGGGGCATATTAAATAAATAACCAGCTTCTCAAAATAACAGTTAACAAAGTAGTAACACCAAACAAACTATACAACAGTATACAAATATTTCAAAATATTTGTGTCATTTGTGCAAGTTTAACAAAGACTATTACAAACTATAGAACAAGTGCAAAACAACAAATTGTGCAAATGTGATCTGTCACTACTTATGGCAGAGCTGACAACTAGCATCGCTACAAGCCATCCTTCTTGGCTTAAAAAAAACCTTTCAAGGGCCCTTTGGTAATTGCACTGAGAATACAAGAGAACAGTATATACTTATACTGTTTTACTATTTGACCATTAATACCTATCTTCATGCAGGCTGTCACACTGTTGCCCTGCAGCCTGTTCCGCAAGTATGTCCTGATCTATACACCGAGAGTGAATGAAGTTTAGATTATTTTATAGTTTTGTGTAATATGGATGGAATTGTCACCTTAAACAGAAAACTTAAATCCCAAAGAACTAGGAGCAACGGCAATATATTTCACTCAGAACATTTATTTTAAAAGATGCAACACCGATAGTGCAACAACAAACACGCTTGACAACGTTAATACACATAAGCCTAAAACTAAAGGGATCATTGGGATTAATTGCCTAAAGAATACAGGCTTAGCATCCAAGTTTAACTTTAACCTTCTACTTGATATGAAGCATATTCAAATTGCTCACGTTTTTCTTTGCTCTCCATCGCACACTCTCATGTTTCCGCGAAATGTGTCCTCTTAGATTCCAAAATGAATCTTTACTCACTGAAACTGTCACCACATGGTTATTCTTGCTCTACATTGTTAGTATCTAGTTGTTTGTAGGAATAGTACACTTATGACTTATTACTTTCTTTTCTAACAGTAGTGTAGCCAGAAATGTTCAAATGGGTGGGCACAGAAAAAACGGGTGGGCAAAGCGAATCTGATTGAACATAAGAGAGGCCTAGATTAGATACGCCTGACCATACAAGCATCAATCATGGGCATGTTATATTTCTGACATAAAAGAGGAATTTATTGAACGCATTATCACAGCTGACAAATTACGCAAAAAACATTATCAACTGGAGCAAAACAATGAATGTAGCTTCTGCGCGTCACATGAAACACAATTGAGACAATAGATTGACCATATTGGACAACTGCAAAGCCTTATCATAGGCATGTTACATTCATGACATGAAAAGTGAAACTTATAGAACGAAAATGACAAATTACGCCGTCGGCTAAACATTTTAAACGTACGCAAAACTGATGAACCCAGCATTGGTGCGGTGCATTTTAAAATGCATTGAAGCAACAAATTGACCCTTGGACAATCCTACCACAAAACCTTTCTATAGGCCTGCAACGTTTATGACATAAAAAGTGGAATATGAACGCATTTCATCACACCTGACAATTAAATGGAGCTGTGGCTGTTCGCGATTTAACTGATTCTTGAGAGCAAGGAGCGGGATATTTGCTCGGCTCAGCTCCGCTCACTAGCTCTGATTCGGAGGCATATCACTTATGTAAAGATTATTTTTCGATTTATGGCAGGTTTCTTATTATTTTCTTAATGCGTTCTGTGGAGAAGGGAGACTGGCGTTGGTCACGGTTTGGAATGAAAGGGAGAAAACAGGACAGAGTATGGTGGACTTCTTTTTTTTTTTTACCGATGTAGTTAAGGCGGCAGGCATGTTTTGCCAAGGCGGCCGCCTTGACTGCAAAGTGCTGCGGGAAACCCTGGTTGTGCGATATGGGAAAAAATGAATATCCTGATACATTTTCTCAATTTCACGATATACGATACATATCTCGATATTTTGAAATCTCATTTAAACGACCCCATGAAATCATACTTTTACCCTTTACTGTTTTCACTACAATCCCTGCAGATTATATACCATTCTTGGTTAACTTCACAGGTAGGCTAGTATCCATCCAAAACATTTTATATTTTCATAGTGATTAACCACAATTGAGTTGAAATAAGACTATTTTTTTATTCAAACAAAGCAGAAACAAAATTACAACAAATATGAAATAGAACTGAACAGAATTCAAAGTGCAATAAACTAAAGTGCAATAAAGTGCAAACATTTTCATCGTTTTGAAAACGATGCCGCTAAGGTCATTTGACAGGCTGCTGGTGGAGGGGTTTTGGCAGGTGTACATGATGTTCTTACAGGGTATCTGCACATTTTCCAAGAGCAAATTTAAAGACTTAAGACCTTTTCAAGACATCTGGCTGTACATATTTGGTTGTGCTTACTGGCTGAGGCTGACTGTTCTTCACCTGTGTCTGGCAAGCAAGCTGCTGACAGATATGTTTAGATAGGCAGTGTTTCCACTACGTTTATTTCAGCATGGCAGAATCAGGGCAGACGCACATTTGCTTTTTAAATAATCCTGCGACGTATCCTCCAGGGGCGCTAGCCTAGAAGTTGGAGTCCTTTTTTACCGGGGGTTCGGGGGTTTCTCCCCCGCGAGATTTTGAAAATCGGGCTGATGAACATGAAATTTTAACCTACTTTGAGAATGAAAAGGAAGGCCAATCATAATGACTCACGTCACGGCATTCCGAATATTTTGATGTTTAGTGTAAGGAGAACGTCTCTTCTGCCAAAGTGCACCACATACAACACCCAAAATATGACATTTAAAATAGCCTGTAGAATAAACATTGTCATGCACCTCTCTGTCAAGTGCACAGGTGTGAGCGTTCGTCTCGGGATAAACATTTGGACGTCATCACCTTCAATTAATGGGCTATGGGTGCCTTGAAAGCAATGCATTTGGGTTGTGTATCACAAACTTTTGCCCAAAGAAAAAGTTCCATTCTGTCAAAATCAAGCCCAGCATGCATTGCTTGGAAGCCCCCTCAAACGAGGTCAGGTTTACCATATTTACTGCACATGTGACCATGATTCAATAGTAAATCACTATATTGAAACTGCAGTCTTGTTTATTACCGCGATGTATTTCAAACGATCACTGAAAGTATAATATTGGACACAATTACTGGATTGGCGAAGGGGAATAGCTAGATGTTAGGTATTATAGCCAAAGTCCGTCTGTGAAAACCGCTCGCTCCTCATTCATTCAACTCTGCTCAACTTTTGCCGCTTGCTCCGCTCAACTCGCTGCTGAAGGTCACATTCGACCGTTTCTTGGAATCATACCAACGTCAGTGAATGAATAAGTCTGCACTGCTAACCTGTGGTAAAAAAGACTGGCGCAACTACTATACTGTCATGGAAAACAAGTTTTTGTTGGTGGTGAAGAATGTGATTCCATTCTACAGAACCAAACATAAGTTAGTGTCTCTTTCTAGTTATTCAAACAAAGTGTCTTTCAAGTTAGTGAGGTGCAGTGGTAGCCTGCTAGCTAGTAACATCAGACCAGCATTGATCAACGTTGTCTTTGAGGGCTGCGTTTCACGAACCTGAGCTGATCGAAATGTCCTCCTGGGTTGTGGGAGATGATGACACACTGTGAGTTTCCACTTCTTGTCCCTGCTCTGCCCTTTTTTTCTAAAGAAACTTCTAATATCCATTTGTCCTTCTGTACACTTATTTCGCTAAGGCTAGTTAGTAGAAGCACGAAACAGCAATGCGTAATAGCGTAGAGGAGAAGGTACTTGAAATTGTAACATTTTGCAACAAATGATTCTAAACCTGCCCAGATCACGTCAGATTTTCTTGCGCTGCTGTTAATGCACACAATGGACACAAAATACAAAAGTCTCTTCTACGGGGCTATTTATTTCATTCACAATTAGAGTTTTTGTTGTTATTGTTGACGGCCCATAGATCCGGGGCTATCCCAGAGAATCCGGGGCTATAGCCCCGAATGCCCAGGTCTAACGACGCGCCTGGTATCCTCCCCTGCTGGCTGCCGCTCACATTGCAATTTAACAATAGCCTAAGTAGCCTAAACTAGTCAGAGGTTATTATGGCCCGTCCAGTTTCAGTTCACATATTATATATTGTATTGATGTAGCCTATTTAAAGCATTAACTTTCTTCTCAGTGTTTCCTCTTCATTTAGCGGTGCCACTGCTTCAGAATTAGGGGAGACGCATAATATTGTCCGGAAGCATAGTAGGCTAAACGCCCTCCGCTGGCTGCTAAAAATTGCAGTTTATGAATAAACAGCAATGCTAATCCGAGGTACCTGTCAAGTTTTATTCCATAAATATATTGTTTTTATAGACGTTAGTGGCATGCGCTATCAAGAGCTACGCATGTTTGTCAACATCGCAAAAACTAAAATTTTCACAGAACTTGGTGGAAAGGTGTAGCACAGGCCAAGGGAAACCCATTAATTTCTGAAGCTGATCGTATAACGTTTTTTCCCATAATTTCCCATATCATAGTCTATAGGCCTAAGCTCGCTCGCAACAACAGCAAAAATGAAACTGAGAGGATGTCTCTGCGAAGACACCGCTGTTACATTAGATGCGCACTCAATCGCGAATCGATGCAGTAAAAAAGCAACGACTGCTGGTAGTAACGAAGGTAAATTTCAAAACATTTTGTATGCACTCGCAGTGATGGCCTAATAGGCCTAATGTGAATCGCGGACTAAGTAAAGGAGATTTGCACCAAATAAAGGCAGTGTTGTGGGTTGTGTTTTTACAACGTTGGCACAAAACTTAATTTCTGTCATAAACGAAGTAAGCTAAGCGTTTCTCCCATTGTCAACCTGAACTACCGGTATGTTCAAGCGTTCAAGTGACAATGTGGTTTAATGCATGGTTTAACCTGACGTGAGTCAGACAGAAGATGGGCCTGTCTTAGTTCCTGAATCCTGTCCCTCTCATGTCACGTTAGGCTAAATGGTGTGATTAGCAACTAGAATAAAAAAACATCCTGCGAGTGACACCCGACCGTTTTTTATACTAACCTTTTTTTTTCTTTGGGGGGGGGGGGGCGCTGCCGCCACTGTTAAAAAAAATCTAGCGGAAACACTGACAGGTATTATAACCTAGATATTTTCTTCCCTATAGGCTAGGCCAGCAACACACGCTGGAAAGATGCAAATAGATCAACTTAACATGTATTTCCTCCTGATTTGCGTTATTATATGTTATTAACGTTATACGTTACATTATCAGACGAGTGACAGAAGCACTGCGCATAATTTGACCAGCAGTCTTTCCGTCCATAGTTTGTGAAACAATGTTGCGTCCGAGCAAAGATTCTAGATGCCCAGCGCAACTCCAAAAGGAGCTTGAGGCTGCGCCGGACGCCGGACAAGGCTTTTAAAATCTATATGTCCGGGCCGGCCTAAATTCGAACGTATGGCCACCCTATTGCTAACTGGCTCTTAGGAACAAGCTGTTTGTCCATTTTAAACTCGTAGTTAGCTTTAGGTCGCACTGTCTACGCCGGTGTTCGCGCTGCAAATCGAAAGAAACTAGAAGATGAAGTTCCCTCCCTTTCAGAACTACAGGTCGCCCGGGATTGGTTTGTGAGTGACTGAGACTGAGGGGTAAAAAAACCCCACTCGCGTCACACACTCACGTTACTGCCTGAGGGAGAGGGAGAAAGCTACCGGAGATTGTCTTAAACATGAAACCAGGGCAAGTCTCGGCTGCCGCTTGAAAAATGTATGACAATAAAATACTCGATACATACGATATACTAATTTTATATATCTCACAAATCTATTTCAGAGATATATCGAGTATATTCGATATATCGCACAGCCCTACCTGTACCACAAAACTCCCCTGTGGTTCATATTACCTCAACACTAAGAGTAAAACTAGGGGCCAATCTCAATTCTCTGTTTTACCCCTTCCCCTTCCCCTATCCCTTCATCTTACCCCTAGCCCTTGTCCCTCGAAACCGAGTGGCAAGACATAGGGGTGAAAATATTTCCCTTGGAAATGAGATACCACTAGCCAACCATAAGGGAGAGTGGGATGATTGCAACACTTGAATTAACGTAATTTACAGAGATTGTACCACACTAATATTTTGTCACCAGCAACCTGTCTTCTGTCAAATAGGCTATCATTGAATTTTCAGCTCGGAATAAAACCGTTCAGGAATTGTGCCTATGTTCGTTCGCAGCCTACCTCCTGGTCCGGGTGAAGGAAACAGGGGGACAAAATAAACATGCAGTTTGCTATGTAAACATCCCACAACTCCTTCGATATTTTACAATAATATCCAAATGGTCGTTACTTGACACCAGAAGCAACCGCTACCTGTTATAGCCTATGCGAGGAGTCGGCAGCAGTAGGTCTATGCAGCATTCATATCAGATGAGCGGTAAAAAAGTTCAGCGAATTTTGCTGCTGTTGGACTTACATTTCTGACATGGTATGCTGCCAATTCGCGGGGTAGCCTATATCAGACATGGAAATATGTCAAATGCGAGACATTCGCGCAAATAATGATGTGCTGTTAACATTCACAAAACAGTGATTTTTGAAAACTTCAAAACAGGACCTTCAATATATGGTCACAAGATTGAATGCAACATAAAACAATTACCATTTTAATTTTATAATCCTTATTAATGCCAACATTTCATGTCAATGAACCTCTCAGTGTGCTTGTTTTTCCAGTGTGAGCGGTCTATGTTGGGTATTTCTCTTACCCCTCGGTTTCAAGTAAGCTCCCGATCTTGCTTGGTTTTAAGGGGTATCTACCCCTTGCCCTTATCCCTACCCCGCGATCGAAATGAGAATTGAGATAGCCCTTCATCTCATGTGCACGCGCAAAACTAAGGGGAAGGGGGAGGGGTAAAATAGAGAATTGAGATTGGCCCTAGCTCTAGAAAGGGTCATTCCATGCCAACTCAGCCACCCATGTACATGACACCTCTCAGATTTTGCTGAAAAGCGGTGAAAATATGCCTTATGTTACCAAACAAAGGAATCTGCAGTTTCAGGTCAATATCTCAAAAGGTTTGCCCGTGGTGTTCATTTGAATTTCAAGTGCCACACCCCTTTTTGACACATTGGAATTTCGCATGTCATTTTTGGAGGCCCATAACTTCTCTTATCATAGCGATAGAAGGCTGACAAATGGTGTGTTAGTTCATTTGTACTACAGAATTCTGCAGGCAGAATCAACATTCCTTACTGTTTGGGTGAGAGGTGGGTCGCCAAAGTCCTAAAAAATGTTGACGGCATGTGTGATTTTTCACTTTTTGGGAGGCCCTAGCACCACAATTACTGATCATATTTATTCTAAACAGGATTATTTGTTATGTGGAAACCTTGCTCTTGCCAAAATAAATTGGAAGGGTATAGTACCACTGGTTGGGGTTTTATGGGGGTCCAAAAACCCTCTCCGGCAGAGGTGACTTTTTTTGGAACCCCATATTTGGACCCCCAAATGACCATGTGGGCACTTGATGATCCTAATGGGATTTATACCAGATAAAGATACATATTTGTTCTTTCCTTTAATGAAATAAAACTTTTGACTATGAAGCTCCATAATATTAGGTATAATATTTTATTCTTGATAATGCACCATTTTGGACATTTTTTTTCTCCAGAAGTCCGGAATGTATATCAGGGAAAATTTAGTGATGATAAAGCATGAAAATAGTGGAAATAACTTAGTATTATGCTCAGTGATGGCAAACAAATAAATACAGAGGGCCAGATGTACGTACATTTGCGAACGTAGCGTTATCAGCGTCATGGACAAACCGCAGATTGCGAACGCTGTCAGACCCAAGTTTCTGTCGTATTTATCAAACTAGTGTAAACTGCGCCTTTCTCTGCCTTTCTCTGCCCATAAACGCAATTTACGAATTTACGTCCACAACTGAATGGCAGAGCCTATACAAGCGCAGTTGAATGAAGTTAACTGATGACAACATTAAAAAGAATCAAATGTTTAGCAATCATGAAATTATACCATACATGATAAGATGTCGTTTTTACTTATTTTTTTAAACATGTTAGGTCCAAATGTGTTTGTGCTTTGTCGTGAACAGCTAACTCCTCTGTCAGCTCTAGCCACTGACAAGAAATAAGTGGAGAAATTAGGCCAATTGCAAAAGCTCTTCAGATTGACGTGGAATTAATGAGCTCATTACTATTCATGAGCTCGCCCAGTTTAGACCTTGCCCACAAAATTCGTTTAGCTCTGTGACAGTTTTCGTAGGCCTATGCAAGGATGGCTGAATGTCAACGGACTTGTGCACTATGCACAAATACAACTTCAAAAATGCATTTTGCCCAAGAACACAGACTTGAAGATCAAATGGCTTCAGTTTATTTTTTGGAACAATGCCAAAGGCTTTGCAAAAAAGTTGCTGTTGAAGCCTGGAGCAGGCTACCATCGCAGTCTACAACCAGTGCCTGTAAGTAAAACGTAACTGTCAACTCAAGGAAGTGCTATGTTATATAGGTTTAATGAACTCGCTAGCCTAGCAGGTTTTATTTATGCACATTTGGACAATGCTAGCACTCGCTAGCCAAGCTAAGTTCATGCCATGAAGCTAAAATTAGTTGATAATGGCTGTCATGTTATGGACGAAACCTACTAGCTGTTAGCCAATCATGAGTCAAGCAGCTTAGCTCGTTGAATATTAATGAGAACTGGTGCAAATCGAGCTGAGTCTTCATGCAGGCTTTTAATACCACACTAGAATGGCTTGAAACAAGGTAACCAAGGCATGCACTGCAAAAAAATAATTCTAACCAAGTGTTATTGATCTTATGTTAAGATTAAAAAATCTATTTGGTATTGTTTTTAGTATGAAAGGACTTACCTAGCGCCCTCTCAAAAGATCATTTTGACTTAATTTAAGAAGACTTTAACTTATTTTAAGGAGTCTTATCAAGACAAATTTGCACTGGCAGAAAAAAAAAACGCACTGGCAGACAAATTTGCTTGTTTTTAGGACAAATTTGCTTAACGCACTGGCAGACAAATTTGCTTGTTTTCAAGATGAGATGTCTTAATTTAAAAAAAAAAGACTTATTTTAAGTCAAATGATTTCACAAGGAAGCGCTAGGTAAGTCTATTTATACTGAAAACAATACCAACTAGTTTTTTTTATCTTGATATAAGATTAATAACACTTGGTTAGATTTTGTTAGATAAACAGTTTTTGCAGTCCATGGTAGAACTTCAGACATTACCACAAAGTAATGAAATACGTGTGGCAGGGCAACTTTAAGTGAATGACGTGAAAGTGAAAGTAAGACATTCAAAAGGCCAACGAAAGTTAAGGTTGCTTTTGATAGTACAAATACTTACAAAACTGGTGCTATAAATAGCGATTCTGTTGTCTTTGAAAGGTTCTCTTATTGACGCATTGAACTGCAATTTGGATTAACACCTGCTTTTACAAGGCGGAAGTATTTAGGCACAGAATAGACGTGCGCTGTCAGGAGCAGTCTTTGTACATAACGCGGAATACATAATTAAGCGCTCTTTACGCTTCCCCTCCCATCTTTTTACGCTAAACTCCCACTTTCCCCTGGATCCTCCCATGAATGCATATGCATGACACGAAAAACGCAATTAGCCATGTTCAGCTCCCCGCGACAGGCAGTTTATGCTTTTACATCATTGCGCCTGTTTGTACATACCTGCGAATGATTTTACACGACGCTATAAACAAATACACCTGAAGTGGGTGCAAACGCGTTAGTACATCTGGCCCTGAGACTTTCACGGATTAACCCCTTATCCCCATGAAAGAGACCCGCCATCAAACTTTTAAAGAACTAAATAACAAGAATGTTACATAGTGTAAGAACACTACAAATAGAAGGGAGTTTTTCCTTGCCCCGTCACTCTCCAAATAAAATTTAATTGAAAATGAAATTGAATAGTGTCTTTAACTATTATCCAAGAAATTGTGGAAGCAGTGACATAATTTTGTCATGGTCCTTTTGGTCAAGTTTGTATTGGCGAGCACTGTGTCCATAGATGTCTGGCACACTGACACAACAAATGATATGTTGGAATGAACTAAATAACAAGAATGTTACATAGTGTAAGAACACTACAAATAGAAGGGAGTTTTTCCTTGCCCCTGTCACTCTCCAAATAAAATTGAATTGAAAATTAAATTGAATAGTGTCTTTAACTATTATCCAAGAAATTGTGGAAGCAGTGACATAATTTTGTCATGGTCCTTTTGGTCAAGTTTGTATTGGCGAGCACTGCGTCCATAGATGTCTGGCACACTGACGCAACAAATTATATGTTGGAATGGCACCCAACAGGGGATCTGTCTTTGATCCGATGGCCATTTGAGGATGTTGTTGACACACTGCATGAATTTCACAAAAACAACACCATGTTCACCTGAACGTTCAACAATGTTTCCAATGAACCAGTCATAATACAGGCAATGTATTTTCCTGGCGGGAAAATAGATTTTTGTGGCTGATCTGACTGCGAGTGTTCTGAATCCGATTGTTGTCTTGGATCGACATCTGTGAGTATTGTATCCTGTGATATTCTTTTCATCCGTATCTTATTTTTGGAAATTGGTAGAAGATATTAAAAACACAAGGAAACGTACGAATTGGAGAGACGTTACGCCTCGGCCAAAACGATCAGTGGAACATGATCGCATCATTGCTTTATACCAATTACCAAAAATAATTGATTCTGCAAAAATGCCAAAAAATGAAATGCGAAATTCCAATGTGTCAAAAAGGGGTGTGGCACTTGAAATTCAAATGGGCATATTGACCTGAAACTTCAGATTCCTTTGTTTGGTAACATAAGGCATATTTTCACTGCTTTTCAGCAAAATCAGAGAGGTGTCATGTACATGGGTGACTGAGTTGGCGTGGAATGACCCTATAGTGGCAACTGGGTGATGAGCGGGATACGGCCTTCGAGGTGTTCTGTTCCCTTCTCTTCACGTTCCATGAATGAATGAAAGCGGATGCCTTATCTTGCTATAAACGGATCCCGACACTCTTTCAACTACATGAAACTTAATAGTGAACCATTAAATACCCCACAGATTTCAGTGGTCATCAGTCCCAATATTTAGCAATATAATCAAACAGTCCAAATGTAAATTAAATCCCAAATTAAACATCTTCTGCTTTTGATAGCCTACCGGTATGCCTCTCCTAACCAAAAGTAGGCTAGGCCTGTGTCTCACAATAATACGCACCACGTAAGAAATAAAGACCTAGCTGCCTCGAATACAAGCCTGCCCCAAAGGTGCTGAGCTTTGCGCAGCCTAAATAAAGGACCCAAGCCATAATTTGAGGATTTATGATAGTCTGTCTCCTACATTCCTCACCCATTATCTAGACATGCTTGAAAACAAAACTCACTGCTAGGGCTGGGCGATATGGCTGAAAATTGTATCACGATATAAGTATTTCATATCAGTCTATATCGATAATAATTGATTTTGGAAAAAAAAATCTATTTCAGATAAGGACGAAGGGAAAAAAGTTCAATTTATACACTTTTATTTTAAACTTAACCTTCCTCTGATTTGAATCACCTCAGTTATCAATCAAAGCAAACAGGGAAAAGAAATAGCAACAATCATGACAAACACTCAAATAAATAAATGTGCCTGGAAATATTGTAAACAAAGTAGCTTAATTTGCTAGTTTATCATAGTCTACTGGTTAGACTGTTCAGTTTTCCCACATGTGTTTAAGTTTCAAATGAATACTTTTTCTTCTTTGGGACAGGCCCGTTTGAGTCTTGGAAAATACTTTTCCATTTGCATCGGGATTGAGATGATTAGAAAATTTGAATGCAACAGTTTTGAACAAATTCGTGCAGCATGCTAATGATGGTAACCGGATTGAATAGTATTTAGCCAGTCGTCTTGCACGATTGTAAATGTTTGGATTACATGTGCATGCTGAGGAGGGATGCGCCTGTTGAGAGGGAGGGAGAGAGAGAGAGAGAGAGAGAGTACACGGGGCAAGGACTCATTGAGAGTCTGTGTTGAGGTAGGCCTACTTCTATCGCCTACTCTGGTAGAGTTGCACATACTAGCTACAATGCAAGATATATTTAGCCTATTTATTTATGGACAACGTAAGGCGGGAGGTGTGTGTTGCTTTTAATTATCGAATGTTCTATCGAACATATTTTTTATTGATACCGATTACATGTCTATTGCAATACATCGCTATCGTTTTATCGCCCAGCCCTACTCACTGCCATGTATTATTTGTTTGCTGTTTTGCTACAAATTATCTTTCACGTAATGAATGCACACACTAGAAAGTGGGCCTACAATGCACTCCGTGTCTGTAGCTGTCTGTTCACGTCTGCAATCGATTATAACGTTCCTCAAATGGAAAACACATCCATGTTCTCGCGCTGTCATGCTTCTGTGTTTGCAAAATTCCTGACGGTTCCTAATTGCTAAACTTTTGTTTTCCTTTCCTGTCGATAGTGGTTGATGTAGAAGCACCTAGGCTATAATTTGACTTCAGTGGTGACAAATCCTGCTGAGAGAGAGAGGCACCCGCAAAATGGTCCTGCACGCGCGTGTCTCTGCATGGGGCTACGTTCAATTGAAGTTAGAGTTGGTCCGTCCAGTCCACTATTCACTCCTTCTTCATTAACATTCCCGGTAGGTTTCTCAATATTTTTGGCCTCTATTTGTCCAGTTACATAGTCTGTCTGTTCTTGGTCTTGGCTTGATTTTGTGAAATAAATTTCTAAATATCACCTGCTTGCTGCAGCTTCGGTCTGCATTCTTTTAAAAACGTTTAAATCTTTTTCTGTCTCGTGAGCATTTAATCTGCTGCCAGTTTGTGACTCCACATCGCCCAAAATGCTTGATTGCATTGCATTCTCCACGTTTTTAGATAAATTTTCATGTACCATATCAGCATTTGTGTTCAGTGAATATTTTGTAAATTGCTTTACAATTACCGTCCGCCTATAGGCCTATCGCCTGGCTTGCCTCAGCTTCGGTCACGTCCTTTTAAAACAGCATCTTTTTCTCTCTCTCGTGAGCATTTAATCTGCTGCCAGCTTGTGACTCCATTGCCCAAAATGCTTGAATGCATTGCATTCTCCACATTTTAGCTAAATTTTGGTGTAGCCTACCACATGGCATCTTTCAGTGAATCTTTTGTTTACAATTTCCTTTTGGCCCTCCTCTTGGCTGCCTTTCACTTCGTCTTCATTAATATTAATCTTTTTGGCCTCAATAGTCCAGTTACATAGTCTCTTTTTTGGTTTTGGATTTTGTGAAATACATTTCTAAATATGCGACCGGTGTGACTTATATATGTGTTTTTCCTGTTCATGACGCATTTTTTGACTGATGCGACTCTGGAGCGATTTATAGTCTGGAAAATACGGTACTACTACATGTCTATTTCTTGAATGTACAGAGAGTTTAACCCCTACTGAAGTCAAATTCCTTGTATATGTAAGTATACTTGGCCAATAAAAACTGATTCTGATTCTGAAAAGGGTTCATGAACGTGTTTTCTAAATGTGTTTCTTTCAATACCACCATGGCAACAAAGAGAAGTAGGCTATTATTCGAAATGTAAGCTGACTATTGTCAAATCTGCCAAACAAAATTCGTGAGAAAATTTATGTTTTATTCGTCCCCATCTAGGGCTGGGCGATATGGACCAAAACTGATATCCCAATATTTTGGGGCTGATTGGCGATATACTAGCCTGACGAGCCAGACCCACATTAAAATGTAGGGTCTGGGCACTCACCGTTTGCAGTACTCAGTCCGAGGGGCGGGATAATCGGTTGTCTTTCAAATTCCCTCTGCACGCAATAGGACAGCGCTAGTCCCATGCGTTTACCACCAGCGGAGCTAGTTGGCTAGTTCAAACTTTTGCCAACTTAATAAAAGCTTAAAGCCCTCCTTACACTGACAGACTTTGGAAAGATTTGCAAAGATTTGGAAATGATTTTTGAAAGACTACAGTCTAAGACCCTCTCACATCTAAAGACAAGTAGTAGAGTTTTAAGTCTGAATTTTGCAATGAATAGGGATCTTGCAAACATGTTTGATATTGTCGTAAAGGCAAAACTAGAAAAGGACTGACTCCGACTGACTTAAAACCGCTAAGATTGGCACCTTACACTTAACGATCTAGTTGACGGGAGCACGCCGCGATTCCAGTACAACTGCCATGATTTCTGTCCGAGTTTGGAAATGTAGTCGCCGACTGTGAAAACAGACCAAAATCGTACAATGTAAGGCCGCCATAACTCGTGTCACACTGTTCGCCAACAGCAACATTACTATGACCGCCGCTAGCGAAGCGGACACCGAACCACCGGGGCACATGAAATTTGGTGGGTATGTAGCCCCACTAGACTTTTACGGAAAAATTTCGTTTCGTCCCCGGGGGCCACTAATCCCACCCCCCCCCCGTGCTGGGCCCCCCGAACCGCAAAAAAGCAGTTTTTCCTAAATAACTACCTGAACCGTGACACTGAGGATGAAGAATCTTTTATGGTATGTTGGTCTCAAGGGCCCACATCAACCTGGCCCATAATCACTCATTTGTGATTTGCAACCCCCCCCCCCGGTAAAAAATGAAAATGCAATATTATTCTGCTTTAATTGCCCCTATCTTCAGTTAAGATGTTCAGAACTGCACCAAATTGTATGTGTATGATTGACCTGGCATTCTCTGGGGGTATGTCAAGTTTCGTAGAATTTCATACATGGGGGGGTCTAAAAAAATTAAGTTATGTGGTGGTGCACACATATACACACGCACACACACACACAAGCACGCACATACCATCAGTATCGGCAATTACAACGGCCGATACGTAATTACAAATTCAGTAGGATTAAAGGAAAAACAAATATTCATTATAATTTGGCTGGATTTCCAGTATTGGCGTTATGTAGTCGTTTGTCCACCAGATGGCGCATCGTTGCAGTGAGATGTAATTTTGTTGGAAGTTAATCTAAAGTGGGTTGGAAAGACAATATGCTTCCTACTAGACTGTAGTTTACCGCAAAGAACGTCTAATAAGGGTAGGATGATTTCTGCATGATGTGTAATTCACATTTCTTTTTGAAGTCAAAATAAATCTGAGAATGTTTATCGGACATGCTTGGTTTTTACTGCAGGTAGGCTACGTTAACCCTTAAGAACGTACCGTCACACTGGTGTGACGGCCGTTAACTATCTGTAAAAGCGTACCGTCACACTTTTGTGTTTGGAATGTTGCTACATAAGTATTCTAATTGCTGCTTAACAATGGGCTACCACTTGTTGGCTAACATGGGCTGACATTGTACATTCTCAAAGTCAAAGATGGTCTCTCGCAAATCACTTTGCCACTACCATTTTGTTATGTCCACATTTTGCAGATCTAGTTTATTTTATGATTGTGTGGTCGGGCTATACATGACAATCCACGAAAGTGGCAAGTATTGGGAAGACGTTTACTTACAGGAGGCTACAAATGTTGCTAGTGTGGGTAGCTTCACTGCCATTTATTGCCAAATTTCTGAATGTCAGTCATTACACCAAGCACAATAAAACAAGCAAAATTAGTGATTTTTTAAAAATTAAATGATGATGTTATTCAGTGTTTAGTCAAATATCATGGCCACTGATAAGATGAAAATCAAAATGACTGCGAAATGTACGGAATGCTGGAAACAAACATCGTTCATTCACGAGCTATGTAGCTTTGAGTAACGCACGGCTCAGGAAACATAGTTTGCTACATTCATGACATTAAAACTCGCACAAGAAATGTGCATACATCTTTATCTTGTCCCATTATAATCACAGCTTTATTTGCGCAATAGCAGTGCATCCATCAAGTCCGTCAATGCAAAACATTACAGCGACCGGCATCTCAAAGTATATTCATTCACAAAACAATCGTAGTATTTACGCTATACAATATCATAGATAATATTAGATTAGGTATGGCACATTTGAAAAGGCGTCAGCATACTGATGAAGAGATCAGGGTTATTTTTACATCTAATGATGACTCTGACATTGAACCTGAACCTGCACCGTTGGAAACTCTCCTCTGACGAGGAGTTGCCGGACAATTTGGCAGCTCTGGAGGAAGAGGCGTCGGAGGACACCGGGGATGTCAACTGGAGGGAAGGAAATTTGCCAGGTCTTTGTCAGGGGTTAGGAAGCAACCTGACAATCCGACGGAGGTGGAGTGTTTTAAAATGTTCATCACTCCCTCCACTGTGGCTACTATTGTGGCAGAGACCAACAGCTATGCCCAGACACTGAGGGAGAAGTTAAACTGTGTTGGAAAGCTGGCAAGGTGGGTGGACACCACAATAGCTGAATTGTATCTCTTTTTGGCCGTCTTAATTCTCATGGGTCTAGTTAAAAAGAACAACATCAGAGATTACTGGACCACAAATCCCCTGCTATCCACACCATTCTTTGCCACTGTGTTCTCTCAGGACTGCTACCTCTTGCTACTTAGAGCTCTGCATTTCACCGGCATGACCTCAACTGACCCCCTCCAAAAATTTTATCTGTTTTGACCCCAATTATCTCATCTTTCAGCCAGATTTTTTATCCCCACCAAGACCTATGTATTGACGAGTCGATGATGAAGTGGAAAGGGCGACTATCCTTCAAACAGTACATTCCATCAAAACGACATCGATTTGGCATCAAACTGTTTGTGTTGTGTGACATAAAGACAGGATATGTTCAGAACATGATAATTTACACAGGGAAATCGACAGATATTACCATGTCTGAGGGTGTGGGGATTTCTGGGTCAGTTGTTCTCACATTGCTGGAGCCTTTTCTGGATAAAGGTCACATTCTATATGTGGATAATTGGTACACCAGCCCTGCCCTTTTTAATCTTTTGCAGCATACAACTGGTGCCTGTGGTACTGTTAGAGCCAACAGGAAAGGCATGCCACATTTCCCTAAAAAATGCCACATTTCCCTAAAAAAATGTCTATGGTGATGCTGCATTTTTCAATAATGGACAAATGCTGGCTGTGAAATGGCATGATAGGCGTGATGTGCATGTTTTGTCCACTGTGCACTCCGGAGACATGGTACCAACGGGGAAAGTGGACTATGCCACAGGTCAAGGAGTGGTGAAGCCAATCTGTGTGGTGGAATAACAAGAAAATGGGATCTGTGGATAATTTAGATAAACGAAACACCTTTGTTGACTGCTCGAAAGTCCTTCAAGTGGTACAAGAAGCTATTTTTTTATGTGCTGGATGTGGCTGTTTTCAATAGCTATGTGCTCCACCATGAATTGACCAGACAGGAGATGACATATGCTCGGTTTAGAGAGAACTTGGCACGTCAGTTGCTGGAGGAATTCCACACTGCGAGGAGGCCTTCAAGTGGTGGCCGTCCAACACTTGACAACCCAGTCCGTCTCACTGCTCGCCACTTCCCATCACTGGTGACACAGACATCTCAGCAGGGTATTTGCACAAGGAGGCGTTGCAGGGTCTGCCAGACAACAACCAGGCGTCAACAGCTGCGGAAGGCCACCAAGCACATGTGTGTCCCCTGTGATGTACCACTGTGTGTGACTCCCTGCTTTGAGGAATACCACATCCTCAAGCATTTCTGAGTGTCCAGTCATGTCAGGAAAAGATAAAAAAAGTAGTTAAGATTTCAATAATCTATTAGTTTTAAAGACAAATGACAACTTTTTGTTCCTGTTCCTGTGTGTGTGCGTGTGTCTGTGTGTTCATGCCTACATAAGGCACACGTGTTTACCTCATGGGCCTTCCAATAAATGGCTTCAAAGTTCTTGAATTAATCTGACCGTTTTAGACATTCATTTTTGTCATTTACCTTGTTTCCAAAATTTTAAACTGAAACATCCTTTATCAGATATTGAAACCCTTAGGTTCAGAAAGTAAAATTCTCATATTGTGTGCATTGGGTTCATTCAAAACAGCTAATTTCCTTTCATGCCTCGTCTGCCTGGTTTAAGATTTGTGCTAACAGAATTAGGTTTATTGAATAGATGGAATATGATAGCCTATGACGTTCACTTTCTTTAGTGTGTCTTCCACTTCTAAAAGTATATATCCTGACTAAGGCTACTCACAGAGTTCACTACCATCGACCAACTATCTTGCCGTCTTCCCCTCAAACACAACCACAACAAGACCAGTATGCTAACATTATATGATAATGACATCTGTAGGCTACAACATCGATTGCTGTAAATGATAACGCTATAACGTATGAACTTATTTCTAGATTTGATACATAAACTAGAAAATGTAATTTCGAGGAAATTACCAGTGCATGAAAATATAAACATACTGTATATAACATAAAATGCCAAACAAACTTGCACATGAAACCACACATAAAGTATAAACTTCTCAAAAATGAGTTGATAGACAGTAGATAGTTTAAAAGTTGTTGATAGACAGCTAGTTTAATAGATAGTTTAAAAGTAGACCGTTTAAAAGTTGAAGGTAAATAGTTTAAAAGTTGTTGACAGACTGGAATTTTAATGAATGTTGATATTCAAATAGTTTAATGGCTGTGTACTGTGTATCTGGGTAGATATTTGACGATAACTGAAAGTTGGAATGGCTCTAATGTTTGCTTGCAGTTATGCTAAGATTTTTAACTATGCTAACCATGCTACTTAGCTACTGTTTTATAGCAGTGCTAGCAATGCTAACATTGCTACTTAGCTAACTTAGTTAATGTTTTCTAGCAGTTTTGATAAACATGCTAATTATGTTAGCAATGCTAAATATGCTAACCATGCTACTTAGCTAACTTAACTAACGTTTTCTAGCAGTTTTGCTAAACATGCTAACTATGCTAATCATGTGACTTAGCTAACCTAGCTAATCATTTTTAGCAGTTATGTTAACTATGCTAACCATGTTACTTAGCTAACTTAGCTAATCATTTTTAGCAGTTTTGTTAAAAATGCTAACTAGCATGTTAACTATGCTAACTAGCTACAGTGGGTAGGAGTCATAGTTGATGACGAGTAACAGTTACAATGGCTGAACAGTTGAAAAGTTCAGTAGTTTAAAGGGTTAAAATGTTTAACAGTGAAATATTGTAGTGAGGACTTTTAGTTTGAAACAGTTTTTTGGCAGAGGAAGCAGTTGAACAGGATGTGTAGTCTTAATAAGGCCAGTTTGTATGCTTAAAGCCTGAGACTGGCAGTTGATCCAGGTGGCCTGAACACCTGCCATAGGATTCTAATTGCTTAACGGCCGTATTATGATTTCACAATCAGCAATGTTAAGTCTATGGGGATTTTTAAAAAGTTTTTCTTTAATAGTTTAAAAAGTATAAAAGTTTCAAAGTTGAAAAGATATAGCAGCTTGGTCCGTTTGAAGACCTACGTTACAAAGTTTGAAGTTAAACTGTTCAAGAGAAATTGCGTACAGAAAAAGTGGTAAGCGGAATAATAATAATAAGTTGTTGATGTTGTTGCCTTGGAAGAACAGTACAGTGCATTTTCATATAGACGATAACTGACAGTTGGAATGGCTCTAATGTTTGCTAGCAGTTATGCTAACAAGGCTAATTATTTTGACCAAGTTACTTAGCTAACTTAGCTCATGTCTTCTAGCAGTTTTGGAAAAAATGCTAACTATGCTATCAATGTTAACTATGCTAACCATGTGATTTAGCTAACTTAGCTAATCATTTTTAGCAGGAATGCTAACTATGCTAACATGTTAACTTTGCTAACCATGTTACTTAGCTAATCATTTGTAGCAGTTTTTACTAAAAATGCTAACAATGCTAATATGCTAACAATGCTAACTAGCTAGTGAGGAATTTTATTTTGAAACAGTTGAAGGCAGAGGAAACAGTTGATGGGAGTCATAGTTGATAAACAGCTACAGTAACAGTTGAACAGTTAAAAAGTTGGATAGTTTAAAGGGACTTTTATTTTGAAACAGGAAGCAGTTGAACAGCAGTTGAATTTTCATGCACTGTAATAAGAAGAAATCGGATAACAATAGAGTGCATTTTTCATGCACTCTAATAAGAAGCCTAGGAAGAACAGTACAGTGCATTTTCATGCACTGTAATAAGAAGAAATCGGATAACAATAGAGTGCATTTTCCATGCACTCTAACTAGAAAACGCAATTCCAGGGAATTACCAGTGCATGAAAATGCAAAATATATTGTTAAAACAGATGATGTGCTCATTGGCAACCAACATGATGAGGTTTAATATAGTTGGAATGACTGAACTCGGTAGATGAGGTTTAATATAGTTGGAATGACTGAACAGTTAAATAGCTGGATAGTTTAAAAGGTTAAATTATTTGCTAGGTAGATGAGGTTTAATATAGTTGTAATGACTGAACAGTTAAATAGGTGGATAGTTTAAATGGTTAAATTATTTGCTAGGTAGATGAGGTTTAATATAGTTTGAATGAATGAACAGTTAAAAAGGTGAAGAGCTTAAAAGGTTAAACTATTTGCTAGATAGATGAGATTTAATATAGTAGGTCTATCTTTGCAACATGTTTTAAATTAATCTGAATGAAGACACGTAGGCTACATTCGCAAAGAGGAGAAACAATTGAATTTGATTTACAATGAAACGTTACATTTAGTTTACATGCATACATTTAGTTTACATGCATACATTTCGTTTACATGTTGTTGGTGGCGTTATTGCATCCCTTAGTTAGGCCTACAATGCACAATTATTCCCTCCCGATTGAGAGTTCCTGTAACCGCATGTTCATTTCATAACATTGCGACGTGAAATGCCACAAAAAGCGGCTTAAAATTGATTGTGAATAGGTCTTAGTGAGTTAGGAGTCCTTTCGACTTCTAAGCTGTCCCAGACAGACTTAGGTGCTACTTTTAGGTCCAAAATGCTTCGTGAATTACTCTTAGTCAAAAAATGTAGGAGTCCTAAAGTTACGAGTAACACGCCAATTATTTTTCGGAATTTCTCCTATATTTGCCTACAACAACCAAAACCAGTTGTCAACATGTAGGCTAAACTAAATGTATTTTTTTTATTATTGTAGGCCTAAATTAAATTGTTTCTCCTCTTTGCACACGTCTTCATACAGATTCATTTAAAAAATGTTGCAAAGATACTGCATTATCCGTAGTATTTTTCATTAGGCTACTAGGCTTTTTGTTTTGTCTTACTCTTTATTTATTTAGGCTATTTATTCATCATCTTCCGTCCTTTGCACTACTTGTGTAGCACACATATTCTCAGACCTGTCACTCATCATCGTAGGGGAGGTTTTTGGAATCATTCCTGGGTTATAATCATCAGCCAATCAAGGTGGTTACTTCAGTCAAGCTTGTGCATGAGTAATGGCGTCGTCAACCATAGCAACGGAGCTCTTCATTTATCTTAGGAGTTGTCATTTCTCCTTACTAAGAGTAGGTCTGAGAGGTTTTGTGAATAACTTTTAAGAGAAAACTCCTAGGTAAAAGTTCTTAGTGCGATTTAGGTGTACTCCTAGTGGTAAGATACTGTAAAATGCTTTGTGAATATGGGCCCTGACGTGCAGTTTTCTGTGGAACTACTATGCTTCAACCACAAATCTATTTTTCTTCATTTGCATCTGTCACTCATAGGTTTTTAAAACTGCCAGTAGCTTCCCACTCACAGTTAATGTGATTGCATTGTTTTTTGCAAGGTAGTTGCGAAGGCATTGAATGAAAATAGGAATATTGAGTATAAAATGTACATATTTCAGATATACACAGGAGAAGTATAAAATTCCTTGTCCTATGTATGGATTTACTACCAAAAACATCAACAAAGCAACTTTTGTGGAGAAAACAGAGCAGCCTTTAAAATACTAGCTCACCAGGATTCAAGTGATTAATACATTTTCATCTGTTACGATGGTCCAACAAGGTCTTTGTTCAGGAAGTGGTTTATCTGTAACAGTTATCAGGATAATAACGTTGTCTTTGTTAAGTGACTTGGCAACCTACATAATAAATAATTATTTGGGGTTAGCGACTCACCAGGATTGAAGCTTTTCGGTCAAAAGAAATGTGTTTGATTTCTGTTTGGTCAATATTATTCTTGTTTTGATTAATATTCTTATTCTTTCTTTCTGTATCGTTAGTTATCCGTTCCGACGTCTGTCTCTAATTTGTAGTAGCAGTTGTTTATTATTATTTGATTGTTTGAACCTGTCTCGTGCGCCCTCTAGGGGTCACCAAAGAATTATTGGTACATCACAATGGGCAAGTTGGCTATCCATGTGGGTTACATGCGCATTTCACTAGGGTTATTAAGCAGACACCTTCCTTCATCAGTGTTTCGGTGAATTAGGCCCATGACTCCTTCAAAAGGCTCATGTGGTGTTTGGCATCCCAGACCCTTCCCCCTCCACACTCATGATGAGTTCTCAACCAATAAATACCAATTTGTTGCTGTGGTATACAGGTTAACAGTCAGCATCTGCTATTCTGCACACATGCATAATCTCTCACAAAATGGTGCAACTTATTAAGGAACAGTAAATGAGTAATTGATTTCTGTAGATACTGTACACAGCACAAAACAGATCAACTGTGGTAAATATTTGGTAAAAATCTGAAAATAAATATTAGGGATGTCATAAATGTCCCAAGGCCCACCAATTAACAAGAAGTGATAAACAGCTGTGCAAAAGTACAATAAAAAACATATTTTTTAACAGTAATGTCTGAATGTCTTTCAGCTGGTATACACTGGAGTCTAAACCTGGGAAGAAGTGTAAAGAAAGAGGCAGGATCCAGGTGAGCATCCAGTTCACGCGCAACAACAAGACCAGCAGTATGTTTGAACTCTCTGTCAAGCCTCGCTCACCCTTCTTCAAGCTCAAGGATAAAATTAAAGGCTGCAAACAGCATAGTGGAAACTTCTCCAACTCATCATCAATTGTTTTACCATCTTCTGGACCTAGTAGTTCAAAAGCCAAGCCACAGCAAGTCTCAGAGTGTCCTATTCAACTCCAGTCTGAACCTAAGCGTGTACAGTCATTAGTCAGTAAACACAAACTTTCGGCTGCCCAATCCTTGTCAGATCTCATTGGCTCCAACTTCTGCTCTAAAATGGATTCTGAGAGTGGTAAGGTGCATTATGACTGTCTTTTTCAAATTCAAGTAATACATGTTTGCACTGTAAATATTTATAATCCAGGTACCCAGGTAAGTTACTTGCCAGAAATGGTGAAGATGTGATGTCCTTATTGGCCCTCATATTCCTGCTGTATGGACCAGTCTGCTGTTGGCCTTTTGTTATGACTTGACTCATTAAAGGACAATTCCGGCACAAAATGAACCTAGGGGTTAATAACACATGTGTACCGAGTTCGACCGTTCGCTGCGATTTTGTTTTCATGCTAGTCGAATGTGACCAGTTTTATTGCAAACCGCTAATTAGCGTTTAACGCTAGCCTTCGGGGCACACATACAGTAGAAAGAAATCGCTATTTCTATACCACTAAAAAGGCTCAAAATAGCACCACACTTACACAGTAGCATAATGAGGGTTTCTACATGTAAACCGAAGCATTGAGAACTTTGTAAGTGTACAGGCAGTTTATTAAAAACTTCGCGACATTCATATCCACGATACTGTGTCGCGGTGTGAAAAGGCAGAATCGCGACACACCCTTTCTCAGGGCTCTACACTAACATTTTTTTTCAGGAGCACTTGTGCTCCCAAGTAAAAAAATTTAGGAGCACAGACAAAAATTTGGGCGCACAGTCAGTTAAGTCAAATTAAGGATGACTGACAACATTTAGGCTACAGGAAACAGGATTTTAAAGATCAGTGCCTACTTTATTTTCAGTCTGTTTCATTTTCCTACATTTTGTTAATGTAAAATAATATAATACATTGCCATATTTGCATTTAGCCTGTACATCAAATATCCTGCCAAATGTAGGCTAATTTATTTATTTGTGAATCCATCTATAGCTAAACCAAATATGCCCATGGTGACCTATCTGACTGCATACTGCCTAATACTACTACTAAAACAGTCCATTTTCTCTTCCACAAAACCCAACATAGGCTAATCAAGGATATATGTTTTATACTTTTAGTTTTTATTTGAAATATCTGCATTGATAGGGGCAGTAGGCAAACGTTAGGCCTACTTTCGTTTTGCACTTCAGCTTATTCGGTGTAAATAAACAAGCATGCGTGGAAGCCTGGAGTTGTCAGTAGCGTTCTACCTTTGAATAAAACGGGAGTATTACGGGAGGTTACTTTTGTGCTGGTTCGCTACAGCTATATTTTGCTTATTGCAGCCAATACGTCAACTGGGCTGAAAGGCATGTTAGGTTACCTTTCCTTCTCTCACTGCATTCTCAGAATCTCATCCTGTTCCTCCGATATCCGATGAATTCGGTGGATAGAAGAACTAATTTCTTCAATCTTTGCATCTTGGCTGGCTAGTCTAACTTTCCGCTTTTTCTGCGCGCTCTTGGATTTGATAGAAGCGACTACTAGCAAAACTGCTAACGTTGATGGGAGGTGTAGTTTTTATGCTGCATTCGCGACGTGATTCTATGGTTTGCACCAGTAATGTTTCTCGATGTTGCGGTGTATTTTGCAGACAAACATTGACATGGTTAGAAGTCATTCGCACCAGTGCGCCTAAATATTTTTTTGCACTCGCACGGCATCATTTTTACTCGCATGTGCGAGTGAAATGGGCGCACTGTAGAGCCCTGCTTTCTAGTGTTTCACACAGTGCTTTGCAGCTTATGCGGCCGCAAAAGCAACCCACAACTCCCGCTTTACTTATCGGTAGCCTACGTTGTCCAAAAACAAATAAATAAATAAATAATAATTTCATACCTCTTCTTGCTTTCATTGTAGACTATGTGTGCAACTTTACCAAACAGTATAGAAGTAAACCCCCTCTCCTTGCCCCGCTCTCTCTCGCGCTCCCTCCCTCTCACTCTCCCTCCCTCTCCTGCTCAATGAACACGCGCGACTTAAATAAAACATTCACAATCGTGAAAGCAAGGACGCATAGACGACTAGCTAAATTACTATTAAATCCGCTTAGCATCATTAGCATGCTGCACATATTTGTTTAAAACTCTTGCATTGAAGTTGACTGATCATCTCAATACCAACGTTTCCCAAAAGGGCCTATCCCAAGGAGAACAAGTATTACCTTGAAATAGCTTATAGGGTAAACCAGTCCAATCTCCTACCCGTACCACATCAACCTCAGATTTCCCCCATGGATCATATTTCCCCAACACTTACAGCAAAACTAGCACTCCTAAATATCAGATCTCTTTCAAACAAATCATTCTTAATTTATGATCTAATTTGCACACACAACCTTGATTTTTTACTTTTAACTGAGACATGGTTAGATCAAGCAAACAGTGCTGCTACTCTCATCGAATCAGCTCCCCCAAACGTCAGTTTCTTGAGTGCTACCAGAGCAAATAAAAGAGGTGGGGGGATAGCCACAATTTTCAAGACGTCTTTTCAGTGCAATCAGTCGTCATTCGGTGACTTTATTTCATTTGAATATCTGTGTGCATGCATTAAGTCTTCTCCTCAGATTTTATTACTGACAATTTACAGGCCTCCAAAACATTCAGCTAAAGTTTTTCTTGAAGAGCTAGGTGAACTGCTATCAGTTGTTTGCATAGAGTTTGACTGTCTTATTATATCAGGGGATCTAAACTTGCATGTGGATAATCCTGAAAACAATTATGCCAAGGAATTCATTGCACTAATCGATACTTTCTCCCTAACACAGCATGTACAGGGGCCAACACACTCTCTCGGCCATACCCTCGACCTTGTTATCACAAAGGGTCTCGATGTCTCTACAGCTGTTAAAGACCTGGCCTTATCTGATCATTTCTGCGTGTTCTTTGATGTGTCTATGTCCCCACACACTCAAAACACAGCTATGATGGTAAAAGGAGAATCATAAATGATCAGACAAGTGCTCTCTTTGAGCAAGCACTTTCACTAAAGTCAAGTCAACTGTCAGACTCTGAAGACTTATTTGATCACTTTAATGCAAAATGGCAAACATTATGGATGACATTGCTCCATTACAATTCAAGAAAGTTAAGGACAAACAGAAAGCACCATGGAGGCAAAATCCAGCAGTTAAACTTCTAAAAAAGAGAGTGTAGGAAGACTGAAAGAAAATGGCGTAAATACAAACTTCAGATCCACTATGAAATCCATAAAGAGATGCTCCGCACATATAACTCTGAAATATGCAAAGCAAGACAGTCTTTCTTTTCTAACATTATCAATAGAAGTTCAAATAACACTTTCAGATTCTATTTTCAACTGTTGATAAGTTAACAAATCCCCCTCACAATTAAGCCTGAACTTCTCTCAACTAATAAATGCAATGAGTTTTCATCTTTTTTTAAAGGTAAAATTGACAAAATCAGACTCAACATATCTGCTCAATTACAAATTCAACAACCTGAACTTCCAGCAACAAACAGAGGGAAACTAAACTTGATGTCAGAGTTCAGCTTGATAGACTACGAAACACTTGAAAAAACGGTACAGAATCTCAGCTCTTCCACCAGTGGCGGAGCTAGGGGGTGGCTTAGGGGGCTTAAGCCCCGAATCTTTTTTCAAAAGCCCCGAATCTTTTTTTAGTGTTTTAAATTCCCGGCAACTCTTATTTCCAATATAACTTCCCCTCGGTTTCTCTATAAATGTCACCAAATGCTCTATTACTGAGGAAATATATCTCTTATTTTCAAAGCCCAATATTGAAAAATAATTTGACTTGCTACACGATCTATGCCAGGTCTCTGGGCTATGGTGATTTCAATGGTTAGATTGATTTGTTTAGATCCAGTGAAAATGCTGCCTTGACAACGCTTACGTCATGGCCCGGTGTTCCAAAAGCCTCTGTCAGAAGTCTGTCACTTTTACAGTCTGTGACAAAACACTTTGTGTACATGTTGTTGAAACGTTATGGATATTAGAAAGTTTTTCAAAAGACCACCCAGCTCCGTTCAAGCAACAGCATCGCCCAGTGAACTGACGGATGGTGTTGTTTCAGGTTGGTGATTTCACGTTAAGAGCTTTCTGTCAGTTAGGCAGGCTAACGTTAGGCTCCTTGGCTAGCTCCCCTAAATGCTTAACGTTAACGTTAAATGTCCTCGTTCGTCGGGCGAAAAAGGCAAATTCAATACTCTCATAGGCTAGCTAAGCCTACTGCAGAATAAGATATTCCAGCTCCCAAAACAAAGTGATCCTCGTCTTGTAATAAATTAGGCTACACTGTTTTGAAATGTCAGAAAAACCATTAACAGTTATCTGCCCATGTCAACTTTTTCAGTGTCATATGTTGCATAAGCCTACCTTAAAACCTTGTTGATATCCTATCCACCACCACAGATCTTATAATCCAAGAGTCCACATAAATATAAAAGTCATGTTATGTTGTTTTGGCTGCCTAACTAATTATTAACTAAAAAAAAAACATTACAATGATATATTGAGAGGAAAGGGCCCTTTCCGCTGGCGGGACGGTTACCCCCCTCCCCCACCTCCCCCCAACATTCTAAATCAATTGTATGCACCATATTGCTATGTAGCATAGTAATGTTATACACCATTTCAAAGCTTTGACTCTTGGGAATCCAAAAAAATCCTTTACATTCTCAGATTAATTTTATGTCTCAATTAAATTTGATCCAAAATGCCCCCCTCCCCCTCCTCCGCTTTTGGTGATACCCTGACTTCTGGCTGCAGTGTAGCTGCAGCACAATAAGTAGATGCCTCATATTGGGTACTGAAACATTCACAAGAATCCATAGAAATTGAATCTTCATGTTGTATTATCCAATATTAGTTGTACAGATGTATAGTCCATCTTATACACACTCATTGAACAAACAAAGTAAATGCAAAAATAGACTTTTTTTGTAATTATTCCATATTTTGTGTAGTCAGTCTATATCAGAACACCTCACATACAATCTAAATAGTCCACAAGAAACCTCAAAGTGTTACCTTTCATTTGAGACCAGGATTATGCTTCTACACAAAGGGGTTCATGTGCATTTGATTGTCAGTATGCATTTTGGATAACAAAAAGTCCTATGGGGAGTATCCATAGGCATTTTACAAAACGCATGGGCATACCTTGGCAAATAATCTAAGAAAATAGTCTAAAGCACTCATATTTTCATTCTATATTGATCAACTTTTGCACACAGCTGGTTGCTAGGGCTTAGTTGTGTTTCTAAGGGATATCAAGTGACCTAGAGGGCTGAAATGTGGTCAGTTCAGAGATGCTTGTAATCCGGCAGAAAGAAAAAACTACATTCTAGCCTCTGTAGCTCTTTGTCGGTACATCACACCGTTATCTTGACTGCTTCCTACGAAAGCTACAGGTTCTCAGCTTTCTATAGAGGTCCAGCACTTGATGGTTGACCCCAAAAGAGGTGGGAACAATGCCCTTGTAAATAGGCACAGTGCAATTTCAGGCAAAAAAAAACTTGACATTTTTACTGAGAACTATGTAGTTAGGGGGTTATTTAAAAAAAACTTAAATGGGCTAAGCCCTGAATGTTTACAATGTCTGGCTCCGCCCCTGTCTTCCACATGTGTCTTAGACACTCTGCCTACCAATTTCTTCAAAACTGTTTTTCACCTCATAGCGGCAGATGTCCTTCAAATTGTAAATGTATCTGTCAGGACCCACAGAGACAGACAAGACAAGAAGTCAAGCAGAGTGAGATTTATTTACAGGCATCAGAACATCACAGGCAGAATCCAGGGTTTTCACGAAAACATGGCCTACTGGCAAAAGTTCAGAAGTGTCATACCACACGCTGAGAACACAGGAGATCCAAAAGGCAAACTTAGGAGATTCAGCTTCAATAGCAGTTCAGAACAGATTTCAAGGAACAGAGTGACCTGGAGTTCTGTAGTATCTGATGATGAGGCCAGAGACAGAGTGCTGGGTGAATGGAGATTAAGTAGTCTGTGGTTCAATGAAGTGCAGGTGAAAGTGATCACCAATCAGGAGGGAAGAGAATGAGCAGTGGAGACTGATTGGTTGGGGTGAGTAACTAATAAGCAGGGGAGAGTGAACGGGCAGGTGTGGTTAAGTTGGACTGATTGCTCGTTTGGGAACCTGGCCTGGCTGTGACAGTATCACTGCTGTCTGGCACTTTTCCTAAGTCACTGAAAACAGCTGTTGTAAAGCCACTTCTCAAGAAGAATAACCTGGATGCCTCCATGCTAAACAATTACAGGCCCATATCCAATATTTTGGCAAAATTATTGAAAAAGTAGTCTTTAATCAATTAACCACCTTCCTAACATCAAATGGGTATTTTGATTACTTTCAGTCTGGTTTTCGGGCAAATCACAGCACTGAAACTCTCATTAAAGTTTCCAATGACATACGCCTCAACACAGATTCAGGTAAAACATCAGTCCTAGTGCTACTGGACCTTAGTGCAGCATTTGACACTGTTGATCACAATATTTTACTACACAGACTAGAACACTGGGTTGGATTTACAGGCATAGTTATCAGCTGGCTAAAATCATATCTACAAGAAAGGAGCTTCTTTGTTGCCATCGGAAACTGTACCTCAACACCAACGTCCTTGACCTGTGGTGTTCCCCAGGGGTCGATCTTGGGGCCACTATTATTCAACCTTTATATGCTCCCACTTGGACAAATCATTCAAAATAATTTGATTTCATATCATAGCTATGCAGATGACACACAAATTTACTTAGCTATTCTAAGGCTCTATCACCAAACGACTATGGTCCTCTTGAATCTATGTGTCAGTGTATAGAACAAATCAACACCTGGATGTCTCAAAATTTTCTTCAGCTGAACAAAGAAAAAAACTGAAATAATTATATTTGGTAAAATGAGGAAAGACTTAGGGTTGCCACTCTCCTTGACACAAAAGGGTTGAAGGCAAAGGATACTGTTAAAAATCTTGGATGAAAGCGATAACTAAATCAGCTTTTACCACCTCAAAAATATTGCCAAACTCAGAGGGCTGATGTCAAAACATGACTTAGAAAAACTCATTCATGCATTTATCTCCAGCAGGGTTGATTACTGCAATGGACTGTTCACAGGCCTTCCTAAAAAGACTATTAAACAGCTTCAGGTGATACAAAATGCAGCAGATAGGACTCTAACAAAAACTAAAAGAACTGACCACATTACTCCAATTCTTAAGTCCTTGCACTGGCTTCCAGTAAGTCACAGAATTGACTTTAAAAGCACTATTGCTTGTTTATAAATCAGTAAATGGAGCAGGACCTAAATACTTGTCAGACATGCTTCAGCAGTACACACCTTCTCGTCCTCTCAGGTCCCAGATGAAAAACCTGCTAGTAAAACCTACAGTTAGAACTAAACATGGTGAAGCAGCTTTTAGCTGCTATGCGGCTCAGCTGTGGAACCAACTTTCGATGACGTTAAAAGGCCCCAACTGTAGCCAGTTTTAAATCTAGACTTAAGACCAAACTGTTCTCAGATGCTTTCTGCTAACTGTGCCGAGTTACAAATTCTGAATCTGCCTTAATAATTATTCTACTTTGTCTTTTATTACTTTTTTTTACTTTTTTGCCTTTGTTTTTGCTTACTAATTAGTCTTTATTTTTAAATGATTTTACCTTGTGTTTTATGTTTTCTTTTTATTATGATCTTTACCTTTTAACTATTCTTTGACTATATTGCCCTTCTATGCTTTTATTTGTTGTTATTGTTTGGTTTTGTTTATGTAAAGCACATTGAATGACCTCTGTGTATGAAATGTGCTATATAAATAAACTTGACTTGACTTGAAACTTAAACACACAGGGAAACTGAACAGTCCAATCAGTAGACTATGATAGGCTAAGCTATTTCCAGGCTTCAACCAGACAACTGAATTAAACATGTAAAGTTGTAATAAAAAAAATGTTATTTAATAAAATGTCTAGCCCCCTCCCAAAAAAAAAGAAAAATCGAGATTTGTATCGAACCGTGGGTCAAAAATCGTGATACAAACCGAATCGTGAGGTTGGTGTATCGTTACAGCCCTAGTAGGCTACTTACAATTTCAGTAGCAACAAAGCCAAGTCGGAGTCCGTTTTGCAGTCTTCTTAGAAACTACAATCTTACTACATTTTCGAGGCCTTCCGCCGAGTCACATCCAGATTTCTTCGGTCCGGGACCAGAAAGTTGCATATTCGTTTTTTCCGCGGAGAAGCACTAGGGGGAGACGAAGCACCCACCAAACGACCCAAAAAGTGTTGTAGAACTATCAGAACGACTCTCAACCTGCATAATTAAGGTAATTTAATTTTTGCTAAAATTGTTGCATAGGGCCTCTTTAATGTGCATAATTTATTGAAATCTGACCATATGTAGCAAGTCTTAACAAGCAAGACCCAAAAGAAATCAGATTCCAAATCCAAATGTGGTTTGAAATGCTATTAGTTAACATTAGAAAACTGCCTATAAATTGCCATGCCACTGACATCATCTGTAAACAAGCTTACTATGACGATGGTAACGTCAGCTATCGTTATAGATATGTCTGTGTCATGATGGCAAACAGGGTGTAAACAGGGGCAGCAAGTGAGACAAAGTTAAAAGATTATACATTTATTGTTAAACTTGGGATAATTTGACTTTAATTTGACTAAACTTGGCATTCGCAAACTTGTGGCATTAGCTTGTGTGCTCAATGATTTTAAGTTAACTGATAATGTTAGCTTTCATGCATTTCTGTCATAAGGATATCAACCAAAACTACAAAGTGGATGAAGTTATTGAATGAAGAGGGGATGTACCATCTTTCACTGTCATACAATCTCATAAAACTTCTTCACCCTTATTTATTCAGGGGGGTCAGTTGAGAGCAAGCTCTCTTTTCCAATGACGCCCTGATTACATACACAATATACAACAACAATTTAAACCAACAATCATAGTGCACACATACAAACAGTCTGCACAACACCGGTAATAAGGTTTCTAAAACATTCCAAGGAAACCCAGTTAAAAGGAAAACAGGAAAGTTTCCAGTTTCAGCGCATGTAAATCATTCCATTTTTTGGCAGCATAAAATTCAAAAGCTGTTTTTCCTAATTCCAATCTAACATGTAAACTTCACGAGTTTGGCGAATTAATATACAAGTGTGATACGGCCCAAAAAACTGGAGGTACTTCATAACTGTGCAGTTAACATAAAATAATTGACGTTCTAAACACTGCATCATAATAGAAAATTCAACCAAGCAGTGGTATACCAACCAATAATGTAATAAATGACTTAAAATAACTTAATAATTGTGGCCATTTTTAGGTAATAAAGCTGAAAATGTAATACAGTTTCTGAACCAGTAATGTTATAACTTTTTGCCAATAATGTAATAATATTACGTATTGTTTTTTTAATCCTTTAAAATGTATTAACTGGAACTAATAATGGAATAATCTACTAATATCACTGTATTTAATACGACAGCCGCTAACGCTAGCTAGAAACTATGTTGACATGAGATTGATGAGGAATTGAAACTTTTGGTCCCTGGGGATCACATTTGCTCATTTGATCACTCAACAAAATGGCCACCAGTGGCCAATCAAAATTGAGGAGCCAAAAACAATGTTTTGCCAATATCTTGTGATGTTCAAAGTAAATGACATTTGACATGCTATATCACAGTCTTCAGATGCTCTAGCTTGACATAGCCATACTCAAATATTTTCAGAATGTCATGCAATGTGGCAATAACTTGTGATGCACATGTTCAAAGTTTGCCAAATTTGATGTGCTGCAGCTGACACATTTTAATATCAGGTTGGATACTATGCTCACTGAATCAGTTTCTATTATGCAGACCTTTTTCATTTACACATGCACACACACATAAACCCACATACACACTTACGTACACACATGAATACAGATGCTCATGCACACACAGGGAGACAGGCAGGGGCGGACTGGCCATCTGGCATACTGGGCATTTTCCCGGTGGGCCGATGTACCTTTTGGGCCAACAGAATAGGCTATATATATAATTTAATTATTTTGGCCAACGATCGGCCCAAAGGAAGGACAATCAGCGGCCCATTGGACTGATCCAATAACAGCTCACGTCAGGCCCCACCCCTCCCAATTTGGCTCAGAGCCAGGATTCTGTGAGAGCATCTAATCGAAGTAGCCGACACAAAATTGCGGCGGGTGCCTGTAGTGACAATTGTGCAAAAATAAAATAGTAGGCTAGCATATGTCAGCAACATGTTGAAGTTTGTTGAGTTTGAACGAGGAGATGTACAGTGTGCAGGTGGTGGAGTGTAGAGCCTAGTTGAGCCTAGTACATGATAAGAATTGAGTGGTGGAGCAGGTAGGTATGTGTGACATGCCATGCTGACGATGATGATTATGATGACTTATTCATTGCGATAATGTAATGATAACATAGTAAGGCCATGCTGTGATTATAATAACAAAATGCACAACTTACATTTTCATGAATGATTTGCAAACCCGGACAGCCAATAGTGTCAAATCGACGTTAATTGTTGGTCAGATTGATCAGTTTCCGTCAGACGCCCAAAATTCAACATCAATGGCATGAGTGGTGGTTGGTCTCTCAAAGTAGAGCGTCGAAAGGGTTCTATCTTGGAAGGGTTATCATGGTAAAGATGGGCTAAAAGACTGTAGACTGACAGAAGTCATATTCATGCACAAGCCAACTAAGCTATATATAACATGCGACATTAAAGATAATTCGTTCATGTAGCTATACTGTTCCAAAATGTACCAGCAATGTAGGTAGGTAGTATAGCCTACAGGAATAAAATATTTCCAGCAACAGCCCTGTTTATTTCGTGTTGTTTCAGTTGTCCTACAGTGATAACTGGTATAAAGCACATTAATGTCTACGACAGTCTAGGTACCGTAATTTAGCTCTTTACACATACAGTGGGCATCGCTTTCAAATGACCACTTCAGTCGCACATTACGAGGCGTGAAGCTTTAGTACCACTTTCAGCCACTGTGCGTCGCTCTGCCACTGTACATCGCTCTGCCTGCGCCCTTCTGAAAAATAAGGAGGCTACCATTAAACATAATTGTTGCCGAGAGTAATCCCAGCCTACGAACTCAATAACAAAATATATCATGCATAATTAAACATTACCTCGATTTAGGCTACTTGGGTATGGCTTGACTACACGGTGGTAACGAAAATCGAAATTTGCTGTCTACATTATTGACAGTGTTGGGGGTAACGCAACTACGCAAATCAAAACAGTGTCTTGTGTGATAATTGAGCCAGTAGATAAATAACTTCAGAATTAATCTGTAGCCTTGGGTAGGCTTCTGCAGAAAACAATGTTGTTGCCGATGTAATACTATCTGGCGATGTTTTTAACAGGCTACGCAATAGAGGCTTAGACAACTATGACCCACGTTTTGGTTTCGTAAATTAATTTGCCCTACTTCTTGACTGCAATGTAGTCAATTGACTGCTTGACATGTCATTTTTATGTTTCTGTACAATAAACAAATACATCTGGTTTATGCCGCAGAATTACATTCATATTTGGCTGACTTCTGCTTTTGCTGACGCGCAAAAAAACACTGCCAGGCCATCCTTAAAAATATTTTTGTTTGCTGTAACCCGACCGACCCTGTCAATTTAGAACCGACCCAAATATTTATTTTTTTCCCCTTTTAGTCCGACCGACTTGCCGGTTGTAAACTTGCGTTAAGACCGACCTATTTTTTTTTACTCTAAACAACCAATACAAATAAAATACTATTTATTTTAGTAGGCCTAAGTATTGTGAATATAAATTGCCTACATACAAACGTAGGCTCTTTTAAATAAAACCCTGTGGCGTCATCTCTACACCATTGGTTTACGCATGTCACACTATGGCCTATATGCTTCGTTTCATTCACACAAACATCTCGACTCAACGCTTATTACTTGGCACGAAGCTCTGGAAGAACTGTGCCCAGATCTTTTCCCATTCTTTCTCCCCTCTAGTCTAACGGTGACCGTGTTGAAGAATTGAAATTGGTTGTGGTCTATTCAGCATTTCTCAAAATATGGGCTTAACCCAGATTCGAACTCTTGGACAGGGGACTGATAACTGCTGCGTAACGGCGGCTGTCATCAGCCGGCCTTAACGCACTGCGCCACAGAATTGACAGCGTGGGTGAATAGGGATAAATAACAATAGAGTACACAACTGTTTCACCAGCACATTTAAATGACTTGACTAAAACCGTGCATAACTGGAGGTACACCTGTTATCTGAGCAGTCTGTATGTCCTCATTTTGCGAATGCGAGGAAGATATGAGTCTGTTGCATTTTGTTAGATGTCCAAGTCACGCATAATGTTTGAAAACCACTGGCTCGTAATCACAATAATTTAACACACGACGGTTGGATACTTCATCATGTTCCCATGCCTACATTTTGGTGAGTAGCATAGAGATTGTTAAAACAATAAAGTATGGCTCTTCGTTTGGGACATCGAAAACTTATATTTTTAATAGGTTAGACGTCGGAGATGCTGACTTGCAAAGGCCTCGGGATAACACGTTATCTCCACTATCATCAGTCAATGCCCCTTGATCAAAGTGGGGAATGAAAGAAAAAGTTTGAGAACCACTGGCTTAACAAGTTACCTGCAGTCCAGAACACACAGAAAGTTGCCTTTCTAATCAACTACTATTTGTTCCAACAGCATTCAAACAAAACCTTTATAAAAGTGAAAATTATTCCATAAGAAGAAATAAAATACTGTTACTCTAGTAACTGTATCCCAAGCTTCAGCTCCCCACGTCTCTGACAGGCAGACGTGACACCGCTAAATTCTCAGCTTGTTTATACCCCACACTGAACGCGTAAGAATGCTAGGCCCATCACTGTGGGGTGCGGTAGCCTACTCTCTGGGATTTAAGTCAAGCAATATAACCATACAAATGTTTCAAAATGAGTAATTTCGGCTTTGTCTGAACTGGCCATTGTAGGCTACGTAAAAATAAACAAGTAGGCCTATCCCCATCAATGTTATCGGCAAATGTTTGTTTTCCAAAGTAAGAATTTCACTTCACCATGCACCTTCGACAATGAATAGCTCATTACACTTATGTTACTGTTGAACGTAGGCCTAACTGGTATCATTACAAACATTATTCTGTGGCATTTTATGGCATTGTGTCATGTAAGGTCGTTGCAAAATCTAGAGAAATGTGTGAGGTGGTCAGCGGGGGACAATTGAGACACACATTGGATTGTGTTATTACTTGAACATTCCACACTATCCACAGCTGTGGTATCGGGGGCAGGAGGATTACTGTTAGCGCAGGCTTTATATACAATTCTTCAACAGAAGGCCTGCCTCGAATGCAGGCTTGCCCAAAATAAAGGCCTGTGGTTTGTAGGTTAAATAACAGACCCTCCACAATGTGCGATATAATGATTTTTTACGAGCAAGATGTTTTTGGTGCCCTACGCGCTGCATGTTCTTAAATAACAATGATCATCAGTAGCCTAATATTCGACCATTATTTTGTGTAAATGGGCTATACATTGGGTTTGACACCAGGGGCCATATTCACAAAGCTTTTTATCTTACCACTAGGAGTAGGCTACTCCTAAATAGCAATAAAAGATTTTAGCTAGGAGTTTCTCTTAAGTTATTCACAAAGCCTTTCAGACTTAGCCCTACTCTTAGTAAGGGAAAATGACAACTCCTGAACAGATTCTGGAGCTAAGCGCTCTAGAATCTTTGACTAAGAGTGAGTGAGTCTTCGTTGCTATGGATGACGTTATTACTCATGCACGAGCTTGACTGAAGTGACCACCTTGATTGGCTGATGATTGTAACGCGGGAATGATTCCAAACACCTCCCTTACGATGAGTGGCAGGTGACAGGTCTGAGAATGCGTGCGCCACACAAGGACGGAAGATGATGAATAACTGAATAAAAAGGCCTAGCCTAAATGAATCAAGAGTAAGGCAAAACAAATAGCCTAGTACAGTGGCGATTCTAGACATTTTTAACAGGGGTGGCCCTAGTGGGGCACTGATTAATTCAAGGGTGGCATGAGGCAAAACATCCAGATAAATAGAAACAGGCTCAAGATGTTAAATTAGCACAAATACATTAGGAAAACCATGCACCAAACACCATACTCATCAATTGAAGGACAAAGACATACTGTAAAATGTCTTTGTATTTGAATAAAATGCAAATAAACAAACATATTAAATCTAAGTTGTCTATCAATGGGTTATGCTGAGCTAAAACAAATTCCATCATGGGGACATTAAAATATATTTTATTATACTATATGGCTATCTATGGCCATCTATTTTTGTAGCTGTTAAAATAATTTGACCTGCTTTTTTTGTCTGAGCTGGTAAAATCAACAAACACCTCAACTAAATGCTTAAAATACTTTTGTATGAAACAGGAATGAAACACCAATTAAAGACTAACCTTAATCTAATCATAATGTTACATTCATAATGCTACAGACCCTAAGGCTCAATCCCATTTGTTATTCTTCCCCTTCCCCTAGCCTACCCCTTGTCCCTCGAAACAGAGTGGCAAGACATATGGGTGAGAATATTCCCCTTGGATATAGGACACCGTGCACTAGCCTATAGGGGACAACTGGGATCAAAACACGTTTTAATTACACATAATTTTCAAAGAGACCACACCGAAAGTTAATATTTTGTCACTAGCAATAACTTACATCTGCCTTTTGTCAAATACAGTTGCACTTTCAGCTCTGAACAAAACCGTTCAGGAATTCTTTAAGCAAAAGTGGAACGTGCACAATGTTTCATTTATTCCTCCTGGCCGGGACGAATAAAACAGGCATGGTCGACGAAATAAACAGTTTAGCCTAAGCTACGTAAACTTCCCAAAATGTAAATATTTCACAACAAATCCTTGACTGGTTGAATGGTCACCAGAATTCATATCGCTACCTGTAGCCTAGCCTAGATGCGACGAGTGTTTATGAGTGAGCTTGATGAACCATAAATGAAAAGTTGTCTTAACATTACATTAGGACCAGGCTTGGAATTTCATAATTTTAGGGGCAAGGCCACTTGGCCTTCAGTTGGGCATGTTTGGCAGGGGGCACAAAGGCCTCATGTCAGGGCACCAAGGCCAAAGTTAACTATACATAAAAATGATCAAAGTTGTATTTAGCCTATTCACAGCAGTAGACCTGCATCACTGTATGAAACATGACAAAAACATGAAACATGGCATATTACTGTACATAGAACTGTAAATCATCTGATTTTAATATTTACAGATATCTAGGCTGTATTTAACATTTATGTTTTATTGGGCCTGCTATGAAATTTAAAGCCCAAAGTTGGAGACCTGCATGTAGAAATTTGCTGCAAATTCAAAACCGGATTACTCTGGAATTGCTATCTGTACAGGGGGATGCTTTACACCTTTGTGTTCGGTAAGGTCTGTTTATTCTGATATGATTGTATGTATTGTTTGTATATGGGAAGAGTTAAGCAAAGCATTCCACGAGATGAATGGGTAGGGAGATGGGCGAGAACTGTATAATAATATGATTAAATTAAAGTTACTTTTCTCGCGAACCGTTTATCACAGCAGCTAGTGGCTAACATCGTTTAAAAGCTAAGAAAAAGCTCTTTCATGTGATGTGATACATGTAATGTCTGTGTGCTGAGCTACTTCGCGAGTAGTTCAACAGAGAAGAATGGGTGAATTTGGATGCTCTTTCTTGCCGTGCGCTGTCACTTTCTCCACTGCGTAAAAGACTAAATTAATTTGCACTATGAATGCTAAGATTATTTTGACAGGCCATAGATTAAATGAAAATCGCTATTAGTCGGATGCACCTCCGATTTTCAAACCTTGATTAGGACAGTATTATCATTAAACGCTTTTACAAAAGTAGGCCCACAGTTAACACTTAATGACCTAGCAAATGTTGGCTGGGCAGGCTAGGTACAATAAGCAGGTAGGAAAATTAGTCTAGGATGACGTGATTCAACAAACGCTACTTGTGTGTGTGATTAGGCCTAGATAAATAGGCACTGGCGGATGCGATAGGTAAATAGATATCTTTGCGTGTTAGCACAAGCAGTAGCCTGTAGGCCTAAACTCACATGCTAAAAACAATAAGTCAAGTCTGTCTGACACTTCAAACTAGCGCTGCAAATGCGTCAAGAAAGGTCCCGCCTTAGACCGTCATAATGGCCAATCGTGAGACTAGGATTTCGGGGTGGCACCTGGGGTGGCCAATCGAATTTCAAGGATGCCCTGTGTCACCCAAAGCCACCCCTCTGGCTCCGCCCCTGGCCTAGTAGCCTAATGAAACATACGGATTGATGTAGTATCTTTGTAACATTATTAAATTAATCTGTTACTATGCCTATGCCTACGTTTACAAAAGAGAACATTTTAATTTGATTCACAATAATGTTACATTTGTTGGTTGTTGTTGGTGGCGTTATTGCATGTTAGTTATGCCTACAATGCAAAATTGCTTCCTCACGATTGGAAGCTCCTGTAGCCGCATAGGATTTCAAAACAGGCGAAATGCCACAAAACCGGTTTGTGAATAGGTCTGTGAGTTAGGAGTCCTCTCGACTTCTTTTAAGCTGTCACAGCTAGTGGGAAGGTGTGATTTGTTGGGGGCAGGGCTGGATTAACTGGGATCAAATGTCTGATGGCCCCCCCTGCCCCCCAGTCAACGTGAATCGGGTGGTCAGTTAATAGGCCTATATCGTGAAGATTTTTCTTGCCATCTAAGGCACGAGCGCATCTGTGAGGCCAAGCCTCACCAAGTAGCCCATTTCTTTACAACTAACATTACAACTAACATTACATAGGCTATGCCGAAATAGTTTTCAACATTTTGAATATTAGTGTCGGGTGAATTAGGAAATGTTCTCAAAGTAGCCTTATGGCTGAAAGCTGCTTGGGATCCCCCCCTGTCAAGCAATATAACCATACAAACGTGCGCACTCATTGTTTCAAAAGTAGTAATTTCGGCTTTGTCAGAACTGAAGAGCTGTGGACGACATGGCACGGCATGCCCAATTGAAAATAAATTAACGCAACACAACACAGACCCCGCTTCTCTCGCATCAGTCACTGACATGAACGAACAGGGCTTAAAATTTTAAAAAATGGGGGGGAATTCCCCCCTTAGGTTATTCATGTAGGGGGGATTTATACAATTTGGGGGGGGGGGTCGATTCTGATACCAAGTCAAGAATTGCGATTTCAATACTTCGATACTTTTTTTAAAAAAGTGTTTGATTTTGGGGCCCCCACCACCCTGACGTCATCAGTAATATATACTGTAGTGGGATCATTCACAACAGTGGACATCCTAGATTCTGCTTGACTCTCTCCACACACACAAACACACACTGAAAATGATAGCTTATGTGATATGTTTCTATCATATATTTTTGAATTCATATAGAGTGTATTTATTTAATAATGCATTTAGGATTTTACTAGTAATTACTAGTAGCTAAACATATTTAGTAATTTGAATGCCTCATATTGACGTTTAACCTATAACACTTAGGCTATAGTCGCTAGTGAATAAAAGTTGTGCATAGTGCGGTATGTGTATGCAAATTATTATGTTTTCTATGTCATTAGATACAATAAATGTTCAAAAAACGAACATGTCGAAGACAATCTTTCTGGGATCAAGTGTTGACGTGACCTGAGCTAGCAGGATCGTTACCAAGGAACTCTTTCCAGATGTAAAAGTTTGCCATGGTAGCGTAGCCTATTTGGTAAAGCGCATAAAGTGGTTCTCTCTCTCTCTCTCTCTCTCTCTCTCTCTCGTGTGTGTGTGCGTCTGCATGAGGCTATGTTCAATTCAACTCGCCACTTAATGATTAGGCTATATTAACGCCATCAGACAGGCTGTAAAAGTGTATCACGGGAATTTCTCGCATTATGATGGCTAGAGTTGCGGGACTTGAACAAATTATGCGCAATACCCGCAATCCCGCAGTGAAATTTAAGCCCTGACGAAACACAGAACCCACTTCTCTCACGGCAGTCACTGACGGTAGCCTAGAATAAATGCATGGGAAAAAAACTTCCCCATGACAAAGACATCGTAAAACACTGAAAGTTAATATTTTGTCACTATAACATACATCTGTCCTTTGTCAAATGTGTTATGTTCCAAGTAGCCTAGTGCGTAATTCTGCTTCATAAAGTTGAACAAATACATTTGCTTATTTCACAGAAAAATATAAATAGCCAGTTAGGGTTTACAGTGCAGAGTTGGTAAGTTATGGTAGGCAAACTTGGAGTGAACATACAAACAGGGGTAGCTTCAGGTGCGCACATAAACATAAGGCCGAACATGCAAGCGCCAATGAATCGTGCTCTCACGACAATCACGCCGTTAAACTTAAATAGGTTAACATCACTCTAAGTTCGCCTTCAAGCAAGGAAAACGATGATTTGAAGACATCTGTTTCGTTGGAAGGGCAAGGGGTAGCAACAGGGCAACACAGAGACAGGCCCGATGGCAGGGCTGTTATGAGAGTATTCTACGGGAAAACGTTAAAACAGCAAGACGGGGGAAAGTTAAAATACATGATAAACACAGAAAAAGCATGCATTGTTTCGGTCCCCGTGCACAGGGATTATTTGTCATATTATTAATCACATATGATTATTTGTGAAATTGTGCAAACAGGCGCAACACATTTGAAAAGGAAGGACTGGTAGCATGCAAGCTCACGGGAAAAGATTGATTTAAGAACGTTATCACAGTGTGTGGCTGTGGCGCAAAAACAGCGTGGGCGGAAGACAAGCCAATTGGCAGGGAGGGTCAAGTCAAGTCAAGTCAGATTTATTTTTAAAGCGCATTTAACATGCACATAGTGCAATCCAAAGCGCTCCACAAACAAGACACATAACAACAAGACAAAAGATGCCGGATGGAGCGGTGTAGTTGCCAGCGTACCCATGACATCAAGACAAGACAAATACATTTAAAAAATAACAAATACAAAAAAATGCCGGACGGAGCGGCGTAGTCGCCAGCGTACCCGTGACACCAAGACATACAAGACAGACAACAAAACAAAAAAACAAATAAAAAAAAAGGAAATATATTTTAAAAGGGGAAAAAGTGATGTTAAAATTAGTCCAATCTCCAAACCAGCCGAAAATGTCCAAGGACACAGAGCTGTGTCTTCACAACCGATCCAATGCCAACAAAGTTCTTCAGTAACTGACCAACCCGGTGAACTCACTGGCAGTCCGGAGACAACGCCAACGTCAGAAGCTAGGCCTGCTAGACTGCAGTCTGGAGATGATGGAAGCACAGTCCAAAGTACTGAGCGATCGTACAGATCCGCAACTCGGTGGACCCAACAGCGACCGTCTGCCGCTCCGTGAGAATGCAGCTCCTCACCGTTAACGCCAGTCTGCAGTTGGCAAGGCAGTCCGCAGGTCAGCAACAGCTCGGCGGCCACGGTAGATCTCTCGCAGAGAAGAGCCTAGGTCCGGCTGTCCCGAGAGATCCCCTCGACCAGACAGTGAAGTGCACTGTTCACTGATGGATGGAAGGATGTCAGAGGCCCAGTTAGTCTGCAGTTGGCATGGCAGCTCGCAGGTCAGTAACAGCTCGGCGGCCACGGCAGATCTTTCGCAGAGTAGCCTCGGTCCAGCTGTTCCGAGAGATCCCCTCGACCAGACAGTGAAGTGCTGCACCGCTCACGGATAGATGGAAGGATGTCCGATGCCCAGCTAGGGCAAAAGCTAGCCATAGCAAGCTCCCAATGGACAAATGTCAACGACATCAGCTGACTTAGGAGTAAAAAGGACTAAGAATAACACGAAAACTATCAAAAATAGCGTAAATAAATAGGGAAAACATTTAACTAGACAAACCAATACAAAAAATAAACATGGCATTACATAAAATTACGAACATTACATAAAAACAAACAAAAACATGATGCCAGACGGAGCAGCGTGTCTCGCCAGCGTCCCCGTAACCAAGCAATGATGCAACTTTTGACTGAAGCACTCAAAATTCCTCCGGTGGCCCCTTCAATAAATAACGAACAGTCCCTAGATTGCTGCTGGGCTAAATGTCTTGGTTCATGTCTGTTAACAACTCATTGCAGTCAAACGCGTAGCCTATCTCGCGGTTGCATCCATTACAAACAAACATGCAATGTGAACGTCTGGGATTGGGAAGAGTACTGAATGCTCTACTGAATAAGCACAAAGTCAAACCTTTAAATGAAAAACACTCTTTAATAATTAAAAAAATAAACCGCTAATGAAGTAAACTTGTGACCATCAAAAATCGTTTATCGCCTGTAACTCCGTGATAACAGGACGTAACAGGAAGGCATTTGGCTGAGCAACGGAGGTTAATATGCTCTATATTTTGTCCAAACGATGTCTGTCTATCATCTCGGAGAAAACCAGAATGTTTCATTTGTCCTGCGTTTCTTGTACGGCTGCAAACGGGATTCACTCGCAGTTAACCAAATATTTCTTTATTAGGGCAGGGCAGGCATATTTCTGGCCAGGCTTGGAATTTCAACATTCTGGGGGCAAAGCCACTTGGCCTTCAGTTGGGCATATTTAGTGGAGGGCACAAAGGCCACATGTCAGGGCACTAAGGCCAATGTTGAAGGCTGTCTTGAATTTCCCCTGGGGATCAATAAAGTATCTATCTATCTATCTATCTATGTTAACTATACAGTAGTAGGCTATAAAAATGATCAAAGTTGTATTTAGCCTATTCACTGTAGTAGACCTGCATCACTGTATGAAACATTACAAAAACATGAAACATGACGCATTACATATAACTGTAAATCATCTGATCATCTAATATTTGCAGATATCTAGGCTATATTTAACATTTATTATGACCGCCGCGCAGCGAAGCGGCGGTCATATAGGTTTAGTCAGATTTTTGTTTTTTTTTTTTTTAGATGCCCAAATTTCCGTCAATGATTCCCGGGACACTGAAAGACCGGGGGTACCGCGAAACTTGGTGGACATGTAACCCCACATGGATAGCATGGAACCATCGTTTTTTTCGTTTTGATCTGTAGCCCCAGCTGAATTGGACCCCGAAGGAGGGTAGGGCAGACACAGTTTTCTGTGAATATCTCAAAACCGTGGGGCCTAGGAGGTCCACCTTTTTTTTGTATGTTGGTCTTAAGGGGCATGTCAACCCATCCCATTACCACTTATTTCATGTATAAGCGCCACCTAGTTAAAAAATTAAAAGCAAAAATTTAGGTGTTTTCATCTCAATATCTCTGGCTGACAAGGTCAAAACTGCACAAAATTAAAAGTGTAGGATCATTATGACACCCTCTGAATGCATGCCACGTTTTGTGTACTTTTCGTTCATGGGGGCCTTACAATAAAATAATTTATGTGTACATTTAGTGACGTACACCAACACGGATACCGGGACACTGAAAGACCGGGGGTACACAAAACTTGGTGAGCATGTACCCCCACATGGATAGCATGGAACCGTCATTTTTCGTTTTCATCTGCAGCCCCCCCGCTGGACTGGACCCCCCGAAAGGAGGGTAGGGCAGACACAGTTCTCTGTGAATCTTTTATGGTATGTTGGTCTCAAGGGCCCACATCAACCTGGCTCATAATCACTCATTTGTGATTTGCCCCCGGTAAAAAATGAAAATCAGTAGGATCATCATCATCATGGCTGCATTTTCAGTATTGGCGAAGTAGTCGTTTGTCCACTAGATGGCGCGTCGTTGCAGTGAGGCGTAATTTTGTTGGAAGTTAAAAGTGGGTTGGAAAAAAAACAATGGGCGCTTCATACAAGGACTGTAATTTACCGCAGCGAACATCTAATAAGGATAGGGCGATGTTCACATGAAGTGTAATTCCCATTTCTTCTTGAAGCCGAAATAAATCTGAGGATGTTTATCGGACATGCTTGGTTTTACTGCAGGTACGTTAATCATGTAATATCAATAAGGACCTAGGTAATGTTACCGTTAAGCGTTGGTTGAGTGATGGAGGCATTTGATTTATTGCATTTGTAGAAAACTATAAATGCGGTTATACCAAGCAAAATGTATAGCAGCACTGTTTGTATCTTCGACTGTCATTTATTGCACGTGCTACAAAAAAATCATTCTGTGCAATGGAAGATTTACCAACGTTACACCCGGTCTGATACAGTTTTGCCTATACATCATTGAGACTGAGACGCCTGTTTATTTTGTTTTAAGTGCGTGCAGGGTGTGAGAGGGGAATCGATGTGCTTTGATTACAGCTTGGTAGTTGTAGTCTGTGAAATTAAAAAGCACGTGTGTGTGAAGTATCAAACAATGACACCTTCATTTCATTATGGCTGCTTTAGCAAAACACCTTAAGCTACTGTGTAGTGGGTCCCATTTAGAAGTGGCTACTTCATTCGGCCTTCCTTGACTCATGGAGCTGCGTGAATGTTATTACAACTTTTCGCCGCGATATGACAGTTTAAGTCCGCTTGATACTGTAAAGGCGAAGCCATTGGTTTCAAAGGAGATTTTATTTGTGTCGCCAGCATAGCCTATTGACAATTTATGTTGTCAATAGGCCTACCTTATAATCCTACCTGTAGCTTAGGGAAGCTAACAACTTTCTATTAGGATCTAGTTTGTTAGTTACCGTTTTGTCATAACTCCCTGATGCATTTTTGCATTTAGAATAGCCAGAGCGTGTATATCTCAATCGGAAAATGAAACAATATCGGGTGCCTATGGACTAGGCTGGGTGAACCCAGCCTGATCTGCCCGCTATTTATTTTTTGATTTCTTAAAAGATTGAGCTTGGTCTGATGAAAGCCAGACTAGCCATGGACCTCAGTTAAACAATGCAAGGGAACATGAATCAGCCTATATTTGCACTAACAATAACGGACAAAAGCTCTTCAACTTTGGCCCGTTAAAATGTGTATGAACAGTCTAGCGACGCATTTCATCAAGGCCCATTTGGACATGTCAGTTATTTGCACCACTGGTTAGATGTAAAACAGCATTTCGTTTCAGACTAGGCTACTGTTACTTAATTTGTGCATTAACAATAACGTTTCAGACTACTGTTACTTAATTTGTGCATTGACAATAAAGTATTACATGAACTAAAGATGACTAAAATCTTATGTAGAAGAAGAAACATTCACAAAAAATCCATCCATCCAAAAATGACCTTTGTTTTTTGATAGCTGTTGAAAACGGCATGGAACTGACAGAGATGTTTTTGTTTATAAATACATCAAAAATAAATAAATAAATAACATTATGCTGATACCTTTTGCTTTTCCCAAATACAATGTAGCCTACAGGTGTAAGTGACCTTTCATCAATCCAGTTGCAATGGATGAACTGTGATGAACTGCCCTACTTGTGATTGTTTAGAGATTTTAAAGGTTTTATAACAATTCTACATCTTCTTTGGCTATTCTACAATCTATTCACCTTTTCAGCTCCAGTAGGGTACTTTCTGTGCAGCCGCACACACACACTCAGGCATGCCAAACAAGCATACACAAAAGTTTCAAGAGTGGGGGATGGAGTAAAATATGGAGACAAATTGAAGTGTGATTTATTTTCGCGGAACGGATGTACAGGACTGAGCGGCGGTCATATTTTGTACCACTATGCGGTACATCTAGTTTGATATTTGGCTTGTTATGAAATCATGTATTGAACAATTTAAGCACAGCTCAGCTTTAAGAAAGTCAAATAGCCTAGATGCATGCTTAGCATTTTGTGATCATTAAGGTTACTTTCACGAACTCTTAGTCAGCTGTCCTCTGATTTACCGATATCTAGGCGACATTTGTAATATTTATTTTGTATTTGGCCCGTTATAAAATAATGTGGAACAAACAAACACAGTGTAAAACGTAAAGCCCAAATTTGGAGACATCCATGTATGTTGAAATTTACTGCAAATTCAAAACGGGATTACTCTGGAACAGCTAACTGTACAGGGGACTGCTTTACACCTTTGTCTTCTGTAAGGTCTGCTGTTTATTCTGATATGTGGTTTGTCATGTGTTAAACGAGGGGTTCGTGAAGTATTCCGCCAAGATGAATGGGTAGGGAGATGGACGCAAAACCTTCAGTAGAATTTATGATTAAATTAAATGATATTATTTACTTTTCTCGCGAACCGTTCACCACAGCAATTAGCGTTGTATAGACACAACAATGAGCATTGTATAGATCTCCGCTTAGTTGATTACCTTGGCTTCACTTTGCAACACTATGCTCTGCTGTGCGTACCACAGGGCTACCAGAACTCTGTTTGTTATATCCAGAATAAAGAACTATTCTTTCGCAAGCCAGCCTCAAGTTTTTACCTGCTCTTAACTACACTGGAATCTACTCTGTCAGAGGTGTCTCCATTTGGAATTAAGGAGACAATTTTAATAGCATTCTTCAATGGCTACCTCTGATCAGTCAGAGTGATAGCCAATGAGGCCTACATCACTTTCAGTGTTCCATGACAGTTTCAAATATATGCATATTTAAGGGTAATGCAAAGATTTTGTATTTAATTAGGTGTGCCCGGCCGATTTGAGGGCCGCTTGGGCCAAATATGCCCAGGCTGATTTTTGGTCCCAGTCCGCCCCTGCACACAGGTATACACAAAGACACATATATGCAGACATTGGCACACATGTCAGGGTTTCCCGCAGGAAATGTGTTAGTCAAGGTGATAGGTCGTCCGACGGGGGGGGTGTACCTTTGACTTTTTTGGATTTTCTCTTAGTTTTTACGGGGATATTTTACTTCGAAACTAAGCTCTCTCGGAGGGGGGAAATTTACTTCCGACTGTGATGATGCTCTATTTGCATGGCCATCAAACTTCATTTTAAAATCATTGATCCATTCAGGTTGCCAGATTGTGTATGAAATACACCCTACACATACACGATCACTTAGTTTCAATTTCAACCGTTTTGTCATAGGCTAAAACCTGGCAACCCAAAAACCAAATAAGGAAGCGGGTGCCGACTGCGCGTCTCGTCGTAAGCAAGCGGGCTGAATTGCCTACTCCAGAATGAGCAGTGGTGAAATTGTTGGGAATTTAATTGATTAACACATCACATAAACTGTTTTTGAGTGTTGTTGATACACTGAACTTGTGCCCTCGGAACCAAATCTGACAGCAAGCAGCTTTGGAGTTTTGGAAGTAGGCTGCAGGCAGGCAGCTGGTGGATACATAACTGGCATGCGTAAGGTAATGGTAAGATAAAAGCAACGACCGAAATGCAGTGTTGAAACTGTTGAAACGTTTTTGGAAAGCTAAATGTTGACAGGTATGGGTGTATCTCATCTAGGCATTTCTCTTATGTTCAATCAAATTCGCTTTGCTCACCCGTTTTTTCTGTGCCCACCAATTTGAACATTTCTGGCTACGCTACTGTTAGAAAGGAAACTGATAAGTCATACACGTGTACTATTCCTACAAAAGAACTAGATACTAACAATGTAGAGTGAGAATAACCATGTGGTGATACAGTTTCAATGAGTAAAGATTCATTTTAGAATCTAAGAGGACACATTTCGCAGAAACATGAGAGTGTGCTACGGAAAGCAAAGAAAAACGTGAGCAATTTGAATAAGCTTCATGTCAAGTAGAAGGTTAAAGTAAAACTTGGATGCTAAGCCTGTATTCTTTAGGCAATTAATCCCACTGATTCCTTTAGTTTTAGGTTTATGAGTATTAACGTTGCCAAGCTTGTTTGTTGTTGCACTATCGGTGTTGCATCTTTTAAAATAAATGTTCTGAGTGAAATATATTGCCGTTGCTCTTAGTTCTTTGGTATTTAAGTTTTCTGTTTAAGGTGACAATTTGGCCTGTAGATTATTTCTCCCTCTTTTAAATTGGAGCGAGCATGGAGTGATTTCACTGGAGCAGGATGATTTATCAGTGGAGCAGGGAGCGAAATTGAGCTGAGCGACCTGTTGCGAATTTGAGCGGAGGAGCGGCCTATAAACAGCCACCTGAGCGAGGAGCGGGATACAGTATTTGCACCGCTCAGCTCCACTCACTAGCTCTGATTCAGAGCCATATCACATATGTAGATTATAATAACTGATCATTTTTCGACTCATGACACATTTGTTATTTTCTTAATGCGTTCTGTGGAGAAGGGAGACTGGCGTTGGTCACGGTTTGGAATGAAAGGGAGAAAACAGGACAGAGTAACATGGTGGACTACTTTTTTTTTGACGATGTAGTTAAGGCGGCAGGCGTGTTTTGCCAAGGCGGCCGCCTTGACTGCAAAGTGCTGCGGGAAACCCTGAATGTTCATACACATACACATGTAGATACAGATACATTGGCAGTGCAGTTTTTACACACATACACTGGCACACACACACACACTCACATACAGGCACAATGGACATCATTCACCAACAGTTCTTACGAAGAAATGTGTTCTTAAAACCCACTTACGTAGTTTCCACTAAGATTCTGGCATTCACAAATGTTGTCTTGTTCTTAACAAGCAATTTGAGTAGAGACTTGTTTGTGCAAAATAAATGGTAATTGCAATTTCATCATTTATGCAGGTGTAAAATATAACAGATTTTCAATGAAATCTATATACAGTTGAGAACAAAATTATTCATACCCCTGGCAAATATTGATTTAATGTTGATTTTCTCTTGACCAATATGTTTTGTTCTAACTGAAAATGACACTGCCACATGCCAAAAGGTTGCAAGACAATGTGGTAGAAACATGGAATCAAAAAAAGAAGCATTGTACATCACAACAGTTTGTGTGTCTGATGGTGGTCAGCAGCACAGGAGCACCTCTGCAGATCATCTGCAGATACTCTTATGACTGCAGTTGTGGGGTGTGTTAGGGATGGAGGAGAGAATAGAGAACTGATGGACAGCTTTTTGTTGTGTGGAAACAACCACCTCCTCTTAAATGTGGCCTAGACAAAGGAGATGACTAGGACTACTACGACTTTAGGAGGACCAAGACACAGTTGAACAGGTGAAAACAGTTTCAATCATGGGGAAAGAAGTGATGGTAGTGGAAAACTACGAATACCTGGGTGTACACCTTGACAACCTGGACTGGAAGTGCGATACTGAGGCTGTCTACAGGAAGGGAAAGCGCAGACTACAGTGTACTTCTTGAGGTCTTTTCATGTGTGCAGCAGAATGTTGAATATGTTTACCAGTCTGCTGTTTCTAGTGCAATTTTATTTGCAGCATCAGAGCAAACGACACCAAAAGAACTAAACAAGCTGAACACAAGCAAATTTGGCTGCCAGTGCCTTAAGCAAATTTGTCTTGGTGAGACGTCTTAAAACTCTTGTTTATTAAGTGATTAAGTCAAGTCAAGGTAAGGGGCTTTATTTTAACTGTCTAAGCACAAAATATGTGCATATTCATTTAAGGCGTGTCTGAAAATCGACATATGCTATCTGTTTCTAGGCATTTTGTTACCTCAAATTACCTGAATAAAATTATGATTTATGAAAATGTATTTAAATAAGCCAGTGTATTTTGCAAGTGAGCTCTTCCTTAGCCTTAAAATATGGTAGGGCATAAATGGTTGCAATAAAAAACAAATCTAATTACAACCCCAAAACAGAAAAAGTTGGGACGCTGTGTAAAATGTGAATAAAAACAGAATATGTAATAATCTGCAAATTTACTTGCAAAAAGGACACAGACAGCATATCAAATGTTGAAAATGACAAATTTGACTATTTCATGGAAAATATATGTTAATTTTGAATTTGATACCAGCAACATGTTTTTAAAAAAAGTTGGGACAGGGATAAAAAAAAAAATGGTGGAAAAGGTGTGTAATGATAAAGAAAACAAAAGGTGGAATGTTTCACAACTAATTAGGGTATCTGGCAACACGATTGGGTATGAAAAAGAGCATCCCAGAGAGGCAGGGTCTCTTAGAAGTAAAGATGTAGGGGTATTCATCACTCTGTGTAAACCTGTGTACACAAATGATGAGACAATGTCATTTTAATGCTTCTTAAGATGAAATTGTGAAGTATTTGGGGGGTTCATTATCTACAGGACATGATATTAAAACATTCAGAGAATCCAGAGAAATCTTTGCGAACAAAGGAAGGAGCTGAAAAACACATTGGATAGTCGTGGTCTTCTGGACCTCAGATGGCACTGCATCAACACCAGACCTGTTTCCAGACCTGTTATTGTATGGGCTCAGGACAACCTCTGATAACCATTGTCTATGTGCACAGTTTGATACTCAAAAACTGCAGCCAAAATTTTAACAACCAAACTTGTATTGAGACACGATACAGAAAATACCACCATCTGGGCTAAAGAGGAGAGGGCCTATCCATGTATCCAACCTATCCAACTTGTTTTAGTGCTCAGTTCGAAACCCAACACCTATGACGGTGTGGAGGAGCATTAGTGCCTACAGCATGGGTATCTTGCACATTTGGCAAATCACAATCAATTCTGAAAGATGTATACAGGTTTTGAGCAACCTATACTGCCATCGCCAGGCAATATCTATTCCAGGGAAGACCTTGCATATTTTAGGAAAACAATGGCAAAATGAATTCTGCACATATTTAAATAGTATTTATCCATAGAGGAAGAGTCCATGTGCTAAAATGGCCTGTCTGCCGTCCAGATTTGTCCAATTAGGTGCATAATGGAACGAAAAACATTACTAAGAATTAGGGGTGTAACGGTTCATGTATTCGTATTGAACCGAAACGGTACGGGCGTCACGGTTCGGTGCATGAATTTACACGGATATACGTATAAAAATACATAAAACTCGTGTGCGGATTAATTAATGTCATGCGCAATTACTGTTAAGTAGCCTACCGTACGAGAGTTACGGGAGTTCTTTAGCGACACTTAACGCTAATCTGTAGCCTCCTTAGCTCTGAAGCTCTGATTGGCGCCTATGTTTTTTTTTGTCAGGTAGTCGGTTGAGTCAGTCAGTCAGAGATAGCAGCACTAAGGTGCGACCCACAAGAGTTAGAGGATCCGCTGGTCTCTTTAAGATCGCAAGTTTGAGAACTTCAGTTACAGTTACAGGCGAGCGAGAGAGTGGTGGATAATATGAATGTGTGTCGGCGTTGTTCAGCAGTTGTTGGGTACGTGAGTGGAAATATAACATGCTACACATATTCAAAGCCAACACCCAGATGATACTAATCACTGAAACGAGAAAAAAAAAACTTCCCCTGCGCTTCACAAGCCTTTGGATACACATACAAAATAGGGCCAAAACCTATGGCATAAATTAAACGATTTCGTAATGACAGAAAGCTATGTAAATCGCTTGGTAATTACCTTTATGTTGGGGTAACTTGTAACTTCTCACATGAGGAGCTGGTAGTGTTAAGTGCATGGACAGTAACAGAAAGTGTCAACGCTATAACCAGGCTAATAAACAAACCATGCTACGGTGAGTTAACGTCGAAGGGCAAAGTCACGTGACTTCTAGTTGTCTGTTTATGAAATGAAAGGAGCAATTTCGTTTTTTAAAAGAAGGCAAAATAGTGTGATATTTTCACAGTTAGTAGGCTAGATTATTACTGTACACACACTGAAATATATTGAGGCAAATTGTAGACCCTTCCATATACAACTAAACACAGATGTTGAAGGCCTTGCTTAAGTGGATTTTTAAAAAATATTATTCTATTCTATCTAATTTGCACTTTCAGAAATAACAGATGCTGTAGGCCTATTTTCAGTTTTATAGCTGATTGTCTTATTTTGTTTACAAGTTACACGAGTCTGTGTACTTATTGTACTGTTTAGCCTACATCTTACACACTTCAGGCTGTTGCAGATAGCTCAGGGAAGAGACTTTATGACACTAGGTGGTACAGCCTGAGACATGTACAATAAAAAAAAGTTTGTTTTGCTTTTCCCTCCATTGTACCGAACTCGTACCGAACCGTTATGTCCGAACCGAGGTATGAACCGAATCGTGACTTCTGTGTACCGTTACACCCCTACTAAGAATACACCATACTGTTGAGCAACTGATTGTATTGGGCAGTAATGGGACAACATTTCATTCTCAAAACTTCAGTAAATACTCTCCTCAGTTCCTAAATATTTACAGAATTTTGTTAAATGAAGAGGTGAAGCAGTACAGTGGTAAACATGCTATGTATTCATTATTTGTAAACATGTATTTTCCATGAAATAGTCCAAATTTTCATTTTCAACGTTAGATATGTTGTCTGTGTCCTTTTTGCTGCTAAATATGGGTTTACGAGACTTGTATATAATCACATTTAGTTTTTATTTGCATTTTGCACAACGTCCCAACTTTTTCTGTTTTGGGGTTGTAGGAAAATATTCACAGACTGGACTGGAAGTGTAACTCAGAGACTTACTAGAACCTAAATAGGTTTAGTTTAATGCTAATGGACGTGCACTTTGGCTGCTGCAAAAATATTACCACTATTGGAGAAATTAATGGGGCATCTATGAGGAAGACAAAAACTAACAAAACTGCCCTGTATTATTAACGAGCAATCATGTCATAAAAGCCAGGACTGATTCACCAGTTTATATTCCCCGTTACCCTGGATATAGACCACACTTCTTATGAATGTGCAGTGAGCAACACAACCTGATACTACTGTTGCCTTTTATTGCTTTCAAATGTTTCTTGTTTTATATATGGAGAAAGACAGTAACCCAACGGTGTAGCTTTGGTGTCAGCTTTGGTAGGGACACAGCAGTGTTGTTAGATATACAGTAGTTATGGCTTCTATAGGATGTGTTAGATATACAGTATGTAGTTATGGCTTCTATAGGATGTGTTAGATATACAGTATGTAGTTATGGCTTCTATAGGATTTGTTAGATATACAGTATGTAGTTATGGCTTCTATAGGATGTGTTGGATATACAGTATGTAGTTATGGCTTCTATAGGATGTGTTAGATATACAGTATGTAGTTATGGCTTCTATAGGATTTGTTAGATATACAGTATGTAGTTATGGCTATAGGATTTGTTAGATATACAGTATGTAGTTATGGCTTCTATAGGATTTGTTAGATATACAGTATGTAGTTATGGCTATAGGATTTGTTAGATATACAGTATGTAGTTATGGCTTCTATAGGATTTGTTAGATATACAGTATGTAGTTATGGCTATAGGATTTGTTAGATATACAGTATGTAGTTATGGCTTCTATAGGATTTGTTAGATATACAGTATATAGTTATGGCTATAGGATTTGTTAGATATACAGTATATAGTTATGGCTTCTATAGGATTTGTTAGATATACAGTATGTAGTTATGGCTATAGGATTTGTTAGATATACAGTATATAGTTATGGCTATAGGATTTGTTAGATATACAGTATGTAGTTATGGCTATAGGATTTGTTAGATATACAGTATGTAGTTATGGCTATAGGATTTGGCAGACACTTTTATCCAAAGTGACATACAAATAACAACAATTTGCAGGTGTAAAATATAACAGATTGCAGTGACAATTGCTGCAGTGACAATTGCTGATTCAGGACTGACCATCCAGCGTCTGGTCAGAGAGATCTCTTGGGACTTGAAGACACTGGTGTTTTGCCTTTGTGGGAACTTGTTCCTAATGTCTAGCAAGCTGTTGCTGAGCTTTCATGCTAGCTGCCTTCACAAGTGTCTGACCGGTTTGGATGGTGATGTAAAAAATGTCACATTAGCGATGAAGGGTCTCATGCTTTTGAAGGTTCACCAAACTGCTGATTGAACAACAGTTGAGCCATGCCTCCGGAGCTCTAAGGCCTGCAGGCCTGGCTGGACGTTCAAGAGCACCTGACCCCATGTTACAATGATTGGACAGTTCAACAACACCATGTTGCTATTTAGCCTAAATAATTTAATGCCAGGACAGAACCAATGCCCATGATTTATTATTTTTGTGTTTTGTAAATTGTTTTAGGGATTGTCTGTATTATTATTATTATTATTATTATTATTATTATTATTATATAAATAATATGTGAGCTGAAACCTGGTGGCAAGTCGCATGTGTGAATGCCAATCCTTGCCAATGAGTTGCTGTAGTATATGTGTTCCCACTGATTAACGTTGAGTGAACTTGACTGAAAGAGAATGTATGGTTTCGAATATATAACCTTGATTCTCTGAAGGAGAACACAGGATGTCAGACTGTTAAAAGAAGAGGTGATGCAAAGAGAATTTTATCCAAATATTTAACCTTATACTGATGGTGTAAATATACTGTAGATATAGAAGAAGATATCCTAAATGACCTATAGTATTGGAAGAATGCAGACTGATCAATGACCAGGTGCCATGATACAAGTTTGTATCCTTAAGAAAAACAGAAATTATTTTGAAAAAAGCCCTGTTGTGAAACTACCTACATAATTCTTTGTTCTTGGTTTGTTTACTTTACTTGTTTTAAGGAGTTTATTATGATTATTTTTTGGCTACTCAAGCAACTGCTCAAATGGCCTTGTATTTAGTATGTGCACAGCATAATTCAGTTGCTGAGAAGTTCCTGCGTTTAAACTTGCTGATAGGTAGATGCATATGGCAAACTCTTCTGCTGTTAAACTACCCTGTTTCATGCAAACACTCTTTGGTCTGGCTTTTGTCAACAGGAAATGTCTCATCTCAGTGGCACTTTCAAAATCAAGCAGAAGGGTCTTCAGAAACATTGAGGAGTGATTCTGTCTACAGTAATAGGGACTGTATGCCTCAGAAGTATGCGACACTTCCACGAAATCATAACCCATTTGAAGTAGAAGAGAAAGGATTTTGGGAGACCAGGAAGGAGAGTGAGTGGAAAGAAAATGTTGAAGTCCTGAAGCGAAAGGCACGGAAGAAGGTGGGGAAGAACATGGATGATTATGGGCACTCAGGCAGCTCTGGAAACTTGCAATTGGCTAATCCTTTCAGCACAGAATCACTTGGGGACCACAACCCTTTCAAGTCATGCTACAAAGACAAGTATGTACAATATAATTTGTATGCATTTTCTTTTTATACTCCAAGAACCAGGCCACCTATGGGTATCACAATGTTATCTGGAGAAAATATTTGATTATTTTTGCAAGATGGAATTTAATGTTTTTATGTGTAGTTTCTCACAAAATGTGACTTTGGTATGGCAATACATAGGAAGTTATATTAAGATATCTCAATGTTTCATTCATTTTACCTATGCCTGCCAGCAGTGATGTACAAAACTCATAATAGACCTTTCCTCCCTGGTGCAGCAGCAACTAATCTGAAAGTCAACAAAATAACATTATAGCATAGTGTCTTGTTATAAAAATGATGAGCAACGTTAATAATAACTTGATGAATAGCTAGAAGCTGGAAAAGGGAAGATGCTTACTGAAGCAGAGGTAGTGAAGCAGACCTCACCTCTGTATAGTTGGTCAATAAATAAAGCTGCTCCTCCTCACACTGTAAATTGTGTGCCACTTGCGTAGGTTAGCTCTGCATAGATGCAACAGAACCATTCACATGAGGTTATAAGACCGCATAGACTCAAGGCAGATCCATAAATCTTGATAGGTTATCTTTTTGCAGTCAGTGGTCCAAGACTTGAATATGCGTAGCCTCACCGTGTCGGTAATGGGTAATTTGCGCGCCTGCTGCCTTCCTTCGATGTGGTAGCCGTTTCTCAGGCTCCCTCTCTGGAATCGCACCCTGATTCCCCATTACCTCTGGTCACCATGGTAAGCGGTGAAAGTACCATCGAAAGTTGATAAGGAACATATTCGAAAGACATGACGCCGCCACTGAGGGCGCACAATCGGCCCAAGGTGATCTATAGCAAAGTCCTTTTAGGCAAGTCCCTCCACTCGGCGGCCATATTGCAACGCTTTTACTCATCGGGCATCCTATTCGGCAGAAATGCGCGTGCGCAAGGCTTCACGACACCAACCGTGCTCCAGTGGTGAGTTCACAACACATGATTGGCACGATGTCTGCACAACACAGCACATAATTGGCTCAATGTAGTCACATCACACCACATGATTGGCTCAATGTATGCACATGTCAACGTTTTGGCGAGGAAGGGGTGGGATATGTGTAGACAACGTTACAAACTAACCCCATGCATTTCGATGGAGGATTTTTTGAGTGCTTTGTCTCCTCATTAGAAAGTCTCTGTCTATAGTCACCAAAGCGAACTGGGGGCACGAGGCCCCCGATGGGTTTTTGGATCTGATAAATACACACATCCAGAGGTGGACATCTCGGGTTCAGAAAGTAAAAGTCCTGGCAAGTATTTGATCCAACCATTAAGTAAACCAGCTCTTCCTAATTAGCAGCCAGGTAGATCAGATAATTAGTGATATCACCTGTATTAAGTGCACAGGTAGAAAGAATATATGGCAGGACTTTTACTTTCTGGAACCGGGATGTCTGCCTCTGTCCACAGCCCCCATGAAGGGGGCCAGTCAGCGCTCGTTTGCATGTATTAGCTCTGGAATTGCCACAGTTATCCAAGTACGGGTGGGAGCGATTAAAGGAACCATAATTGATTTAATGAGCCATTCACAGTTCCACTGTACTGACCGTGTGCACTTAGACCTGCATAGCTTAATCTTTGAGACAAGCATATGTTACTGGCAGGATCAACCAGGTAGCTGCTGGTAGTGAGCCCGACCCGGCTGGCCGAAACCAAACAGGACCGGTAGGGTGAGCCTCCAAAGAACCTCCCCGGCTGTTGGCAGCGTGGATTGAGGACCACGTCACGTCGTTAGGTTTGGCAGAGCAGGGGGTTGAGCCCTGCCCACTTTCCCACTGACGGCCTCCTGCTTTGAACGGCTCGGTTTCATAACATAAAACAGGCGTAGGACAGCACTGAGCCATTTTCTTTTCAAAACATGGCATTTATCCATCTGAATGTGACCAGTGGTTGCGCGTCAAGTCTCAAGTCGTGTATGCAAGTTTTCTAATCAGCATGATGGTGCAGCATAAATCTGCTGAGGATTGGAAAACTGGAGAGTTATATTTATATGGAATATAGTGCTGGAACAAAGACTTTCCCTCCAAATTTGTAGCCTACTCTCCGTAGTTGCCTCTTATGAAATACATTTGGTGGCTTCTCAAGGACCATTGAAAAGGACCAATTTACAAAACACTCCTAACACCTGATTTTTTGTGGAGTGTTGGAATATTGTGTGTAGATTGATGAGAAAAAAACAAATTGAAACCATTTCAAAATGAGTATAAAATGTGGAAAACTTGAAAGGGTCTGAATACTTTCCGGTTGCACTATAAACAAAAGCAACAGTAATAGCAAACTAGAAATGTAATGACAGAGGAATTACAATAATGGATGGAAAGCTGCTGGCTTAAAGTTGGTGGGGAGATTCCTGAAAAAAAACAATGAATCACTTAATCTTTGAGTTCATACAAACCAGTGTTGGCAGATAGATAGATTGATAGATACTTTATTGATCCCCAGGGGAAATTCAAGGTGTATTTGTACGATAATTTGTACGATGTGCGATCAATAATGAAAAAAATCTCATAAAGTACGCTAATTTCAGAGTTTTCAGTGGTTTGTCCAAACACACATACCGCTACCGCTTCCGTCTCTGACCCCGAATCATTTCGCAGGCTCACCTGCCTGCACGCAAGCACGTATAGGCCTACACACACACACAGGCACCACACGGTGTCGCCCGCACGTCAATACTACACTACAGTTTTGCCAAAGAAGACAGTTCAGCTTAGATCAGTTTAACAAAACGAAGCAGTAAAGTGCTGAAAAAATGAGTTCAGAAAGTGAAGGTGAGAACAGTGGAGGGGCGAAGAGGAAGGCAGATGTCTTTTGCACTTTAGCAAAAAAAAAGTTAAGCACCTAGCCAATTAAACATGAAGAAAAAAGTGAACGGGACACTTTTTGAAACTATTTCAGCTTGTGTAGGCCTATCAATGCTTTCTGAACATATTGAACACACTTTTAGAAATACCGTGATAATACCGAAAACCGTGATCATTTTGGTCACTATAACTGTGAGGTTAAATTTTCATACCGTTACATCCCTATTCGTGTACGATAATTTTTCTCAAAAAACAATAATTTTGAGGTTTTGGTACGATACTTTTTTTGCCATTTGTAATCTGGCAACACTGATACAAACCCTCTTACCAAAAAAACTTGTGTGTCTGGCGTTCTTGGCGATATATTACACTCAAGGTGGGTTTGACCTTGACATTTGACTTCATCATTGAGTCCATAAAAATGTTCACACCAAATTTGAAGCATGGACGTCAAGCCGATTTGAAGTTGTGACACAAGCACGAAAGCTGGCCTTTGGAAAATGTAGTTCAGAGAAAGCCTAATTGTATGCAATGCAATAGGCTACCTGCAAAACAGGGCTTTCAGTTGGTGTTGATGACTGCTCATTCTGCACCCAGATAACAATTAGTCATTGAATCTGTTAAATCAACATTACTTTGTCAACGTTAAATCATTGAATCGGTCGCACTGCAACATTGATTCTACATCCCAATTTGGCTAGGCCTAGGTATGTCTGGTTTAGGCTACACAAGCTTGCATAAATAACCATTGACAACTTATCAGTTTGAAAAGCAAGTGCATTTATTCACTCTTCTTCATCTAGAAATTCACATGTGCTGTGCTTTCCAGCCATCCATTCAGTATAGCATCCATAGCAGTTGCAGTCAGCCTGATCCTCCACCATTCAGTAGCAGAGTGAAGCGGCACCAACCAGAAATAGAAGGGTAACCTACCACTCATACAAACATAGTTCAAAACGAAGGCTAAATTTCAACCAGTGACTGTTTGCCATAGAAGGCTGTTTCCCCCTGCAGGCCAGCTATCGCTAGGAAAGGCTGACAATTGAGTGTGAAGGTAATTATTACTTAGCTGCTAAAACTATCGGCACCACCGCACACAACAGCGAACCTAGAAACATTCCCAAGGTCTAGCTAACGTAATATAACTTACCTACTGAATCCTCGGTTATCGCTTAATCAAGTTATGAACTTACTCAATGTAATACCAATATTATCAAACTAGCTAGAGTTAAACTTAACGTCCTCTATACGTAGCAGCTACGAGTTTGTTGCTAATCAATGACAGGCAACGCTAGCTTGCTTGCTTGCTTGTATAGCCGAGTTGTTAAAAACAGACTTCACATACTCTATTCAAATAAAAAAACACAAATGAATTGTACCTTACATTGGGTGTGGTAGGAAAACGTCTGTTTAAGTCGTAGTTTGTTGGACGAAGCAGACACCAAGAACGTAAATTTTCTTGAAGAGAATTGAGCAGTATGATTCAAAAGCGATTAATTACAGTACATGATGTGTAGGACTAGTTTAGGGAGTGCCAGATTGTATGCAGGTGGACCCGCATCTGATTACTTTACGACCCTTTTAAATGAGCCCCCTCTGTGATGTCATAGAGAGAAAAATATGCTTTTTAACATTTTTAATCCCCTATTTCTCAAAAAGTATAAACATTTCAAAAAATCTGAAAGGATAACTCTCTTGTCCAATTCCAGGCCTACACAACGGTTAGAGACGCATCCATTTTTGAAAAGGTAAAAAGAAAAGGTTATAAAAAGAAGAAGAAGCCAGGAGATTTCAATATAGTGGATCCACTATATTTAAAATAGAATACAAAAAAATATGAAGGAAGCTGCGCTATAAATGTGAACCAGAGAGTTCTTGTATTGTGTAGGAAGAGGGGGCTGAGCCTGTAGTTCATCACTGAAGGTCATTTATATATTGAAGAAAGTTTTGCCATTTAAAGTAGTACCAATCTAACCTATCCAGCAGGGTGAAAGATACTCGTTCATATGCAGCAACTGTAGTCAGGGCATTGTACCAATCTGTGAATTATGGGGCATGGGCTGACATCCACTGTTGTCGGACCAACAGTGGAAGTCAGCCCATGGCTGTCTGGACACATTCTGCATCGACTGAAGCAATACCATCTTTCAGTGTTGATGGGTCTCCTAATAGTTATAAACGACTGCAAAAGGGAACCCCTAGGCCCACGACTTTCTGAATGTTCTCATGAACTGATGACCAGAAGACTTGCACGTTTGGGCAGTGCCACAACATATGGGTTAGCACTTCCAGCACCCCGCGTTAGCAGTGAGCTTAAGCTTGTACAGTTTAGAGGGAGTCTAGTACATTCTATGGAGTATATTGAACTGAATAAGTCTAGTGCAAAGATCACGTGCCATTTTCTTTTAGTTGCAAATTATGTCGGTCCATTCTTCATCTGTTAACGTAATTTCAAGGTCTCTGTCCCAAACTCTCTTTAATGAAGACATGGTGCCATATTTCTGTAGCAGCATTTAGTAATAAAGAGATGCTTTGTGACCCATTCCATATCGTGCTATAATGAGGGAGGGAATCTCTGCACTAAGTGGAGTCATGGGAGATTTAAAACATTTTAAGAGACTATGAATTTGCTATATTTCCCCCTCTGCTGGAGAAGTTGTGCACTATGCTATTTCAAACTGTGGAAAAAAGTAACCATAAAGCACATGGATTTGTTTACAAGCTAGCAAAACGGTTAGCATAAGTTCGGCAGAACAATGTGGATGTTACAAGATAAGAAACGCGATTTAAAATCGAGTTTCTTGTTTCTCACTTCTCTTACAGGGACGGTAGTCCCAATGTTGTATGGTTGGTTTTCACCCTGGGGACACTAGGGGGAGTGGGAAAAGTCACCATTTTCACCGGAATAGGTCCTTTAACCATCCAAATGATTTCTAAACGGGTTTATTAAGTTGAAATAGTTGCCAGGTTCCCTTTAAGAAAGGGTCAAAATGTAACATTTTTGCAGTTTTTCTCCAGACTCAGAAATGACTATTAAGTGGCTGGTAATATGTGACGTTCCTATATATACAAAGCTGGCATAATATCTTTAGACTGCTGACAAACTGTTTTATGCGTTCACTGAACAAAGATTATGGAAATTAAACAGCACTTTTCCATCAGAGACATATTTGTAAAAAGCATAGCTGGTATGATATAGAACATTAGCCTATCGGTATACAAAATCAAGATGAATGTTTTCATTGCCAAAATAGACGAACGTAGCTCAATCAGTAGCGGGGCACTCTCTGACGCAGGAGACCTGGGTTCGATTCCTTTTAACTGCAGTAATTTTGAAGGTGCATTTCTCACAGCTAAACCAAGCTAGATAGATAGATACAGTAGATATAGAGATAGAAGGTCGGGCTTGTGGAGCTATAGGCTACATGGTCCTCGCTTTAGATTGGGGGGCTGCAAAATTTACTACAAATAGGTAAGAAAGGGCAAATTAGTTATCCACCTCTTTGTCTTATACACCATTAACAAGCATTAACAAACTGCTTGTTAACACTTACAACTGTTAACAAATATGCTTGTAAGTAACTTAAAAGGCTGCATGTTAACAGTTAGATAATGTTATTAAAGGATAACAACAGTTAACTACTTGTTAACTGCTTATTATGCACTGTTAATACCTAATAAGCACATGTTATTCTAAAGCGTTACCGAAAATATTTCAAAAAGCATAATCGATTCAAAGCAACTCTTAACACGCCTCAAACTTGACGTTACTTAGGTCACTAATGTTATCACAACTAACTTCTGACAGATGAATCGACATGGTGGTGGTTGTCGCTGATATGCGCACTGCAGACCGTGCAGACTGCTGTTCATGTATTTTCTGCATTGTCAGATAAATCATCCGTGTACCCATACTTTATTTATTTGTATTTGTATAAATGTAGAGCCTTCCATACTTGCACGTTAGGCTACCTCAGTCAGTCTCATCTGATCTGGCTCTTGTTGCTCTGTCACGTCACTTGGTAACAAAGACTGGCTCTTGCTCATGCACAATGCAGCGTGTGTGTGACGTTATGCCACCGCTGTTTTATATGTGTGTGATATTCAGTTTACTTACTGACAATGCCGAACCTGTCATCCCTGTGTGAGTCTATAGTATCCTACTTTGTAATAAACGAAGAACAGCATTGTCTATCCGTGTCCGGCTGAGTTAATCCGTGAGGAAACCGTTAAGATTACTAGTATAGCCTGATCCTTACAACAGCAACAATCACCTAAGCAGATTTTCGAAAATCGTAAAGTTAACTCCTCAATATCTATGGGGGAAAAAGTCAAGTCAACTTAATCCCAACATGGTGGACGGGCTCTGAAACCTCCCAAATCATCACGTGACAGCAAGCTACCATGACGTATCTCCTCATTCTCAATAGTGTAGGTGTACCACCACGGGGGCGGTTCAGCGAAAAGAGGGGGCGTGTTCCGGCGCAAACGTTACCTGTTGATACTTTGCAGTTTCAGAAAACAATTCTGCCACAGACCAGGAACCTCCTGGTCTAAAGTCAGTGGCGCAAATTCAGATGCTATTTTAAGAGTGCATGCATAGCCACAGGCCTGCAGGAATGAATGCTATGCACACCGATCTACAGATTTTGTTCGTGCATTGGTCACCTGAAAATTTAGTATCCTAACATCTACATGCAATATCTTTACATCAACAACGCCTAATTACAACCTATTAATTTGGACAACTTTATACAGCCCTATAAAGGCTAAAGTTACCTTTAGTTTTGTTCCAATTTACCGCTGTGTATGGCTTTAAACATTGTGTGCGCTTCATCAGCCTAAGCATTATTCCAGCTGCGCTAAGGTTTTGACAAGCACCACAATTTTGCCTACCTTGTTGTAGCCCATCTGAAATAACTCCAAGCTTTTCTATGTTCCTTCCATCCTTTCGTTGTTTTCAAAAAAATGTTTTATATCCATGATGGCCTTGAAGTCTTGAGTAAGTGAATTAGCTTAAATCAGCTTATTATGTGCTGTTAACCAGCAACCATAGATAGTAAAAGAAAGCAGCAAGTAGCCTTGGCTACAATTTCTGTAGTTGTTGCGTCCATTCATTGTTATTCTCTCTCCTGCTCAAACAAAAGTAAAAAAACATTAAGTTGATGATAACGTGTTTACAAACCCTACTTTGCAGAAAATATTGTAAATAGCCTACTGTCATGCAGTTACTGTAATGGGATTGTCATGAGCTCTCTCTCTGCCTGGTAACACGCGCTGATTGAAGTCTGATGACCTCCACCTGTTCCTGCTCTGCTCTGCCTCACCCTCGTTTACCTACCAGCTGCACTGCATTCACCACTCATCATGCCCTGTATTTAAAGCCTTGCTTTTCAGTCCACACTTGTCAAATCGTCTGCAAACCCGCACCAGTTACCTGCCTGTCTTGGAAAACTACTCTGACTCTTTGCCTGTGAACCCAGACCCGCTCGACTACTTCTTTGATCTCCAGCCCCGGTAATCTTGACCTGCCTTCCGTCTCTCTTCTCTGAATACAGCCTAGCCCTTGACTGTACTGCTGCTTCGTTTCAATTGCTGTTGTGTGTGTGTTTCCCCAGGACTTCCCGGATCATCCAGCTCCTGCCATTGCTGCTCGGCTATTGGGGAACACACACCGCAGACTCTGGAACTCCCGAACCCCTGAAACCCCTGTAACCCCCAACCCTTAAATAAACTTTCTAACGTGACGCTTTTGTGGTCCTCGTCCTGTTTGGTGTCTGACAGTACGATCTGACCAAACATGGACCCAGCGCACGGTCGAACCAGCATGGAAACCGACGAACCAGAACCACCCACCGCCATGCAACGCCTGGAAGAGACAGAGAGAGGGGCAAACCGCAACACTGCTGACATTGCCCCCCTACTTCAAGCCGCCTACCAACAGCTTCAGCAGTTCCAGCAGCAACAGCAACAACTTGCAATGATCATTCAACTTCTCACCAACCTTTCTCCTCTGCCTGCTCCCCACCGGCCCAGCCCCAGCCAGCCTGCTCACCGCCCAGCACCCGAAGTCTCCTGCCCAGTCCACTGCTGCCGGGGCTGCCGGAGCCCCAGAACCCAGGATCGGCAATCCAGAGCGGTTCAGCGGCGACCCAACCCAGGTAATGGCGTTCCTGACGAGCTGCCGTGTCCAGTTTACCCTGCAACCCAGGACTTTTTTGCCACTGAAGGGCGAGGTCGGTTACGTGATCACTCACCTGGCGGGCCGAAGCTCGACTCTGGGGAACGGCGGGAGTTCGAGCGCCAGACCCCAGCATGTGCAACCTTCAACCTATTCGCAGAGGAGATGCTCAAGGTATTCGATTTGGAATCCACCACAGCGAGGCATCTCGGACCCTGATGAGTATTCGCCAAGGCAGAAGGACTGTTGCCGGATTACTCCATTGACTTCCGAACTGTGGCAAGTCGGAGCTCCTGGAACATGGAAGCATTGGTGGATGCCTTCCTCCACAGCCTGGCGGACTACATAAAGGACGCTGCTGGTTTCCCATGATCAACCCCCCACTCTTGATGAAGCCATTGCTCTGGCTGTCCGCGATCGACCACAGGATCCAGGTCCGCCGTCGTGAGAGAGGGCAGGAGTCCATCCACCAGCACACGGAGTGTCCCAACTGCCCTTCTGTCCGCACCTGCCACACCGTCTAGCCAGCCGGGACCAGTCTGAACCGATGGAGATCGGCCGCACCTCCCTAACCCCTGCAGAGCCAGGGGCATCACCTCAACTTGTTGCCTGTACTGTGGTGGTGATGGTCATCGAGTCGCCACCTGTCCAGCAAAAGGCGGAGCTCACCAGATGTAGGAGGAATCGGGATGAGCTCAATGAACATTCAGCCCTCCATCAGCCGTAAACCCTCATCCAAGTCTGTCTTCACCTGTCTGATTCCACCCACACCCTGGCAGCCCTGGTGGACTCTGGGCAGAAGAAAAACATTATTGACACAGGACTTGCTTTCGTCAGCTGGGCTTGGAAAGCCATCAAACTTCCACTCCTGTTCCAGCCCGGCCCTGGACGGTCACGTAATGGCACAGTTACCAGCATCACAGCCCCCATCTCAATGATGGTGTCAGGAAACCACCGAGAAACCATCCGCTTCCACCTGCTCAGCTCTCCAGGCCAACCCCTAATCCTGGGCTACCCTTGGCTCCATCTCCACAATCCTCACCTCGATTGGGCCTCGGAACTGTGAAAGAGTGGGGAAATGCCTGCCACCTGACCTGTTTGCGTGCCCCCAGCACTGCCCCCGACATTTCCCCCAATGTCCCTGAATTTTACCATGGCCTCCGAGAGGTGTTCAACAAGACCAAAGCCACATCTCTGCCCCCACACCGTCCGTACGACTGTGCCATTGATCTCCTCCCTGGGACTGCTCCACCCAAAGGTCACCTCTACTCACTATCCCCTCCTGAAAGAAAAACTATGGAGGATTACATCAGGGACTCCCCTGGCAGCTGGACTCATCCGCCCGCCTTCCCCTCCAGCTGGTGCCGGGTTCTTCTTTGTGGGAAAGAAAGATGGTTCTCTTCGCCCCTGCATTGATTATCGAGGTCTGAATGATGTCACAGTGAAGAACCGGTACCCTCTGCCTTTACTCACCTCTGCTTTTGAGTTGCTCCAGGGATCCACTATTTTCACCAAACTGGACCTTAGAAATGCTTACCACCTAGTCCGAGTAAGGGAGGGTGACGAGTGGAAGACTGCATTCAACACCCACACCGGCCATTATGAGTACCTGGTAATGCCATTTGGCCTCACCAACGCCCCAGCGGTATTCCAGGCGCTGGTGAATGATGTGCTGCGGGACATGCTGAATAAATTTGTCTTCGTGTACCTGGACGACATCTTAATTTTCTCCAGAACACTGTCCGAACACACTCGTCATGTCCAGCTGATTCTTCAACGGCTCCTGGAGAACTCCCTTTATGTCAAAGCAGAGAAATGCGAGTTCCATGCTCAGACTGTGTCATTCCTGGGATACATCGTCGCTGAAGGCAATATCCAGATGGACCCCGCAAAGGTCTCGGGCAGTAACCTCCTGGCCAGTTCGGGGAATAGGAAGAAGTTGCAGCAATTCCTGGGTTTGCCAATTTCTACCGGAGATTCATCCGGAACTACAGCTCCGTCGCCGCTCCCCTCACAGCTCTGACCAGCATCAAACACCCCTTTTCCTGGACCCCAGAGGCCAACACAGCCTTTCATACCCTCAAGGCCGGTTCACCACTGCCCCCATCCTCCAGATGCCGGATTCAGACCGGCAGTTCGTTGTCGAGGTGGATGCCTCAGACGTGGGAGTCGGGGCCATACTCTCTCAACGGGCAGAGGAGGACAACAAGTTGCACCCCTGTGCATTTTTCTCTCGCCGGCTTTCACCTGCAGAGCGCAATTATGATGTTGGAGACCGTGAGCTGTTGGCAGTCAAGCTTGCCCTGGAGGAGTGGCGTCACTGGCTGGAGGGGTCCACAGTTCTGTTCCTGGTCTGGACCGATCACAAAAACCTCGAATACATCCGCAACGCCAAACGTCTTAACCCCAGACAGTCCCGCTGGGCCTTGTTTTTCACCAGATTCAACTTCACCCTGTCATACCGCCCAGGTTCTCGGAACGCCAAGCCAGACGCTCTCTCCCGTCAGTTTCATAAGGATGACGCCCCTTCCCAGGAACCTGCATCAATTCTGCCCGATCCCTGCGTCGTAGCTGCCCTGACCTGGGATATCGAGGAGGAGATTCAAGAGGCCCTCCGTGACCATCCCAGTCCCAGTGCATGCCCAGACGGTCGTCTCTTCGTCCCAGAGAATTTGAGGTCCCGGGTCATACAGTGGGGACACAACTCCCGCCTTGCCTGCCACCCGGGCTCCGCCCGCACCTGCCATCTCCTTGCCCAGCGCTTCTGGTGGTCTTCCTTGAGAAAAGGATGTCCGAGAATTCGCCCCGTGCCTGCCCCCACCTGCAATCAGAACAAGTCCTCCACTCGGCCCCCCGCTGGTTTACTCCAGCCCTTGCCTGTGCCCACACGACCCTGGTCCCACGTCTCCTTGGACTTTGTAACTGGCCTCCCACCATCAGGTGGGATGACGGTCATTCTCACTGTGGTTGACCGGTTCAGCAAGATGGCACACTTCATTCCCCCTCCCTAAACTGCCATCTGCCAGAGAGACTGCCCAGGCTGTTCTTGATCATGTCTTCCGTCTACACGGGCTGCCCAGGGATGTTGTCTCTGACCGAGGTCCATAATTCACCTCCACATTCTGGAAGGAGTTCTGCTGTCTTCTAGGGGCCACAGTGAGTCTCACCTCTGGGTTCCACCCCCAGTCCAATGGTCAATCCGGCGGGCAAACCAGGAGCTGGAGAAGGCTGCGGTGCATGGTTTCTCGCAAACCCCAGGCTTGGGCACAACAACTGGCGTGGATAGAGTATGCTCACAACTCCCTCACCTGCTCTGCCACTGGTATGTCACCTTTCCAGTGTGTGTATGGCTACCAGCCCCCTGTTCCCCAGCCAGGAGGGAGATGTGTCCTGCCCGCCTGCCCTCGCCTATGCCGCCCGTTGCCGTGGCACCTGGTCACAAGCTCGTGCCACGCTACTCAAGTCAGCTGTCAGCTATGCCACTGGGGCTAACCAAGATCGCCCGGCACCCGCCTACCCGTGTTGGCCAGAAGGTGTGGCTGTCAGCCAAGGATCTCCCACTGCGGGTGGAATCGCGTAAACTGGCACCTCGATTCCTCGGCCCGTTCCCTATCCAGAGGGTCATCAGCCCAACCGCAGTCCGGCTCCAGTTGCCAACCTCCATGAGGGTGCACCCTACTTTCCATGTTTCGAAAGTCAAGCCGACGCATGAAAGCCCGCTGGTCCCCGTGCCGCTTCCTCCTCCTCCTCCTCGCCTCGTTGACGGTGGGCTGGTGTACACCGTTCGACGCCTGCTTCGGTCCAGACGGCGAGGTAGGGGCCTCCAGTATCTCGTCGACTGGGAGGGCTATGGGCCTGAGGAGAGAACCTGGGTGCCAGCCAGTCGGATTGTGGACCGGACACTCATCGCCGACTTCCACCGTCTGCATCCTGATCAACCTGCAGTCCGGAGGGGCCGCCCCAGAGGGGTCCCTAACCGTCCTGCCCGCCCGGCTTCCTGTCCTGTGCCTGACCCTGTCTCGGTACCTGTCCCGTCTTCTGTCCACGACCCTCCAGCTCCCTCCGAGGGATGAGGATTTTCCTCTTTCGGTCCGCCCGGGAGGAATTCCTAGCCCTCCACCGGCTCCCCTCCGCCCTCCCGGCGTGGTGTCACTCTTGGGGACTTCTGGGGCCGTCCCTTAGGGGGGGGGTTCTGTCATGAGCTCTCTCTCTGCCTGGTAACACGCGCTGATTGAAGTCTGATGACCTCCACCTGTTCCTGCTCTGCTCTGCCTCACCCTCGTTTACCTACCAGCTGCACTGCATTCACCACTCATCATGCCCTGTATTTAAAGCCTTGCTTTTCAGTCCACACTTGTCAGATCGTCTGCAAACCCGCACCAGTTACCTGCCTGTCTTGGAAAACGACTCTGACTCTTTGCCTGTGAACCCAGACCCGCTCGACTACTTCTTTGATCTCCAGCCCCGGTAATCTTGACCTGCCTTCCGTCTCTCTTCTACGAATACAGCCTAGCCCTTGACTGTACTGCTGCTTCGTTTCAATTGCTGTTGTGTGTGTGTTTCCCCCAGGACTTCCCGGATCATCCAGCTCCTGCCATTGCTGCTCAGCTATTGGGGGAACACACACATGCAGACTCTTGGAACTCCTGTAACCCCCAACCCTTAAATAAACTTTCTAACGTGACGCTTTTGTGGTCCTCGTCCTGTTTGGTGTCTGACAGGGATACTGTGCAGAGTTGGAAAGTTAGGTCAACTTAGAAACTGTTTCTCGTTGTTGAGTTGCCTGATGGTAAGGTACAGCCGTAGCTTGCACCTGCAGGAGCGCTTGGCCACCTGTGCTGCCTAACGCACACTTCGGTCCTCTCATCTATACGACGCAATTTCCATTTCTGCAAACCATACATAATTACAAGGAAAAATATTACCACACGAGGGAAATCAGTGTGGTGTCCATTAAGATAGGTATAAATCTAGCGTACACATTTCCACGAATCACGGATGTGTTGATGTAGCACGGGAGAGAAGAGCTTATCTGACACAAATCTGCATTGTATATAGTGAGGTAATGTTAGATTACATTGCAAAAATATCACCATGCATTCATAACCTCGTGATTCAGTGAGAGTGGTCCCAAAACATCGGAAAGTATGTCTTTGTCACATTTTTGTATTACATTTTGTCAAGAGGAAAAATCAATAGCAAACTGTTCCCAACTGAACAGTGCTTAAAGCGCTTGCAAATCCCCATGCTATGGAACAAGCTGCACTTGCAAATCCCCATGCTATGGAACAAGCACGCCTGTTGTTAAAGGGATTGTGAGATGACTCTCTAAATGGTTTATTGCATGTTACGCCCAAACCACACCCATGAGTAATGTATCTACTTCAGACCACCACATTTTAGATTTGCGTCGGGCGCAACAGTCATTTATCCCGCCGGTAAAATAGCAACAGCGCTCAAGATCTGCCCACAAAGCTACTTGCGCTTTGCGTTTTCATAATTCCATTTTAGATTGTTAAAATAGAGCCCTTAATCTTTCTAGATTATCAGGATCTGGAATCTCCAGGCTAACATTGTGATTTCATGGGTTAATTCTTGGGGGAAATTCTCCCATCCATTATTCGACAATAGGCTATACTGTACAAGATATGTAGTTTAAGATAACGCTACTGAGGTCTTTTATCTCCGTACGAAGAGTAAGAGATCATCAGGTGATTCAACGTTAAGGGCAGTGTTCGAATTATACCGTGAGCTTTGGGGGGTACAGCTATTTCGACTGGTGACGTCACTCTCCATTTTATATAGGCTTACACACATGATTTCACACTTGTGGTTCACAGTCAATTTTCCTTCGAAATATAGGTCATATGACCGTGGCTGTCTGGCCGACAAGTTAAAAGAAACTACTGTAATCATACTGGCAAGCACAATATACCTTACACGTTATGGAAAGGGTTGAATTTGGGTAAATACTGTTTCAAGGTGCACCCCGTGCGTAAAATTGCTTGCCACAGTCAAAAAATATTTTTTGGTATAGCAGTGCAATGCAAACTTGGAAATGCAGACCAATAGCACGGAAATGGCAAACATACTACTTAAATTTAAGAACCAGAATTGTTTACAGATGGGCCACAGAAAGTCTCCTGTTTAATGGCCAAGTTCACCCAGCCTAATACAATGCCTGCCTTTGGTTCATTTGATTAGTTTTTCTTGGATAGCCTAAGCCTACCAAACATCAAGCAAATAAAAAATGACTTGTTCACGGTTGGAAAGAAAATATCTTCACGTTGTTTAGCCTAGGCATTTCATGTAATGTAGCCTAGTGCATTGTGCGCCTGGTGTTATATCACAAAACGGTTGTGCAGCAATACGCTTTTAAGAAAGGCTGATCTTTAATAATGACAACGAGGAAAGACATTTCAGGCCCAATTGATTATTAAGACTTATATGTTCACGTAGCGTTTTAAACAAACTGCAGGTGAAGTTGCAATTATGGGCATTTGCTTAAAAAAGGTTGAGAACCATCTACATGCAATCCCTGAATATTCCAGATGAGTGGAAGGGAGACCTCCAGTTAAACCATAGCGATCTTGCTACTCAATATTTTTCTAAGGTTGGCTATCACTATGTTACAAAGGCAGTGAAATATTAGACAAATGTATGGTCAGTTGGCCACCGCTTGTTAACCCATATCAGGTGTTTGCAGCCAACACTGTCCATTTGTTTTTATTCGTCAGTATTATATCAAAGCAAATAACACAGTCTGAACGTACCAGAGAAATGGTACAGCCCGATGGGGGTGAGGGTTTGAAAATCGTATTTCATTAGATTATATCCTGAATTGTTGGTATGTGATTGTAATACTGCATTTAATTACATGCATTATTGGATAACTTGGAAATTGTATAAACATTTTTCAGTACCCCCCAAACTATTATTTTCATCCCTTTTGGGAGGGTCCAAGTCTGATTTAGGGGGTACGGACCCCCCCAATACCCCCCGTAATTCGAACCATGGTTAGGGTTTTCCCGGCAGCCGCAAGCACAACTCTGTCTTTTGGTAACTGACTGACAAACGCGAAAGGCAGAGCTAGAATTTCAGGTATGTCCCTCATGTATGTACCTAGGTGGAATACGGAGCCCATCCCTGCTTCGCTCACCGCCCACCACCCATTTGGAGGCCCTGATGATTACTTCCATGGCCATTGTGAAAGCCAAGGGTGAGCCTGTGCAGCCCGCCATGATGCCTACATCCAATCGCTGGCATGTTGTACTGAAGTTGGCTGTTGTGAAACACAGTTGCAGGTCCTGGAAATAGGTCTTGACTAGTGTGGTGATGAGTTCTGGTACATGGAAAAATTTGAAGGATTCCCAGAGGAGCTCATGGGGAACTGACCCAAACGCGTTAGCCAGGTCAAGGAAGATGACATGTAAGTCTCTTTTATCCTTCTTGGCTGCTTGGATCTGATGCCATATCATACTGGTGTGCTCTAGACACCTTGAGAATCCTGGAATTCCTGCTTTCTGTATGGATGTATCAACATACTTGTTCTTCTCCAAGTAAGTACACAGCCTTTGTGCCACAATGCTGAAAAAGATTTTACCTTCGACGTTAAGAAGGCAGCTTGGTCGGAATTGGTTGATGTCCGATGCGTCCTTCTTTTTTGGTATAAGCACTCCGCCAGCTCTACGCCAGGCCTTGGGTATTCTTTGCTTCTGCCACACTATCCTCATGAGCCTCCACAGGAAGCGTAGCACATCCGGTGTGTTCTTGTAAAGCTTATAGGGTACTCCTTTGGGCCCCGGTGCCGATGCTGTTCTTGCTCGCCAGACCATGTGCTCATTTTGGAGGACTAGTGTCGAGGAGGACATCAGGCAGTTGAACTGGTGGGATGTCAGGTGGAATGACTATCTGCTCATGCCTGTTATTGTCGTGGTAGGCCTTTCCCAGGTGCTCCTCCAATTCCTCCTTTGATGTTCTCAAGGTTCCACTTTTTTCCTTTGTGAATATTTCCTGGAAGTAATTACACATGAATGAGCACAATGGGTTTTTGCTAAGAGTTAACCCAAAAAATTACACAATGTAGCTTTAACATAACGTTTCCACATAACGTTTCCACATCACATGACGTTTGGGTAGGAACACTGCTCCCCCTCCCCCCCTTTCTACAGACTGCTGTCAGTGCATTCCCTGTTATATTGGATTTATGTTTATACTTTGTTGCAAAAGACGCATATTTAGTTGTTTATTATTGCGCTTCTCAACTGTAGGAGGACCCCGAGAGCAAACCTTCTTTAGTGCTGCTTTAGATGGTTATACATTCCTGATTTCCTTTGATGTCACTTACTAACTAACTACTAACTAATAACTTCCAAAATTACCTGGTTCAGTTGGACTGAACGTCAACATGGCTGTATCGAGGTCAGACATTTTCCTGTTTTGGACATATGCACCTCCATGTCATAAATTCTAGGGGTGAGGCCTCTAACATTAGAATATATAGAGGTGGGATATACAAATTACGCTTGTTTTCAGCTGCCACATTTACCAACACCCGCTCATTCTTACACTGGAATTAGAGTGATACGAACGTTTCATAAATTACACATGAGCCCTCTCATAAGATGATTCCTGCACTTAGATCAGCGCTGGTTTGTATGTTTTATTGATAAATGAAGGCCAGTATTTCAAGGTTAGCTGCAAAATAAGGTACTGCACTTTATGAGAAATGGTGCATTCTTTAAGTCGGTACTAATAAAATAGGGTGTTTTAAAATGTTAAATTTCAGGGGATCGTGATAACTTTCTAGTATCGGTGCATCGTGTAACACTGATTTACAAATAGGCTATAACGTATTTAATATGTACAAATGCCATACACAAATAGTGGGCATTCCAGTTAATATTGTGTGCATGTCCTTCTCATTCAACCAAGGAGGAATCACTAAGGAAAATAGTCTTGACTGTACAGTAGCCTTTACTGTGATGGTTGAAATAGCAGACGCTCATCAGAGTACCACAGTGGACGAGAGGGGAAGTAGAGCTGGATCAATAGCAAGGTGCAGATCCAGTAAGTGTCCTATAGGCCAGAATGAGGGATTTGAATTAAATTCTGGCTGCTAGCAAGCCAGTGAAGAGTAACTAACAGAGGAGCTACGGCTATATGTTATAGTTATATAGTTTAGTATTTTGCAAATATGTGTCTTCTTTGGCTGTTTAAAGACCAGACATGCTGCTGCATTCTGAATAATCTGTAATAGTTTCACTACACAAGCAGGTAGGCGAGCTAACAATGAATTGCAAATTGCAATTGCAGATATGCTACTTGTGATGGCTGACATCCAGAAACTGTTTTTGTTCTTTGTTTATGTCCGTAAGCAAGTGAAATTGGGGAGAGTCTAAAAGATTTAGGGAAAATCTATATAAGTTAGCATGTCTAAATACAATAAAGATATATTATGGATCGACCAACTGATTTATTGATTATAATAATAATAATAATAATAATAATAATTAGTGCTGTCAGTTAAACGCGTTTTTAACGGCGTTAACGGAAACCTATTTTAACGGCGTCAATTTTTTTATCGCGAGATTAACGTTCATTTTGGTGTAACAAACTTTGTTGTTTTTTCATATGCTGTTGCAACAACTAGTAACGTTAGAACAACTACAACACCACACCGATCTAGCCAGACCGGAAACTAAACAATACGCACTGACGAATGGAATGGAACAGAACGTTGTATGTGCTGCATACACGCCCCCTTTTAGGGGGAAGATGACTGATATAATGGAAATCTATGCTGCATCAAAGTGGAGAGCGAAACGTGCTTATAGTAAACTTACTAAATCTTGAAACAAACATGAATAAAAGGCACAAAATAAGGTTGGTGTAAGAGTTATCTGTGTGTTTATGGGATTAATGTGACCATGTTCCTATGTTTTGCTCTCTCCAGTTTACTAACAGGAGTGTCACGAATGTATCGATAGGCACAGTCAAACTGCCCGTGGCTGACTAATTAAGTTCAGCAAGCTTAACTTTACATGTCATAACATCAACTAAACATAAGTCACACATTCATTTTATCACTTGTAATATGAACGTAGCCTATTTCCTACAACTAGGTGAGATAATTGGCTGTGTTATACTGAAGTTCCACAGTTAGCTAGCTAGCAAGCTAACCATTTTGCATGGGATATTATGGTAAGTGTACATGCTAAATTTGTATAATACATGGGGTATTGCAAACGAATAAGGTTGGTAATGTACATCGTTTCGACATGAGTAAGTTACATAAACACAATTCTTCATAACTGCCGTGTTAGTAAAATGATTGAATGTCCTGTGAATTAATAACTAGATGTAACGTCAACGTGTGATTACTAGCTGTCTTTCAATGATATAATGTTAACATGTTTTCTGCTAAAATGGGGCGTGATGCAGATCAAATGTATCTTTATGAGGATGCGCCGTTAGTAGGCTATGTAAAGGCATGCTGCACACACTTGGTTGGGCTAACGAGCCGGCCAAAGAGTAGTAGGCTGACGCATTAGTTGTGTGCAAAGATTTTTTCACCGTCACTTGTTCTGTTATCAACATTCCTCTTTGGCTGCTACTATTTGCGATGCACTCTGCTTTCGACATTCATTTACATTAGATTCCATTATTTTCCATACAACACCGCACACCAGCATCGCACTTTGCAGCCGTGTAAATTCAGTTATATTTGGTCGCTGCTCCATAAAATCCATTGTTCATCCAGTGTTTGCCTGTTAAAAACTTCGGCGTTGATGAGTGTGGCAAGTGACAGTGCACCATAGACTGTAGGCCTATAAAATGGCAATGCACTCATGTTGAAAAGTTCCTTATTTTCAACTGAACTCAAATATAGTATGAATATAATATTTTCTGTTTGTTATGCCCTTTATAATGTGTGTAGGCCTACATTTTGTGCATGCACTTCTGCAGTAGCATTTATTTCAGTTTATATCAGCTATATTTCTGAAGAATATATTGTTTTGCCTCAGGTCTGCTGCACATCTTTTGAAATTTGATTTGAAATAATCAAATAGACCTATGTCTTAAAGTTCAGTTAATAAAGTAACTTGCTTTGCTTTCATTTGAATCCCAATCAAGATAAACAATAATTGCTTTATTGTTAATATGGACTCCTGGAAAGTTCAGAAATGCAAAATAATAGAATTTTAATGATAAAATATGTGATTAATCGTGATTAACTATAGGAATTCAGCGATTAATCGTGATTAAAAATTTTAATCGTTTGACAGCACTAATAATAATAATAATAATAATAATAAGCTGTATTTGTATAGCACCTTTCATACACAGCTCAAAGTGCTGTACATTTGGAACAAGTAACGCAATAATAGAAAAGAATCAGTCATTCCTCTTCGTTGCTGTGGCCGTTCATGATCCAATCAGCTACATGTCAGAAATATAGAAAAGAACATGTAACACAATAATAGAAAATAATCAGTCATTCCTCTTCGTTGCTGTGGCATATATATATATATATATATATATATATATATATATATATATATATATATATATATATTAGGGCTGTCAAAATAACTGTTTAATTTCGATTAATTAATTTGAGAAAAAATAGCTGATTAAAAAAAATAGCGCAGATTAATCGAAAATTAATGCTAGGACTGTTGGCAGTAGGTGTCTTGTCATGAGTGTCATCCATAGCAGACGTGTTCTTATTGTACTTTAATAGAACTGCACACAACTTACATGGAACAGGAGTCATTTTCGGTGAAGAACTTTCATAGATAGGAATGTCTAGCCCGTTTAGCCTTTGGCCATTTTGTCCACAACTAGTTGACTCCTGCCTACAGCACTGATTAGTGATTTTAATTATCGACTAGTTGATGAAACCCCTAGTACAAGACATATACATAAAGGAATTATCCGGAGTAAAATGCACTTTAGATCAATTTACGGATGATTGGGAGTACATACGTTGAGTTGACATCAAAATCATGTCATTCGGATGTGTTTTGAGAAAGTTTGATTTTACAGTTTTTAGTCAAAACTTGTTAGCCTGGAAGTGACCAGGGCATGTCATTTCGCCGCTACCTATCTCGTAATTATGAGTTAAGGATAGGATCCGTGCTGAGGATCTGAACAAAGTGCCATGAAAAATAAGCCTGTCAAATCGCCAACAACCCCAAAGGCAATACAATGTTGCACGTTGACAGTCCTAACCAGTAGGTGGAGGTAGGCCTACTACTACGCATACCTCTATCCACGTTGTCACACGCACGCCTATTGTTTATTTTGTGCAGCTAGGCTACTCAAGTGGCATTGATGAGTTAAACAGTCACATTTTTTTCCTACAAGTATTAATTATATTGAGAGAAAATAGTCAGTTGTAAACAAATAACTCTTCTTATGTAACCCTTTCGTAAATGGACTGAAGTTGGCTCTAAATATCTACTTTTATCGATTATGCTAACCGTTAGCATCTCTATGGGATTTCTCATATACATTAGCCATAAGCTATCACATTAGTTTCTATTCACACACAAGTGGGGGGCAGAATGGGAAATGTGTCATCATAATTATCTCGTAATTACGAGATAATATGTCATAATTATGAGATACTGTCTCATAATTTTTTGGTGATGTGAATGCAATGCGCCACCGTAGATGTGAAAACATTTAAAATCAATATTTAAAACATATGTATATGTTTAAAAATAGGACATATTAGTGAATATCTACATCCTACACCCCCCTCTATGATAATTGTGGTGTGATTGACTTTAGCCTACTAATTGTGTTAGTTGTGTGCTATTCCCCACTCCCCCACTCCAGTAGGGAAACCTGAGGTCCAGAAGTGAACCTATCCCCTCCCCCTCCTCCTTGCACTTCTCAACCTCTGTGTGTGAGACCTTCTCAGCAGCTAGCACATTAGCCTGCACAGAATATAGGGAGACCACCTCCTACACTGTAAGATATAATTGACTTGACGTGCAAATGAGCGATAGAAAAACCGGTTGGCGCAAATGAAAGCCAACAAATATTCTGACTTTTTTGCGAGCGCTCATGCCACCCACCCACAGGATGTTGCCCATATTGTCCATATGAGAATCCGCCACCAGAAGCATCTGATGAGGAAAATGTACTGTAACTGCTAGAAAGTAAAACTTTCCAGGAAGTAGTCCTAATATCCACAAAAACAGCATTTTGGCCCAGTGTAAGTTCATTTTAACCAGTTGTTTTTAAGGCCCCTCCAGATTCCACTGTTGTTGGGCTGCCACTTATCTTAGTCCTGTATCTGTTTTCCCTCGACCCTCCTCCTCAGCTCTCTCTGCACATTCTCCACCTCCTCTCTATTTTGAAATCGAATGGCCTTTTTTTCCTTAAGACCAGCATTTATACAAGGATACAAGGAGATTTATTTGTCACATACATAGCAATACCAATGTAAAGCATGTAGTAAAATTTCGTTTGGTGTTCAGCTTTTTCTGTGCAAGTGTGAAGAAAGGAAAGATCAAGAAATATTTTAATAAATAGCAAGAGAGAATAAAAAATGCAGTGTGTGTACAGTCCATGTGCAAGTGTGTAAGAAAACAAAACAAAAAAAGTTTATATAGTCTTGTGTGTGTTCAGGATACGGATTGCTTGAGCAGGGATGGATTACTGCACGGGCCTACCGGGCCCAGGCCCAGGGGCCCAAGGGGTCAGGGGGCCCTGAAGCCCAAGCCTTTGCATGGAATCATTGCCTCAATATCAACAAATCAGGATGTACTGTAGGCTATGAATCTGATTGAATTTAGTATTGGCCATCCCCAAAATGCACCAGAATACAGGAAATCATATCAAACAAATTTAAAAAAATTCTGGGGGAGGACCCCCAAACCCCCCCTCCCACATATACGACAATTAGTGGGGGGCCCTTAATACATCTGGGCCCAGGGGCCCGAAAGTTCATAATCCACCCATGTGCTTGAGGATAGAAGCTCCTCCTCAGTCTCTCTGTTCTGGTCTTGTAGCACCAGAGACGTTTGCCTGACCTCATGTCAGAAGTAAAGCGGCTGGTTGTTGAAAATACACTGTACAGTCTTGGTGGGTTTGACATTCTTTATACAGAAGCTGAGATAGTCTTTACAGCTGGCAACCTATGTATGAAAGGTTTGTACAGAGGCAGGAGTTGAACCAAGTTGTTATCAGATCTTCCCAGGAAGGAGATATGATGAGTCATGTCTTCTTAGTTTTTACACTTTAAATATATTTATAGTATAAAAATGCAGGCAACGACAGAATTATTTTACATTAGTCATTTAGACACTTTATCCAAAGTAGTACAAGGTACAATTAACAATACTTTGTGTAAATACAAAGAAGAACCACTGACACTGCTTATATTCTGCAGAGTATAGCAGTAAGGAGTGGTGAGAATATTTGTGTCACTAAGATTATGTCATTAAAGGGATTTAAACCTGTTCCCAAAACCTAAATTAAACAAGACCATTTTTATTAAACCTTAAGCTTTTATTATAGACAACCCTGTTTATGTGTTTAATTACGGTTTCTTTATGCAGTGATAATATGAGAATACCTGTCAGCGGCACTGACCTCAGTGCCAAGCAGAGGACGTCGCCAGGAAAGACAGGTATTAAGCAGAAAAAAGTAAGTAATACAATGTGTTGTTTTGAATGTTTTATGTTGTAACCATGTAATCCACAGCCACAGCTTGATTACAGTGCACCATATCATTTTTGTCATTTCTTTCTTTGTTGTGTTTTATTCCTCTTCACAGGTTTTTTTGTTGTTGTTGCCTTAAAAGTAGTGAAATTAGAGTTTAAGTTTTTGAAGCATCAGAAACTTTTAATTGGCTCTTTGTAGGCATTTTATTAGAAGTTGCAGTCAGAGATTCCCATCTTAAACGTCAGATTGTGTGCCATTTACCAAATTAACCACAGAAATAGTTGTTCATTGTCTTTGATCTGCCTGTAATTTGAGATGGTGTGAAATTATTAGTGAGTTTCCATTAGCTTAGGAAAAGGGACCATATTATTGTTCTGCCACAGTAATTGCAATGCAGACGAGGAGTCAGAGGTCAGAGTACAAATGCTTCAGGAATTAGGAACACCAACCTCCAAAATTTTAGTGTGTAATAATCAATCATCATAATAACATAAAAATGTTCTCTCATAATGAATGTATTAATGTTTAAACCACAAATATATTTGACCAAATTATAAAGAAATTCAAGCCTGTAAGGATTCAGTCAACATTTGAAATGGTCAGCCTTATATTCTACATAAGAATTACCCTCATTAGAGAAACTAATGAGACAGCTGGAGAATACTGAACGGTTACCTGATCTCTACTCTTTGGTGATCTTCAGCACAAGTCCCAACACAACACATTGTTTATTGTCCTCTGTGTGAAATGTGAACAATTTAGTATTTAATTTATTTAAGTATTTAGTAGAAGTAGTACCTTAAGAGGTAATGGTTCTTAATCACTAACATTTACTTGATATTTTTAACAATAACAATGCAATAACTTTATATTTATATGGAGCATGACATAACTTGGTGTAAACCTGGGTGTGAGTGTCAGGGTGTTAGGTTTCACTGACAAGATTTCAAAATATTTCCATGATTATTCAACTGAATGAAATTTATATCACTTTTCACCGCCTAGAACTACATAAATGCTTACTTTATGTCACAGCGGCTAATTATGAAATGTGACTTCACAAGATTGAATAAAACATGCTTTCTCCCCCCACCAGGCGCAGCACCAATACTTAAAAAAATTGCTTAACCCTGAAATTTGCAGAGGAAAAATGTTAAAATACTGTTAAGTAAATGCACAATTTCAATGCACTTTCAAACAAAGTAGGGCCTATGTCCTATGCCTTAAACACCCATGCATTATCCACCGTGTGACCCCTGAATATCACCCTAGCTATTTTCCACCATCTGCATGAAAATGGAAGTGGCGGTGCGGACACATTGCGAAGCCCTGTGTCTCTCCGGATTTTGTCAATTAGTGGTAATCTGTTTAAGTATTTCCGCTAAACATAGTTTAGCATACATATCGTACAGCCAACGGGAACTTTTTGACATCGGTTCCTGCCATCCTAACATCTTCATCGACATGTGTCTTGCCCCACAAGAGGAGTCAAAACATTGGCCCATGTATATACTAGCATGGCTAATATACAAAGCCATTCCCCTCCCCCACGTAGAACAATCTGACCACCTCTCATTGTTTCTACTGCCCAAGTACTCAGCACTCATCAAAGGTGTGAAAGCCACAGTAAGGACAGTCAAAGTGTGGCCAGAGGGAGCAGATTTGGCACTTCAGCAGCGTTTTGAAAACACAGACATTGACTTACAGTATACACCTCCTCCATTCCGGACTATATCAACTCCAACATCAAGTGCGTCACCACCCTCAAACTGATCACCACTTTCCCTAATCAGAAGCAAATCAGGTGATGGTCAGGCCAATAGCTCATCCAGGGCTAACCTGAAGAGGGGCATCACAGAGGCCAAGAACAACCACAAGCTAAGGATTGAGGATCACTTTAAGAATAAATCCAACCCCCGACACAGGTGGCAAGGCATCCAGGCCATCACAGACAAACCTACTAACAAACCCTCCTCACCACCGACGCCTCCTTGCCTGATATGCTGAACTACTTCTATGGCTGCTTTGACAGGGATAACAAAAAGGTGGCCATCAAGGCTGTGGTCTCTGCAGAGCATCAGCTCCTCACACTCTCCCTCACCGACTTGTGTTCGGCACTGAGCAGAACTAATGCATGAAAGGCTGCTGGTCCTGATGGCATCCCTGGACACATCCTCAGGGCCTGTGCTGTGCAGTTGACTGGTTTGGACCGGTATATTCAACCTGTCACTAGCCCAAGCAGTTGTCCCTGCATGCTTTAAAACCACCTCCATCGTGCTGGTGCCAAAATATTTCACTGCAACAAGCCTTAATGACTTCTGTCCAGTTGCACTCACGAGGTGCTTCACGAGGCTGGTCCTGGCTCACCTGCTTACTACCTTCACTGGACCCCTTCAAATTTGCTTACCGGGAGAGCATGAGTACGGAGGATGCCATCTGTACGACACTTCACTCCGCTCTGTCCCACCTTGACAATAGCAACGTCTATGTGAGAATGCTGTTCATCAACTTCAATTCAGCATTCAACACCATCATCTCCTCCAAACTGATCACAAAACTCAGTGAACTGGGCATCAATACCTTCCTCTGTAACTGGATTCTGACTTCCTAACCAACAGACCGCAGTCTGTTAGGTTAGATGACCACACCTCCCTGAACACCGGTGTACCACAGGGATGTGTGCTGAGCCCTCTCCTCTACTCCCTCTTCACCTACAACTGCACACCTGTAGATGGCTCTAACATCATTGTCAAGTTTGCAGACAACACAACGGTGATTGGTCTCATCAGCAACAATGATGAGACGGCCTACAAGGAGGAGGTCCAGCACCTAACAATGCGGTGCACCGACAACAACCTGGCTCTCAACACCAAGAAGACCGAAGAGCTCATTGTGGACTTCAGGAAGTCAAAAGCTGGCACACATACACCCCCATCCTCATCAGTGGTACTGAGGTGGAGCGTGTCCCCAGCTTCTGGGTCTTATGTTCATATCTTTGTGGACCTCTCTTGGACCCTCAACACCTCTACCCTGATCAAGAAGGCTCATCAGCATCTCTTCTTCCTGAGGAGACTAAAGAAGGTCAACCTGTCTCCAACTGCTCTGCCTCTGACTGGAAAGCACTGCCAAGGGTGGTGAAAACTGCCCAACGCATCACCGGTTCCTCACTCCCCTCCATCGGGGTCATCCTGGGCAAGCGATGCTTGCGTAAGGCAGTCCCCTCCAGGAGGTGTTACAGGTCTCGCCGCACCCAGACCAGCAGGTTCAGAGAATACTTCTTCCCTGTGGTTGTCACCCTACTGAACACTAACTCTGCACCTTGGTGACAACCAACCCCACATGGACAACAATGAGGTGCACTACTCTATTCCACCCATAGCATTCTATTTACAAAATATACATATTGTAACTACTCTTATTCATACCAACATTCATCTGCTTATGTTAATGCCATCATACTGTAAACTATAATTCATAGTCAACGGTACATATTTGTCTATACTGTTAATACTGCACATACACTTTTTTTACTACTCTGATAAGGTTACTGTTAATACACTGCACATACAGTACCTGTACATTCTGTACATCTGTCTATATTGTCCATACTGTATATCCATATTTATTTATTCTGCTCATATAATGTTATTGTTAGTACACTGCACATATCCCTACTATGAACCATGGCACTTGCTTAATTGTATACTACTATCCACACTATATGTCATATACTGTTTACTATATGTCATATACTGTTTACACTGTACTATCTGTCTATACGGTTCACATTGCACTTTTCTGCTCTTTTGCACATCCAATAAAGTTAAATCTAATCTAATCTAAAGGGGACATGGCCATATCACTCATAATGAGATGTATCTAACAATATTTTCAGCTGGGGGCATTAGCCTTCAGCAACTGGAGGCAGTGGTTCTCAAACTGTGCCATCACACACACTGATGTGTTTGGGGAAGAGCCAGGTGTTTTGTGGGCCTAGATGAGGCAGTCATCTCAATGGGGGCTGTTCCCACACCCCATTATTCTGACGACTCAATAGTCCAACTTAAACACACAAACACTTAATATGCTTAAAACATAAAACCCATGTCCCCCTCCATTCTATATTTAGGAACGAAGTGATCAAATTCTGTGACTTGATGCATGTTACCTCAGTCTCTGGTATGACAAAATTAAATTTCAAGACTTTTGACCATGACTTTTCCAGGTTTTCCATGACCGTGGGAACCCTGGAGTGTGATACACACATGCATGAACCTACCAAAGCCAAAAGCCATCAATCAGTGCTATTAGTTTCTCCTTGTTATTTCTGCAGTTATTTGCATAGCCCTTAAACTTCTTTGCTCAGTTCAATTCAATGTTATTTAGCTAGCCTGGTTTTACCAAACTATTTACTTTGTGAAGAGGGTCTGGGAACACCCCACTGGAGAATGTTTCCAATTGTAATTTATGATGCGTTCATGGGGTCTGGGAATAATGTGGCAGCATTTCCTTCTTTCACTAGTGTATCATGCCATACTTTTGATTATGATGTGCATTTTCCTTTTCTCTACCACTGCCTTCTGAAACTTCAAAAGTCATTACCTCTGGTTGCTGATTAGTTCTCCATCCTTGTGTCTGAGTGCATTTCCAGACTGATATCTCAGTGAGGAAAATAAATATTATATACAAATATCAACAATAACAACTGAAATGTTCTCAAGGTGCCTTAAGGATGTTGCACACTGGCAGAAAATTTAAGGCCCTATCTTGGCGATCTTAAACGCATGGTCACTGGCGAATAGCTTAAATACATTTAGGGGTTTGTCCAGTCCACATTGGGGGTAGTTTTGTTATGAAACATCGAGCGCCTAGCGCAAAAAGGCAGTTCTTATGTTTTTTAATCAGTCATGGGTGTGTTTTGGGCGTAACATCCTTTAAACTAATGAGAGTGACATCTATCATTCCCTTTAACAGCAAGCAGCGCGACTTCAAACAGCGCATCAGTATTTTGATGGTCACCGGCACATTCGAAGTAATCTACTTGCACGCGAGACCGTATGGAACAGATATTCCTCTAAACAACCTTCACCGTGGTGTCATAGTCAATGACAAAACAGTTGTACACAGTTAATTACTTTCACTATTGACTGACAATGGGTTACCATCAAAAACATAGCCTGAAAAAAGTAACACTTACTCCAATAATGTTCGACTCACTGAATAAAAAACCTAAGGACATTTATCCTGCAGAGGAGTTGCTGCTTACATCTCGTGACAGTGCATCTTCAACTGTGCTTCATATGCGCCTTTCGCTATAGACCAGGTTTTTCTTGGTCAGTGGCGTAATGCTTTTTAGATGGTGTAAGATAGCGATTTCTAGATCACATGCCAGACCACACCTTATGTCGTTAATTGCCACACCTTTGGGCGCATTGTGTAATAAAAGAGAGGGGCATGGCGAAAAATTTGAGTGTAAGATAGGAATAAACTGTGTTGTGATAATACGTTATGCGCTGCGTTTCTGGCACTTTCAATGTCCCATAACTATTTATGTATATTTTTAACTTTCAAACTTTCAAAGGCCTTTGTTAATTTTTCTCAAATCCACAAACTTTCAAGGATTTAAAGGACCTTTGGGAACCCTAAGATGTCTCTTTGTTATTGTTTGTGAAAGGATTGTACTTCTTTCCACAGGAATCGGGTCAATGCCCAGCCTCAGCTGCATCTTACAGCAACCTGTCATTTGATGAAGTTGTGCAGGAACTGCTGAAGCAGAAAGAAGTTGTGAAAAAGAAGGATGCACATATTCGTGAGCTTGAAGACTACATTGATGACTTGCTGGTTAGGGTCATGGAGGAGACACCTAGCATTCTTAGAACACCATATGAACGAAAGAAAAAAGCTGAGAGGATCTACAAATGAGGCACAGAAGCTCAGAGAGAAATAGTACTTCACTTACATTGAGGGTCAGCCCTATATTGTATGCACGATGTTAACAAACATTCAAACACTGTGTACCAAAGACAATAGACTATATGCCACTGAATCACTCTCAGCCAACTGTGTTGTACTGGCTATTGTTTTAATCGATCGACTCTTTTAGACAAGCATAAAGACATCTCTTCTCCCTGTGAACAGCCTTTCTGAATAGCTATCTCTATATAAAAACACCTTTACTGTAGCCTACCTGTTTACACAGATCCGGTTGGGTGTTGCACCTAGTGAATGAGCATGTTAAGATGTTGAAGGATTTATGCGCGTGTCAATGATGAATAAAGAGTTGGCTGTTGGGCATAAACAAGTTGTTCAGTGTCTGAATAAACATCAAAAGGAGCAGAATATAACAAAAGATGCTTTTACAACCCAGATGACGTTCCACCGGAAATATACTGTATGTGCTGGCTGACAGCCTTCTGGGGCATATAGTCAATTTGCTAAAGGAAAAGAAAACCTACAGTGGGCGGTAAAAATTAATTGTACACAGGCTGAAAAAAAGAATATATGATATATTTCATATTGCATTCATCTCAAAACACATCTGTGTGGCCTATGTTAAGCAATTTCTTCCACAATAGTTAGCCACTCAACTGTAATAACTTCTAATCACTTACTGTTATTAATGTGTAATTCAGCTATAAATATAGACTTAATTTAGACATAATTTTGCTGATTATCCATCAGTGTAGGTGAGGCCATTTGAATACTTTTACAAGGATTTAGAGTATTTTATGTCTTTGGGTTAGCCTCTCAATCTCCTTGTCTCTTGTCTATCTTTGCCTTTTTGGACTGGCCTTTATCCTTCTCAAATGAAGGCCTATTGCTACTTGACAGATAAAGCTAGGCCTGCAAAACTCAAATATTCAATTTCATCCTTTCCAGGTCTCCATTAATCTATTTGAAGGATCTGTCTAGGTATGGCTTGTGAAATATACTGAGCACATGGCTTATTTCTTTCTACTTGAAATATGTACACTTTTGGTGCCAAAGTAATAATGATGTATGATGTATTTGTGTACTGGAAAATAAAAAAGCAATACAACAGTAACCGATTAAAATGTGCCTTTTGAGCCGGCCAGTATTTCTGAGTTATCCATGTTCCTTCTTAATGTTTCTGTAACTGGGCTATTTTCAAGGTAATGACACTTGGTAAAAATACTTTCACAACAACTTTTTTACAATCATTTTCTTCTGTCTGCAATGCTAATATTTGTGAAAATAGTAGGGCTGTCAAAAATAACTGATTAATTTCGATTAATTAATTTGAGAAAAAATAACTGATTAAAAAAAATGACGCAGACTAATTGATTCCATGTGACCTTTGAACCCGAGCCATTCTAGTCAGTAACCATTAGACTGTAAAATAAAGGAGAGAGAAGAAAATGTGCTGCCTAGATCATTGATTGGAACATTTACTTTTAAAAAACGGCCTGATGTTGATAAAAATAAAGTGTTGTTTAAAATAAAGCCCTCTGCAATGTCTGCAGCAAGGAATTTGCATATCACCAGAGTTCGTCAACTCTAAAGTCGCACATCAATGCAAAGAAATAGTGTTGACATTCAGGGGAGTGTTAATTTATTTTCATTGTGTCCCCTAGGTCCCTAGAATGGGAATTATGTGAGGATGCTGTTCATTGACTTTAGTTCAGCATTCAACATGATAGTACCTCTCACCTTGGTCACAAAGATGAAGGCCTTAGGACTAAACACCACCCTGTGTCACTGGATATTTGACTTCCTCACCAACCGTTCACAAGTGGTTAGAGTGGGGGGTCTGACATCTGACTCATTAACCATCAGCACTGGTGCTCCCCAAGGCTGTGTTTTGAGTCTCTGCTGTACAACATCTACACACATGACTGCAAAGCCAACAGTAGTCATACCTCCATCATCAAGTTTGCAGATGACACAGTGATCTTGGACCTGATTAGTAACAACAATGAACAGCTCTACTTGGATCAGGTTGATGAGGTGGCACAGTGGTGTCAATCTAACAGCTTGACACTGAATATCAATAAAACCAAGGAAATGGTAGTGGATTACAGAAGGCAGCAGCAGAACTACAGTTACACCCCACTAATGATCAGCGGGCAACCTGTAGAGAGAGTCACAAGTTTTAAATACCTTGGTGTCCACATTACTGAAGACCTAACATGGACTGTTAACACTCAATATGTTCTGAAGAAGTCCAGACAACGACTCTACTTCCTTCGTCAGCTAAGGAAATTCAAAGTTTCTACATCCATCATGAAGGCCTTCTACACTTCAGCGGTTGAGAGTGTTCTAACAGGTAGCATCATCACCTGGTATGGGAACTCCACAGTTAGAGATTGTAGTACTCTGCAGAGAGTAGTGCGCTCAGCTGAACGTACTATAAGAACTCAACTCCTTGCTCTACAAGATATCTATTCCAGAAGAGTACTCCTAAGAGCCCAAAAGATTCTGAACAATGGATTATTCCTACCGCTGAAATCAAGAAGACGCCTATGTAGTCACAAAGCCAGAACTGAGAGACTCAGGAGAAGTTTTTATCCCCAGGCCATCCGAACTCTGAACTCACACTATACTGACTATGCACACATTCACTCTTCAGCACTCTCAAACATTTCCCAACTCTGAACTCACACTATACTGACTTTGCACTCATTCACTCCTCAGCACTCATGACCCCCCACACACACACACACACACAAGACTTTTAGCACTTTTACATCCCTCACCCTATGTAATAGTCCTTTTATTTATTTTCTTATTTCATCACACGTCAAAACACACACATATCTGACTTTCTCCAACTTTTGCACATCTCCATAGAACTTTTTATTTATTATTTTTGATTTCTCCTCCATCTACCCATGTCCTTGATTGCCTAGCCTTTCTGCCCCCCCACCCCCATCCCCAACACACACACAAAAAACACACACACTTACATCATCACTGTCATCACCTCACATACATACAGCACACTGCTTGCTACAGTAAGCCTCCCCTCTACTTGCTGCACACTGCCCCCTACATACACAGCACATTGTCTTCAGGATCTTCTCCAACACACATCCTCTACATACTTACAGCACACTGCCCCCACCTACCCACACGCACACTACACACACACACACACACAGTCACTGCTACACTCCCCTCCCGCCCACACACACATCTTCATCACTCACATACATCATACATACAGTACTCTGCTTGCAATAGTAAGTCCCTTCACCATACTTGCAGTACACTGCCCCCCCCTCACCTACATACACAGCACATTATTTCATCAGGAAGCTTCTCCAACACACATCCCCAACATACTTACAGCACACTGTCCCCCCCAATACACAGCACATTGTCTCATGAGGAAGCTTCTCCAACTCACATATTGCACACTGCCCTCTCCCCACATACACAGCACACTATCCCATCTCCCCTGTCATCCCCCAACACACACACCAAGACCCCTGGAAGTTGGGTTAGCCCCCTTGAGCCGTGGATCTGCCCAAGGTTTCTTCCTTGGTAAGGGAGTTTTTCCTTGCCCCTGTTGCTCTTGGGTGCTCCTTGTTGGTGCCCCCCCCCTGCCCCAATTCCAATCCTCCCCCACCTTTCTTATGCAGCCCTTGCCACTTAATCTACTAAACCCCTCTTCTACTGCACTTTTTACCCCCCCACTTTGCACAAATAGGCTGACACCAGACATAATTTCACTGCATTTCTTACTTCCAGTAACTATATGCATGTGACAATAAACTTCCTTGTATCCTTGTATCCTTGTAGGTTATATCTGTGGCCTGAAATGCCTTGTATGTGAAAATAACTTCATTATTTGAACAGTGAAAATAATAATAAAAGAGTTTTTGAACTTTAATGTCACTAATGCTGATTATTCAATGATTCTTTTGAATTTAAATGTTTAAAATACTTTCACAGCAAAAAATATATATGCGATTAATTTAGATTAATTAATCACAGAGTATGTAATTAATTTGATTAATTTTTTTAATCGATTGACAGCCCTAGAAAATAGTATGGTTTAATCTAGCATAGTTAATGTAACAGTAGCCAGCTGGTGCGTAGCTGTGCAATATGTACATTAGGTAAACCTCCCTCCTGACGTCTTAAGAGACGTGCTAGTAAAAGACTTAGCACCAAGGGTGTTTAGCTTGACTCCTAACACGTTCCACCCCCTATCCGAGGTGCTGCGAATATTGGGCTTGGGTCAAGGGGAGTGCAGGGTTGAGCCACGCAGTCAAACACAACGTAGGTTACATTGGTTACATGGCCTGGATTGGGAATGAGGTTTAGACAGCGTTGGCAAGGAGGTTTTCCTAACATACATAATGCACAGCAACGTACTAGCTGGCTACCTTTACACTCACCCCCCTAAACTTTACTCCCAATCCGGGTTACGTAACCAATGTAACCTACGTTGTTTTTGACCGCGTGGCTCAGCAAGCTTTGTATGGTCAAACAATTGGAACTGGTCTGGTAGTGTCAACCGTCCTCCAGAGCTGTAGTCAAAATCACCTTTGTTGAGTTCAAGACAAGTACTTGTCAAGACCAAGTCAAGACCGAATCAAATGAGGTTTGAGTTCAAGACAAGACCAAGTCCAAAGTTGCTTCAGTCCAAGTCCAGGCCGAGTCCAAAATGAGAGAGACGAGACGAGTCGAGAGAAACAAAATTCTCTGCACCACTTACCTATGTACAAGTTTTCTGTGTGTCACTGTGTATCTACTTTTTTTTACACTTAGGTCATACTGTTATAGCATTTTCTCAGCAGTTTTGGAAGGCATTTGCTAATACACCAATGTCAATGTCCAGTCATTATATGGATTTTGGATTTTGAACAAAATTAAAAATTGAACATTTCAACATGGTCACTTAATGAATGATTTTGCTTTAGATTTATATTTTAGAAATAATATACACTTTTTAAAGCCTGCTGGACTCGGTCAAGACCAACTAGAATATTTGGCAAGATCAATGGCCAAGACTAATACAAGTCAGAGACCATTAAAATACGCCTCGAGTCTGGACTTCAGTCAGCCTACTACAGCCCGGCTGTCCTCCTGTCTGTCATCTGTCAAAGCCTGCTCTATACCAGATAAAAGGTTATGATTGGTTCTTGGGTATTTGGTGACTCGTAAGACGGCTAGAATGGGAGAATTACCAGATAGACCTGCAGAGCAAATTCAAATGCCTGAGTTTGCCTACTTTAATAATCTCTTTCTTGCACTGCGTCTCATATGGTGTACTTTTGTAAGTACAATAAATAATTTGAGTGCATGACTGCGTTCCACAGAAAATTCTGACAACACAAAGTGGTCAAAAATGGTCAAAAAGTTAGAATGGCAGATGCTTTTTGCAACGAACGACATCTTGGCTACATAGTGGAAGGGGAGGGAGCATTCTCAAATTTGTGATGATCACGATTGAGGAAACTGGAGCAGCAGCAGTGGAAAACACATTTTACAGATGTACAAGCAAGTTATAACATAAACTGCTCCTGTTTTGATACAGTATGGCAATGTCACTGTCTAATAGAGCAGTGGTTCTTTAACTTTTATCTGGCAAACACACAAAAAGCATTGGCCAAGTCTAGCGATTCGCGACCCCCTTCTTTGCATCCGACAAAAAATTGGTTTCACTTTTGAAAAAGTTGCAAGATTGCATTGGAGACAGAGGCAGAAAATGCCTTCTCTCTTAAGTAGGCTAGGTCAACACCAAAGGCATTAATATCAATCAGGTCCAGTTCTCACTATACGCACAGTAGACAAGTTGCGTAGGGCCCCGCAAGTTAATGAAGGCCCACTCCCCTGTCTCCCTTTGAGTCAAGCTAGTGATTGACAGGTAGGCCTATACAGTTATAGCGACAGTGTCTCATACATTAAGAAGATGAACATGAAACAGAATTACCATTCAGGGCTAGCCTAGAAATCTAGACGCGCCCCTAGCGGCAAATTACATTTGCTGCCAGGGCTAGTCTAGCAACTCTCCGTTGGCTTGTGAGCTCCAGAAATCGAAACTTAATCAGGTCATTGAAATCGTGTATAATCGTTTGGTGGGCTTAACATAATGATTGATGGCAGAGTTGCAACGGTTTGGCTTGAATTCCCTGCTACTTGAAAACAAATATCCTATTAAGGCCCTATTATGCAGAGGGAATTTGAAAGACAACTGATTATCCCGCCCCGCGGACTGAGCACTGTGAACGGTGAGTGCCCAGACCCTACATTTTAATGTGGGTCTGGCTCACCAGGCTAATTCAGGGCATGAGAAACGGAAGAAGAAGCTTTACGAGTATGAACAACAGCGGGAACAACAGTCGAGTAAACTTGTGTTCATTCCTTGGTTTGATCTCAACATAGGTTACAGTAGGCTATATCTCTCCAGCGCATGTTCCTCGTTTTGATCTCAACATAGGTTACAGTAGGCTATATCTCTCCAGCGGGTGTTGCTGCGGTTTCATCTCAACATAGGTTACAGTAGGCTATATCTCTCCAGCGTGTGTTGCTGCGTTTTTTTTATCTTAACATAGGTTACAGTAGGCTATATCTCTGTCCTAGCCCAGGCCTACCTTACAGGGCAGTGATTGAATTCCCTGATCTGCCTACACTTTGCTTGCCAGCCTTTCACAGTCACAGTGCTTTGCAAGCAAAGTTGTGAAATATAATCGCATATTCCGTTTTTTGAATGTGGGCGACTGGCTACATTTATGAAAAAAAATAACCGCATCTGCAACTCGGGATGAAACTAGCAGTTTTTCAGCAGAAAAACAGGACCCATCTAAACTAATCGGGGATTTCACTCTTCCATACATTTTTAAAAGAAGTAGTGGTTTTACAATATTTCAGTCAAGCTTTAGTTGGTTTAGATAGCCTACAACTGAACGTATGCAAAATGTAAAGTACCCTAATGTATTAACTTTGAATTGCTGTGTTGCATACTGGACAATAGATGCACATCGTAAATTAGGCCTATATGAAGTATTACGTTTAAAATGATCTATGTTATCCACACATATAAAACAATCCAAACATTTAAGTCAATTAAGAAAGTTATGTGTAATAAACTGGAATGACACAGGAAAAAAGTATTGAACACGCCTACTGACACTTTGTGGAAAAGCCTTTGTTTGCATTGACATTTCCTGTATGACGAAACTAATCAGTCACAGTATTCAGACGTGATTTTGGCCCATTCCTCTAAACAGATTGTCTATAAATCTTGAGGATTCCAGGGGTCCCTCTTGTGAATCTTGATTTTTAGTTCCTCCCAGAAATCTTCAATTAGATTTAAGTCAGGGCCTTGATTTCCTTTCTCTGAAACCAATTGAGAGTTTCCTTTGATGTATGCTTTGGATCCTTGTCCTGCTGGAAGGTCCACCCACATCTCATCCTCACCATTCTGGTGGATGGAAGATTATCCAAAAAAAATGTCTCCATTCTTCCTTCCTGTAACTATATGAAGTCTGCCAGTACCATGAGATGAAAAACAGCCCCACACCATGATGCTTCCACCTCCAAATGTAACTGTTATGGTATTTTTAGGGTGATGTACAGTGCCATTTCTCCTCCAAACATGGTGTGTAGTATCCAAACAATTACATTTTGCACTCGTCTGACCAGACTTCATTTTCTCAGTATTTCATACTGTAGGCTTGTCCAAATTTTGTGTGGCAAACTTTAAAGGGGTGATAGAATGGATGACCAGAGCAATTTAACTTGTTCTGTGATGTTAACCAGGGATGTAGTGGAGGTTAAACGCAAGTAAACGTAGTTTATCCACCTCTGAAATTTCAGAAATAGAGTTCATCCACCGCTTATTAGAGTTTATCCACCTCTCAAAAGAGTTTATTCACCTATTGCAACTTTTAACGTTCACACTGTATTTTCCATATTCACAGTATGTACAGTGGCGGCTGGTAGTTATAAAAATAACGGAGGAAGGAAGGTGCGCTTGATTGGTGTTGGTGGCATATGTGAACAATAGAGTATGTAGGCCACCTACCCAGACACATTTAAAGCAGCAGTATGTACTATGCAGTATTTTAACTTGTAATGTTGTGCTATAAAAGCTGTTCTGACATTCTCAGGGGTGGTCTGACCGAAGGAGCTAGGCTAGCATGCAGTAGCCTGAAAAGTTGTGGGTTCAATACCTGGCCTGTAAAGTTGTGGGTTCAATACCCGGCCTGTAAAGTTGTGGGTTCAATTATTGGCTTCCACCATTGTGCATTTGAGCAAGGCACTTAAACCCAAATTGCTTCAGGCACAATGGACTTTGTAATATAATTAAAATATATAAGTCACTTTAGAAAATAGTGTAAAGATATATAGGTTTAATTATAAAATATTGTTTTCCAGATGTGCAAAATTATGGAAAGTCTGGAGGTTTTGCTCAATGTAATATATTTGCAGAAAAGTTTATTATATTCAAACTTTGTAGACACTTGTTTTATAAGGCCATATAACTATTTACCATTTTAAAAATAGACCTTACATGTGGTTATTTGTAACATGCTATTGTTTTAAAGCCAAATCATTATCATTTAAAGACAGGTTGTAATAGCTAAGTGGGAATTTATTACTCGAAAGGCAAATGTCATTAACAATGTTACCATCCAAAGATACTGTTAGAACTGTGAAAACAAGAACATATTAACAACAAGAACATTATATAACAATTGTATAGTTAAGGCATAACTTGAATGATTATAACAGCACATAAATATTCCAAAATTTTGTATCAGCAAATCCCTGAATTGTCCACCTTTGTGACAGGCCAGTAGTAGGCTATAGCCGATTGTTTTCTGTGCTACCACTTAGCTATGAGTATTTGTCATACTATGTAGCATTCAGTTGCCTGCACTAGCCTTACCATCTTTTTTTTGGAATATGAATTTTTGGAACTGGTCATCCTACTGCTTTGATCATAACCTTCACACTGTATTTGAATGTATAAAAGATGGACATTGTCCTCTGATTCCATTGTACTCTTTATTTCACGAGCAATAAAACAAGCTTTCCGTTCAACACAAGATTCTTTGCTTTTTGACTGCAGATAACGTTCTTGCAGAGCAGCTGCTCATTGGTTCACTGTTGCTGCTAAAAACAGCACCCCCTATCACAGTTGAAAATTACTCTATCCAGCTCCTCCATACAGTAATTTTCAATTGCAATAGGGGGTGCTGTTGGCATTTTGACCTCGGGGAACGATTTTGTTCATTCAAAGTGTTCAAATAGTCATATTTTTTATTTTTCTCTGAAATTTTAGGGAGGGTGTTCCTCCCTTTCCTCACTGAAGGAGCCACCTCCGATGTACACTCATCAACACTCTAGGAATCATTTATACCATTGGTTATAAACATTGGATAATAACCTCCACCATCATCAAACATGTTCTGAATGCATTTTTAAAAATCCAATACGTCACAATCTACCTTACCGTGATCACAGAATTCAGTTTACCCACCTCTTATTTTACCACTACACCTCTGATGTTAACACAGAAGGTATGCAACTTAAGTCAGTCCAACAAATGCTCAGATGTTATTTCACAAGCCCAGTTACTGTAGAAGACTACTCACTTCAAGATCTGCTTACATTATGCTCCAAAGCCAGTTTAGCCTACACATGGACGCATGCACAACTGAGACAGAATTGGAGAAGGGATCAACTACTGAAGAAGAATCAGTCCCTCAAAGATTGGAATTAAATGTTTCTGACTGTCAAGTATTGTTCTTTTGTAGGCCTACGTTTTCTCTATTGAAAGCATGTGCTCTGGTTAATATACACGATAAAGGCTTACTCCTAGCCAATTTATACCAGCCGTCCCTGTTAGCTATTCCTCATGATAGCAAGGTAATTGCTACTACGTTAGTCAAGTCAAGTTTATTTACAGTGTATAGAGCATTTTTAGACTCTAATTGACACAATGAAGGTGCTCTGAGTTGAGGTAACACTACTCATTTTGACTCATTTGAAAGTGACTGAGCCAATAAACTTAATAAATAAATATTAAGTTTAATATTAATATATATTGATGCATACTGCAATCACATGCCATCATAACTTGCTAGCTCACTTAACTTCACAGCAACACTTTCTCATAAATTGATATGGAATTTAATGCAATTCAAAAGCAACATAGTTGTTAACGCTCTATTGCATAGCATTACTAGACCTTAGGGTAAGATACCCTTTTCCCTTTTGTTTCTCAGACACACAAAAACAGACACCATTTAAAATTGGAAACCAATAGTGTGCTTATATTTTAACTCTTTTCATCAACTGACATTTGTGGCAGCCATATTTTCTGTCATAGGTTCTGATTTTATTCTTTGCCATTTTTAATGTGTCCCTCAAATGACTTTGTAGATAGATAAAATAGCAATATTGATTCAAGGCAACAATGTGCAACAGTGGACTGATGATTCCATGGGCAATGCTTGTATACTGAGGTGCCAGTGAATCAGCAATATTCAGTCTCTATACCTGTTTTTGAGATTAACATGATATGTTATTTATGATAGGCCTATATAAATGCAACCCTAAATCAGAAAAGTTGGTATTTTGTGAAAAATGCAAATAAAATCTGAATGTGATAATCTGCAAAACTCATAAACCCATATTTGGGTACGTTCAGACTTAGACTACGTTTACACGAAGCAGGGTATTTTCCTAAACGAATATCTGGCCATCTACGTTTGCAAATAAAACTGCATTTACACGAGACCGTTTTTTTTTTTTTAAATGTGTTTACACGAACCCGTGTACATACATGCTGTCATGAGCACGCCAAACCACAGTGGCAGTCTAACGATAAGTTCAAGCTCACATTTACCAATCAGAACCCTGAAAAGTCGCACGTGAGAACATGTAAATGTAAACATTGGTCGCACATTTGGTGTACTTCTGTCGCGATACTGTGACGCTATTGCCCCAAACTCCGCTTTTACCACAGTTTACAACCAAACGCATAAACGAAGTTTTCCAAAAAATCACTTTGGCCGAGTTTTTGGGATAACCGCTTTACGGGCGTAATTCTCCGCTTATGCCTAAAAATGAAAGGCTCAAACGTAGGGAAATGTCTTTGTTTATAAAAATACACATGCTCGTGTAAACGGGGTCTTAGCATCTTTTTCTGACAAAAGAAGTTATGCAGACCGCTTTTTCAGTTTGAACAGAAATCTGCCAGTGTTCTTCTTCCAAAAACAAGCCGGAAGCGTTTTTTTACGTGTGGATACAAAATATTGCAGAAGAAAAAATTGGGGTTGGCTATTGTCAAACAATCATGTCAAACAATTCCCTATGCTCAGACACTAAAACGACCCAGGTAGCATTCTGACGTTGGCCCAACGTTAAATTTGGTTGGCTAGGTTGGGCTGACCTATGCAACGTATGCCCAATGTTGGGCCAACGTTGGTGGAGTTGGCTGTGTTTGGCTGACCTATGCAACGTATGCTCAACGTTGGGCCAACGTTGGTGGAGTTGGCTGTGTTTGGCTGACCTATACAACGTATGCCCAACGATGGGCCAACGTTGGTGGAGTTGGATTTGTCTGGCTGACCTATACAACGTGTGCCCAACGTTGGGCCAATGTTGATACAGTTGGCTATTTTTGGCTGACCCATACAACGTATGCCCAACGTTAGCCATTTTTTGTTGACCTATGTGACGTACACCCAACTTTTATATATAAAATACAATAACATATAATAATAATAATAAATAATAATAACTAGTAGAAACATTTCCTGAAGGAAATACAGTGCATGAAAATGCAAAAAATATGATGAATGAAAACGAAAAATTCGACTTTTTCGAAAACACAGTCTACTCCATAGGATTATAATGTAAAATGGACGCCGGCAGCGGTGAAAAAGATGCTTAGGGCTGTATTTTGGGCACCAGTGCATGGCGTAAAGTTCGTTTTTTTAAGCGCGCATGTCAACAGTCATATTGGCAGGTGCATGTACCATCCTTCTATCATTCATGAACGCACACCAGCACACGTCCATGCAAAGCATTACAAATTGCACGATTACAATGGGAAACATAATTAGAATAAAGATATTACGAAATACTGTACATCATATGATGAGTAGTTATTCACCATCATTTGCAAATTGGTAATGACGGTTAAAAGTGATTAGGGAGAGGCGAGAGACATTATGGAGCACAGCTGAAGACGACTGTCACGAGATATAAGCAACTCCTCTGCAGGATAAATGTTGTTTTATTCAGTCATTTGAGCAATATTAAGGTAAGTGTTGCTTTTTCCAGCCTATGTTTTCGATGGTAACCCATTGTCAGTCAATAGTGAAAGTAACTGCATAACTGTCTTCGTTGACTGACACCTTGGTGAAGTTAGTTTCACTTTGCCAATGAGTTCAAATAATAGACGAGTGCAAATGCGTGAAGGCTATGCTAGGTTTTAGTAATGCATGGTTTAAGAATAACTATTTCATATGGTCTCGCAAGCAGCCTCCTTCAAATGAGGCCCCAGGTCCTTCATCACACCAAACAACTTCTGGGGCCTCATTTATAAAAGGGTTGCGTAGAAACCATCCTTCATTTGATCTTAGATAATTTCTGAAATGATCGTATGTGTAATTCAGAGAAAACGAACATACGCACAAAAAAATGTGCGTACGCCACCCTTCCAGATGTGCCCATTATAAATCACGAATGAACGTTAACTTGTGCGCAGCCGGATGGTTTTAGGTCTCCGCCTTGTAAACACCCCCTCATCAATATCATTAGCATGTTTTAATGAAATCAATGGCCTAAAAGCTGTAGCCTATGTAAAATGATATATTGAAAACATTGTAGCCTATGCCATCTGATGTTAACTAGCCTATGCGTTAATTTGAATAGCTTAACTTATGTTTTTTCCAGCAAAGCTTTCTGAAAAGAGATCGTATGCATCCATGTTCATTGTCCTCTGCTTGCTTTCATTCATTTTGCTTGCAGTAATGTGAATAATCAACATTTAGTATGTTTAGGCCTACTTTGTAGAAAAAAAAATGGGTAGGCCTAGCTTATGAAGGAAAGACCTCTAGGCCTACAGCATAATCATGTACGTTATGGTACAGTAGGCTACTGTACGTTTCCAATATGACCCAGAGTAATATGCTGATTTAGCCTACAAAACAGAGGATTAAATTATAAGCGTGATATGTCATGTAGGCTTAACGTTTCTTTTAGGATAGGCTATGTTTTTGCTGAAAAAGTAGCCTAGTTCGCCGGGCATTATTCATTCATTCTGCATATCTTTGCTATCGCTTTATATTTTAGCCTACATTATTCAACTCACATATTGTCATCTGATCTTGGGCACTGCCAGTCAAAAAAAGCAAACAGGTGCGCGCCCTGCACCTATTTACGCAACTCCGACGCAACACTAAATATGAAGATGCCCTGCTTTCAGAGGATAACTTCCGTCACTTGAATTTCCCCTGGGGATCAATAAAGTATCTATCTATCTATCTGTCCCTTGGTTGTGTAGGCTATATATGATATAAAATATCTATAGCCTACATTGTATAGCTTACATTCAAATATTACCTTTCTGTTACGAAGCTGGGAATAGGCCTATGAGCGCAAATTAGGATGTAGTGGAGGCCAAACGCGAGTAAACACAGTTTATCCACCTCTGACATTTCAGAAATAGAATTAGAGTGGATTAGAGTTTATCCACCTCTCAAAAGAGTTTATTCACTTTTAACATTCAAAACTGTTATCCAATACTATCCTATATTCCCAATACTGCACAATAACCTCCACCATTATCAAACATGTTCGAATGCCTTTTTTAAAAATCCGATACCGCATGGCGCAATCCACCTCACCGAGATTGCAGAATTCATAGTTCATCCACCTCTTATTTTACCACTACATCAATGACACGAATATGTACTTTTCCTCTCCTAAACGAGGGCAATTGGACATTTTATGGTCAATATTAGATTGGTGAGAACACTAAATATACTAGATCACCTGTAAGAATGTTTCAATCATTTTTTATTATGAAATAAGTAAGCTATACGTTTTTTTCACTTTCTTAAGTGGGCTATAGTTCTCATTAGCAGTTTTATGCCAAACCATGAAACATTAAGCTGCGTCCAAAAACGTCTTTAAAAATCTTCTCATATTGATCATGCATATGGCAAAGAAAGACATGAGATCGTTGGTCTTGGAATTTTGAAAATGCATCGCACTTAGACCTCAGATTACTTGCAGTACCCTGGCATTACCACAAGGAAATGGTCATACGTCAAGTTTGAACCTGACGTGGAGATAAGCACTTTTCCACGTCAAAGACGGTTTTTATAAATCTGAGTGTTGGCATGGATTTGAGCGTACGCACCGTCTAAGATCAAATCTGTGCGTAAGAACGCTTTATAAATGAGGCCCCTGGACCTTGTCTTTGAAGGATTTCCGAGACTGGCTACTCTGTTCATGGTGTCGGATATCTTCACTAGCTACTTTGGCCTGAGATGCAGACTCATACTGAGAAACCAAATAACTAAACTCTGGTCTAGATTCCATCCATCGCATTAGGGCTGATGGGTTTCAGTTATTCCAATGGCACCACCATCACCTTTGACAATTGCATTAGCCTGTTCATGGGCTTGGTCAAAAGCCAATCCGGAAAACTCTTTGTGGGTGTTGTAGACCCTGTAGTTCCCTTGCTGAAATTCATTGGCCAACTGAGGATGTGTTTGTTGTAAAGAGACTGTCTCTAAGGTGGTCTAGTATAGTTTACATTATTGTTTGCAAAGAAGAAGTGGATGAGTGCAAACAATGATTGACAATACAAAGTGAAGTTTGCTTCCCTGAAAGACCTGATCAAAGAGAACATCACCAATTGCATTGACATCACAAGCTCCCAGAATTGAAACTGTGGACTCTTCATCTGCCTCTTCTCACACCAGTCTTCCTAACTTAAAGAAGTATGGCCTTGATCGATATTCGAGAGAGAATAAATGATATTCGAGAGAGAAAGAGGATCAACGATAGTGAGCTTCAATAAACAATTTTTGAGTGCAATCCAACTATTTCTGGCCGCCATCTTGAAAACTAGCCTTGAAATAGATTTATTTCTTTGCACCATTTATTTTGCCATGTTAAAATACATACAAATTGATTCCTAGATCATGTAAATACGCCCAACCATTAAAGTTCTACAGCAAAAAACGTTTTTCTTACATTTGATGTGTCGGCCATCTTGAAAAATGGCCGCCATGTTGGATTTTCAGGTGGCTAATGTGCTTCAAAAAGTAGGTTCTAGTGACTATTCATGCCAATTTTGGTGCTTGTATCACAAAGTGAACGATTGTCCTGGGATATGGACTTAACCTGCCGCACTAGTGTTTGTGTGTGTGTGTGTCTGTGTGCATATATCATAGACAGTAAAAGAAATGTTCGACACAAATTCGAACAGTTATTTAGTTGTCCTCCCATCGTACTGCGCAGACTCAAACTTAACTTTGTGACATTAGCCATCAAACTGAACCTTGTAATTTGACAACAGTCAATGGTAAAACAAAAAAAGTTATAATCTTCTTTCCACTTTTCTTTTACTAGTCTTACCATGTTATTGTTATTATATTATTTATTGAATGGACATTATTGTTTATTATTGCTATTTTCCTTCATTTTCATTGTTTATTTCATTAGGCTATTGATTGAATTGATATTGTTGTTTATTATTGCTATTCTCCTTAATGTAGTCTGACCAACATTTTAAATTGTTCCCTGATAAATGTAAGTATTATATTGTTTTGAAATTGTGTGTCGCTTTGGACAAAGGCGTCTGTCAAATCCCATAACTATAACCATACCTTAACATACAATGGTCTTGTAGGCTACATAGCTATTCCATTGGTTTTGCTCATGAGTTTCCGTGCTGGCTGGACTTCAGGCTGGACTGAGCTTCTAATCTAAACAATACAATTATCTCCCTACAGTGCCACAGAAAGACACGGACATAATTAAAGTTAGCTTCTCTACAACCGGACATGCTAAGTATTATTCTTACGGGAACCCAACGTTACGTACAAGGTAGTTGAGCCTGTTTTGCCTTGTATTGTTTATGTAGATAATACAGAAACTACAGAAGCCAGAGAATATATATTATGTTAAGTTATGGGATTTCAAAAAAATCCTAAATGAATGGGCGTTCTATGGAGTTAGCAAAGGGTTGATAGTTTCAGCCTCTATGGGAGCTTCCACTTCCAGGAATTCGCTTGCCTCCTAGGCATACAAGCACTACTGATTAGATGGTAGGTCCCCGTCCTGGTGGAGCTCTGAGAAGGCTGTCAAACTGTCAGACTGTAACATTCCTGTTTCATTACTTGTTCTTATATCCCTTTGCTACAAAGGATTTGAAAGTATGAATTAATATAATAGCAAGTCTGACAGACTCTGTCATTGCAGTTGATTGTCATTTGCCTTAAGAATACACATGAAAATGAAATTGCAAGTGGTAGGTTAAATGTCTTATTAACCTAGTGCTAGGGTAATTTGTAGGCCTCGAAATTAATTTAATTACATACACTGTGATTAATTAATCTAAATTAATCTAAATTAATCTAATCTAAATCGCATATATAATTTTTGCTGTGAAAGTATTTTAAATATTTAAATTCAAATGAGTCATTGAATAATCAGCATTAGTGACATTAAAGTTCAAAAACTCTTGTATTATTATTTTCACTGTTCAAATAATGGAATCTATGATATGACCTAATATTCTGAGGAATTTTTTTTCACATACAAGGCATTTCAGGCCACAGATAAAACCTAGGGGACACAATGAAAATAAATTGACACTCCCCTCAATGTCAACACTATTTTTTTGCATTGATGTGTAACTGCATATGTATATATGCATATATGGGTGATATGCAAATTCCTTGCTGCAGACATTGCAGAACACTTTATTTTAAAAGTAAATGTTCCAATAAATGATCTAGGCAGCACATTTTCTTCTCTCTTCTTCATTTTACAGTCTAATGGTTACTGACCAGAACGGCTTGGGGTCAAGGTCATACAGAATCAATTAATCTGCATTATTTTTTTAATCAGTTATTTTTTCTCAAATTAATTAATCAAAAATTAATCAGTTATTTTGACAGCCCTAGTAATTTGATTTATTACTCACATGATAAGGTTACACAGGCAAGTTGTTTATAAATTAAATTAACTGTGGTGTTATTGCAACATGATAAACTTACATGACCAAGCAGCACCCCACAAAACACAGGTTACTATGTATTTCAAATGGTGTTGAATGGTTTGTGCCAGTAGCATGGTTATCTAACCCATACGTTTCCCATACGTTGACTAATCTGCGGCGGGCCGCCACAAGATCATGGCTGGCCACCACACAATAATGTTCTAAGTTGTACTATTTAAATTAGATAAAATCCTTTCATTGAGCTGTACTTTTTACGCACGCAGCCTTTCCTTGCCCTCGCTCTCTCTCGTAACGGACCTGCCGCCACTCCTGCACATTTAACAAAACATTAACAATTGTTGTTGTTGACACATAGAAGCATGGCATAGAAGATGACGGGCTAAATTGCTATTAAATCCGCTTAGCGTCCATGCTGCACAAATTTGTTCAAAACTGCTGCATTCAAGTTAACTCTACTAAGATCTTGTCACAACATGGCAAATTGAGGAGACTTAACTAAGTTAAGTTATGCAATCAAGCAGTATCTCTTAAGCTGATGTTAGAATACTGTTTGGATGTTGAGCTTAGCATGCTTAGTTACAGCTGCTTGTCAATTTCGACTAGGTTACTCGTGCAGGGCTCTATTCATTTTATCGACTCTGACACTCTGAATGTTTGCAAAATCCCGATATAAATGGAAAAGTGTTTTCCAAGACTCAAAAGTGTGAACCTTTATTTTAACTAACTACATAGAAAACATTATGATTTGCATCCACACATCAGTAGCCTTTTAACTGTGTTAATACTGCAAGGGTTCCTCCCTCACGAACGTGACAGGCACTCAATTGACCCTTCCAAAGCCACGCCCGAAAACCGCCACAGGGCAATCGTGGCTTAGCAACCCGTAACTACTGTAGGCACAAGAGGTCTAGCAAGCTTTTGAGTTTTGCCATGTTAACCTATGGAGACTGACAGCCTGTGGGTCATTAAGGGCACTATTTGGATGTGTGGTGCCCTAACCCACGTAAAAACAGTGAAATAACATGTTGCACTATAGAAACATGATATAATTGGGAACACGTTTTGTTCTAACTATAAAAATTGCATATTGCATGATATTTCCACAACCGTGAGATACGCGCTTCACGATGACGGCAAAAAGTTGTTAACAGACATTCACCAAGACGGATAGCAATCTATCCTAAAATAACACCTATTTGAAGTACCATTCATGATATGTTGTCAAATATTAAAGAAGGGGGAAGTACACAGCTTAAACTTTCGTCCCCCATGCCTGTTTCATTCGTCCTGGCCAGGAGGGACAAATGAAACAACACGCACATTCGACTTCTGCTTAAATAACTCAGAACGGTTTTGTTCAGAGCTGAAAATGCAAATGTATTTGACAGAGGACAGATGTAGGTTGACAAAATATTAGCTTTCAGTGTGGTACGATGTCTTTGTAAATTACATTTAATTAAAAAGTCCGCAGACGTGCAGGGTGCGAAAGTTTGACAGGCATAGCATCAGTAATTAAAGAGGGTGGGACTTCTGGAACACACACACCAAGACAATCTTAAAGTGACAGTAACTCAACTTAAACCTACACACCTACAATGTATACCCCACCCCCTCCCTCTGCCTCTGTTTTCTTGAAACAAGGAGACTTGCATTTTAACTGCATCCATGATTCTGAGACATTCAAGAGATTGAATCATGGCCTCAGGGCATTCTTGGGAGAGAGGAAAGGCTATGGCCCAAGGGTTTACTATCTTAAGAGAGGAAGGATTATGTTCTGAAAGACAGCTTTGACAAAGTCAGGGATGTTTCTGTTTTGTTTTTTGATTCTGTTTGATGAAGAACAAATGGAAGGTTGTAAACATTTAACAAAATCCAGGAAAATACCTATAGAGTAGAAGGTATTTGAGCTGCTCCCACTCCGAAATCCTTGAGCAGGCCCGTGCACTCACCACATCCAAACATGCATTTTTGCTTTTAGGAGAGCACTCATAATTTAAATGGGAAGCGGGTTAGAGGGGCAGAATTGTAACCAAGCCTTAAATATAAAATGTTACCTTCACAAGGCATGCATGAAGGGGAAAAAACATCAACCCTAGAGGCAGGTAAGTTATAGGGAATGAGTAACGATAATTATCTAAGTGGCACACTCATTAGTTGATCAAAACAAACACTGACATAAATTTCATGGATAATCCGAATTCTGTCTAAGAACAAAAATCTGTGTGTCCCAGGGGAATTCTTGAGCATCTTTTGTTGTTGTAAAATATCCATATAATTTTCCTTTTGAAGTGTAACAGTTATTAGTGAATAGGTAAGATCCTTGAGCTTGTATAATTTTCTGTAGAGGGTGTCATTTACATTTTACATATCTTTCAGGTTTCACTCAGATCATAGATTATTCACTTCACACTTGAAAATTAAAAGAAACATTTTAACAGTTGTAATAATTTCAGGTATGTGTGTATTTAACTTAAACAAATGATTGGTGATGATGTGTGTAGGCTGTTTTGTTTGACATTTAATGTCTATTTAAAAAATGCAATACTCAATCTCAAGAAGAAAGTCAAATCACATTTCTGTTTCTAAAAACAAAGATCCCCATTAATGTGTTGAATGATTGATTGGTGTTAGGGTAGTGGTTAGGCTAGCATTGGTTCACATTTCATTCAGCCATTTAATGTATCATCAAAGAGACAGGTAGATTAAGTTGTGTAATTCTAGAGGCAACTGTACAGCCAAATAGTTGTAAATGCTTGATGTCTGCACTGTGCGATGTGCATCGATTTTAAAAGCTTATGGTGACCATATACAGTGTCTTTGTAGGCGTTTTTACTTTTTTCCTCTATGTGCTGCTCAAGGCAGATTTTGTTTCTAAATAATAATGTATCAGGAACAACAAAGGACTTTTAAGTCAGAGCATGTCAGTCTTCTAAAGGGAGCATAATTTTGCTTCCCCCACTGCAAACATTATTAATTGGATTTAGATATTTGCAAAATGATCCATTTAATGGGATTACTACTCGTATAATGATCTTATTTGTGAGGGAGGCTCTCCAGGCTTTGGGGCAGACAGATAATTCATTTCCAGCTCTTTGGTAGTTAATGTTGTGTTACGGGTGTAGATAAAACTTGAGGCCCATTTTGCAGGTAGAGGTAAATTACACAGCTGTAATGGAGCATTGGCAGGTCAGATTGGCTTGAGTGGTCCTGCTCTCACATTCCAAGGCCCTGTCAAGCCTATGGACAGGGCCCCACAGAACCTCTGACATTCAAAGTAGACACAGAGAGGGGCAATAGTGAAGGAGAGAGCAGGATGGAGTCATCCCCACATAATGGTCCTTTGTTATGCTTTTATCCATTGCTGATATCTCACCACAGCTTTTACAGGACCTATATCCACTTAAAGTGTTTGGATATTATGTTCTCTCTTGGTCATTTACTAACAGATACATTCATCAGTTTCAAATGTTAGCCCTAAGGTTTCTATCACTACCCAACAAAGGTTGGTAGTGATCCCAGTGGAGGACAAATAAGAAATGGACAAAGAAAGATATGTTTACAGACTCTTAACTATTGGCATTGTCTGACCATATGTTAAACCTTCTGGAGGATTCTTTACCCTCCTGTGAATGTATGCATGAGCTGAACTTGAAAGGAATTGATGTCTACTTCACAGGAAAAACCTATGCAATATGCAAATATATGAAATCTCAGGCCACAAAATACACAAAAAAAACTTACCATAATCTTCTCTTTGGTTCATGTGGATGTTGTGAAATGTGATTATGCTAATTATTTTAATTTGCATTAACTGGCAGACTTTAAACCTGATTATCAAATATTTATAGACATTCTGTATATATTGCATTCATTTGTGAATGATTCAAGAAATGTTTCTGACACTTCATCTATATGAATACTGGCTATTTCATATTATTAAGTATCATTTCTATTGTCAGTCTGACATGATTACTGGAGAATCTTTATACATAAAAGACAAAATAGATATTTACAAAACTTTGTATGATGGCTCTGTTCATTTGGATTAATGTTGTTCTAGTGTGACTGTATGAGTGTTTTGTCTACTATTTGCCACTTGGTGATATGTAAAGTAAAGTAGTAAAGTATTTATATAGTGCTTTTCTTAGCACAGAGTGCAACCCAAAGATATGAGCTGAAGACATATTAAAAGTCTGAGAGACTGGAGATAGGAGAAGAGCTGAAATTAATCTTTAGCCATTTGCTCAAGAAAATGGCATTACATGAAACCATTGATACCACTGAGCCAAACAGATTGTCTTTCAAGGCAGTAATCTGCAAACAAATGTTGTTTTGTATTCCCTGACATCTTTTTATTGCCATCAATTCAATACCTGTATTGAATTTTAACTCAGGGATAGGTTAGATTATGTTATCGGATTCCAACCCACTTGATCTGTTTTTTTGTTTTTTTTTTGTCTTGTGGGTTTTCATTATTTCAGTTGCTGGATTGGATAACTAAATATGTATAACTCTTCTAGAAACTTAACTGATTACATGCAAAAATAAATAAAACTTCATTGATAAGTTTTGAGTGCTGAAGGATCCTGTTAAAAAAAGTAAGTGGATGAATGATGGGTGTTTCAGCCAACCCTGTACTGAAAACTCCTTACTACTACTCAGAGTCAATTCAGTTAAATAATAATAAAAAAAAAACTTCACCCTTTTGTTTGAGGAATTAACAGCAAATATGATGTAAATAAATATGTCAGTATAGTTGCATTGTCCATGTTGTAAATAGCTTTCTTTTTTTTTACAGTTTATTCATAATTATGTTCAATGATGCCTCATATATGGGCTGCATTTTCTGAAACCTTAACTTTTCATCATTTGTAAGTTGAACCTTTAAACTCTACCTTAATGTTTTCTAGAAACTGTGTTAGCTAAGTACACCTTCTAAGAATGATGTTCATAAGATTGGTCTGAGCTTCCTGAAACTTTCTTAATGCCATGTTATACCTTAAGCCCTTTACCTCAACGTTATGACATGTTCCCTGAAACATTAGCTACCCCGCAGACAACCAATACTGTTTTCTGATTGTCTGGTAGGGTGGCTATTAAGTCCATATCAATGCTCTTTTGAATGGAAACTATAACAAACAACAGTTGAAATAGGAATCAGGCCTAGTAACAATGGAATCAACTGTAAATCAGCTAACTGCCCACAATTATCATTGTGAAGACCAAAGAAAGTACAACAAACTGAACTGTGTTGTGATATGGTCATAAGATTGGTCTGGATCACTGTTAAACTATGCCTTAATGCACTGTAAAAAGTAAAACATGGCTATTGTTCATTTGATTTGTATTTTCTTACTACAGTAGCCTAAACATTTTAGATTGTTTACTTACATTAAACTTTCTATTTTTTTTCTAGTTTTTACATTGATCTCATATCGCAGCCAGGCACCTACAAATGTACTCTGATCACATACTCCATTATAAGGATATGTTGTCAATTTTTAAAAATACAAGGAGACTCTTCTCCACTGTAAAGCGTCTACTAAAACCACCAGAATCCAACAACAACAAACTCCAAACTCTATTATGGTCACTGCTCTGCTATTTTGAATTTTTTTCATTCTAAAATTACCAACATCCATGAACAGCTGGCCTCTGCAAACATCACCTAGGCCGACATGCTAGCAGTAAGTGTCACAAAACTATCTTCACCAGCTGTTTTATGTGACTTCAGTCTTCCAACTGAAGACTACATTTTTAAACGTATCACTAAATCAGATTCCTCCACATGTCATCTGGATCCCATCCCTATTTCCCTAGTCAAAGCATGCTTGCCTGCCTTAAAGCGTAACTCTCGCCGAAATGCAACCTAGGGTCTTTTTGTGAATATACCTGAATCAAACTTTCGTTTAAAAGCATAATTACGTTGGAAGCGCCACTTTTAAGCTTGACCGTATTGTCATTTTCGGGTCAAATGGTCTTTTGAATGAGAGTGCTAGGGGCACTACTATTTTGATGCAAGATCGCATCAAAATCGCTATTTTTAATATGTTTGTGAATATGTTTCGCCTGGTGTGAAAACATGAAAGTAGCCTACCTAGCTGTCTCCGAGACATTGGTAATGGGAAACATTTGTAACGTTTGTATTCCAACTTTTGTCCTAAGACTCTACATACACATTTCGACTGTCAATACAAAACATATAGGCTAAGCATCAGCATCTGGGAGAGCTGCCTCTGTCTATTTAGATGCTCATATTATTACAAATAGGCCTGGTTGAAACGTTTTTTTATTCTGCTCGAAAGGTAGGCTACTGTCAGCCCAAGACCCAAACATCATCCGGGCATATGCATTAGCCTAGAGTATAAGGCTGAATCTTTGAATAGGCCATAGCTGATTTGTCCGTGTTCCGAAGCCAGCAAAGTTACATTATTTTGAGTGGCAGCAAAGGCAGCCAATCAGCGTCAAGTGCTTGCATTTCGTAATAGGGTTGCCAGTTAAGCCCGAAAGGATGCCAAATATGTGCAAAACCAAGCATTGAAAATCCCCCACCCTAACATAGCTTTCTGAGAGAGGATTTTAGGAAGCTTCTAAGGCATTACAGACCTAACCAAAATGTTGTTTTGGTTATGTCTATATGTCACATAACAGAACAAGAATAAATACCGCGTCCAATCATTCTGTGTCACCTTTAAAGGTGCCATGTATAAGAATTGAGGTAAAAATATCCAAAAAATGAGCTACACACATCAAAAGAATGAGAAGAAATAAGGGTGATGATGTCATTAAAAAAATGACAAGGTATAGTGCTGCAGAGATATCAACCTGAATTAGCATGCTAAATTACTAGCCACAGCCCGACAGGTGTCATAATACCAGTTTCGGCCATGGGAGGCGGTATGCGGGCAACATAACCGCCAGCCAAACTGCAATACACGTGTCTCGGTTGTTACTCTAGGGTAGACCAACTCACTTTCTGGAGGTATATTGCCCCCATCTTTTATGGAATGTGTAGTATGAATTGATTTTTTGGCAGACATTACACATGGCACCTTTAAGGTGATGAATGCTTTCATCCCATGCACTTTGGAGAAAGTCAGAGGCCAGCTGGAAAAGAAAGTGTTCTATGTGGACTCGTTCCAAATGACTGCTATATGGCAAGGCTCATACAGGACCAGTGATGCCAGTAACGCGTTACTTAGTAACGCGTTAGTCTATTTTGACCACTTTTTTCAGTAACGAGTAATCTAACACGCTACTATTTACAAACCAGTAATCAGATTAAAGTTACTTATCTAAGTTACTGTGCGTTACTATTTTTGTCATTTTCCTTAATAAAAAGATATATTCTTTGCTTTCTTCTTGTCTTGGGGATTAATGTCATGTAGGCTATGCTCACGTTGTCAGCATGAGCACAATTCACGTGTAAAACCACGCAGCGACACAAACGTAAACAATGGAGGGAGAGAGAGAGATGCACAATTCATCAGTCATTACTTTGAGTTTGTGTCAGCTAAACATGACAACATTAAGGTACATTGTACATTCTGTGCTGGCGACAAAGTGCTGTCTAGCTAGACATCCCAAGTCTCCCGAAGTTTTGGGAGTTTCCCACATATTGATAGCGGCTTCCTGACGCCCGCAAATTACATAAAATCTCCCGGAACCTAGAGCGAACAAGAGCACGCAAGCCAGACCGGACTTCAAATCGCGTGTACAAATGAGCTTGTACGCACACAACGGAGAGGGAGAGAGAGAGGAGTGGTGCATTTGTGCCTGAACCGCATCCAAGACAGAGAGCATCCTGGTCTGTTTTGCTAAATGAACCAATCAGTTTTCAGTGTAAGTGTGCTTCTTTTCTCCCAAACTTAATTAATCAGTTCAGTCTACGGTGTTCATTTTAGGACATCCTCAGACTCAGGTGTCAGACTCAGAAAAACGTCGGTCATCTTCAGACAAAACTGCCTCAGCGTCAGAAAAACCTCTGTCATCTTCAGACAAAACTGCATCAGCATCAGAAAAACATCTGTCATTTTCAGACAAAAGTGCCTCAGCTTCAGAAAAACTTCTGTCATCTTCAGACAAAACTGCCTCAGAGTAAGAAAAACCTCTGTCATCCTCAGATAAAACTGCTTCAAACCAAACTGCCTCAGAAAAACATCTCTAAGGAGTCAGGTCTCAGAAAAAAACTGTCAGAAAAAAGTGGAGTCAGGTCTCAGAAAATCAGGTCTCAGAAAAGTATTAAGTATTAAATAAAGACAAATGTGCTATGCCATGATGTAATACGATATAATACCATTGTAAAACGTTAACAGTTGTCATTGTCATTGCACAACAATAATAGACAGACATAAAGATAGACAGGTACTTGAAATGTAATCCCCAGGGGACAATAACTGCAGCGTTGTTGAATTCATTTGATATGAGATGTTATCTTAACTTATTTAGAGAAATGTGCCTTGTTGTTGGTACCTGCTATTTCATGTATTATCATAATGGTATTATATGGTATTACATCATGACATAGCACATTTGTCTTTATGGGGGTTTGGGAATAATGATGTGATGATAATGATGCAGGTTTCTTACTGGTAGGTAGTGTACAACTGGGAAACGGTTAGCAAAAGTAAGAAATAATGGTCCAGGTGTCGTTCTGGACTTTCGTGGTGGAAAAATGTTTAACCCACTTTTCCCTAGCTCATTGAATGCACCGTAATCCCCTACCTAAAAAACTAATTATTTTGCTGTATGTAGTACGTAGCTTACTCCGGTATGTGCCTTACAGCAGCTGCTAATGTTACTAGCGAAAGTGAGGTTAGCTAAAGTTACATCCATGGATTTCCTACAATGTGTATACCATTGGATCACTTTCTACCTTTACTTATAATTTCTACATCTAACCAAAGCACCAAATATAACATGCCAGTGACCAGGCTTGGAATTTCACCATTCTGGGGGGCAAGGCCACTTGGCCTTCAGTTGGGCATATTTGGTGGGGGCACAAAAGGCCACATGGGCACCAAGGCCAAAGTTAACTATACAGTAGTAGGCTATAAAATGATCAAAGTTGTATTTAGCCTATTCACTGCAGTAGACCTGCATCATTGTATGAAACATTACAAAAACATGAAACATGACATATTACATATAACTGTAAATCATCTGATCATCTAATAAAAACAGATGTCTAGGCTATATATAACATTTATTTTATATTTGGCCTGCTATGAAATCATGTATTGAACCATTTAAATTTAAGCACAGCTCATCTTTAAGAAACTCAAATAGCCTAGATGCATGCTTAGCATTTTGTGAGGCTACTTTCATAAACTCTTAGTCAGCTGTCCTCTGATTTACCAATATCTAGGCGATATTTGTAACATTTATTTTGTATTTGGCCCGTTATGAAATCATGTGGAAGAATTTAAACACATTGTAAAACTTAAAGCCCAAATTTGGAGACATCAATGCATGTCGAAATTTACTGCAAATTCAAAACTGGATTACTCTGCAACGGCTAACTGTACAGGGGACTGCTTTACACCTTTATGTTCGGTAAGGTCTGCTGTTTATTCTGATATGTGGTTTGTCATGTGTTAAAAGAAGGGTTCGTAAAGTATTCCACCGAGATGAATGGGTAGGGAGATCATGGACGCAAAACCTTCAGTAGAATGTATGATTAAATTGAAATATATTATTTACTTTTCTCGCGAACCGTTCAACACAGCAATTATCGGCTAACATCGTTTAAAAGCTGAGAAAAAGCTCTTTCATGTGACATCACTTGTGATGTCTGTGTGATGAATAGGCTACTTCGCGAGTAGTTCAACTGAGAAGAATGGGTGAATTTTGACGCACTTTCTTGCGATGTCACTTTCTCCACTGCGTAAAAGACTAAATTAATTTGCGCTGTGAATGCTAAGATTATTTTGACAGGCCGCAGGCTAAATAGAAATCGCTATTAGTAGGACACAAAGCAGAATATTGAAAGAAGGGGGCACCAAGGCCACCGTGGCCTGTAAACCTATGATTTTCAAAGGGGCTTCACGGCCAACGCAAGGGGCTACCACGGCCGTCGTCGCCGCCGTGAAATTCCTACCCTGCCAGTGACAGAATAACGTATTAAGCATAATATTAAACTCACCGTTCTGTATCCGTCGTCTTCTTCTGTCCCCACAATAACTTTTCATTTGAGACTTTTTTGTCTGACTGTTTTTTTGACAGCGTTTTTCTGAGACCTGATTTTCTGAGACCTGACTCCACTTTTTCTGACAGCGTTTTTTCTGAGACCTGACTCCACTTTTTCTGAGGCAGTTTGGTTTGAAGCAGTTTCATCTGAGGATGACAGAGGTTTTTCTGAAGCTGAGGCAGTTTTGTCTGAAAATGACAGATGTTTTTCTGAGTCTGACACCTGAGTCTGGTTTTTCTGAAGGTGAGGCAGTTTTGTCTGAAGATGACAGAAGTTTTTCTGACGCTGATGCAGTTTTGTCTGAAGATGACAGAGGTTTTTCTGACGCTGAGGCTGTTTTGTCTGAAGATGATCAATGTTTTTCTGAGTCTGACACCTGAGTCTGAGGATGTCCTAAAATGAACACCGGATCAGTCAGTGTATCTAGGAACAGGAGCGTGATGGCAGCGTCAGTGCCCCTCAAAAGGGAAGATTTAAGACCCATTTCACATCAGACTACACAAAAGTGTACCCAATTGTCTCAAAAGATTAAAACATAATGATAATCTTGCACACTGCACTGTTTGTAACAGCGACTTTAGCATTGCTCACGGCGGGTTAAATGATTGCAAAATACTTGTTGAGGTGAGTTTAACAAGTGTAATTTAATTTGCATATTACTCAGGCCTATACAATATGGCTAGTTGCCAAGGCTACATGAAAAACAAATCTACAAAAAATCTACATATTTTACTATAACAATTTCTATCAATAGGCCTTCCTTATTTGGTGTACTTAGACATTATTGAACAAACATCTGAATTTCAGTATCTAAGTAGGTTAGGTTGGGATGTCTGCTATACATTGCTGTTAAAATGCACTTCCAGTATAGTGAGTGTTGGCAAAACCAGTTATCATTTTTATGTTGAGGCGGTGGGGGTGTTGTCGGCAGCTGCTGAAAGTAACTAATAAAGTAACTTGTAATCTAACTTAGTTACTTTTAAAATCAAGTAATAAGTAAAGTAACTAAGTTACTTTTTAAAGGAGTCATCAGTAATCAGATTACCTTTTCAAGGTAACTGTGGCAACACTGTACAGGACAGACTACACAAGGTCATTATTGTCAAGATAAGTTTTGTTTCCAACTAGCAACAATGCTTTTCTATTCTACAGATCTTTCATGAGGCATAAAAATTTGCACTTTTGGAGATGGGCCTGTAGCACAGTTGACCATCCCCAGATCAGGCGGCAACCACACATTTGAGAAGGGAGATTGCCTGCACACTGGTGACAGAATCATGTGTGTGTATCCTCCTCTTTAAGGTGTAGAGGAGTCCTTCTCTTCTCTTTGAGATGTAGTCTATGTGAGAATAATGTTGAATATAATCTGTTAGAAAACTTAGAACATCGGCTAACTAGCGCCAGATTTCTAAGTGCAGGGGACAAGCTGAGATGAGCTATGGGACATACGTTCACACTCGGTATCATGTTTCAACACACTTTAGGTCAATATCACACTGGAATTCTCCTTTAAGATAAATACTTTTTGTATTACACAATAAAATAAAATATGCAAATGAGGCAATATATTGTTAAATATGCATACATATACATTATTCCTCATAAAGAACAGATAAGTTGGTACACACCAATTACTCATTTGAAACATTATTTTACAAAATTCCAAAAGAGAGAACGACTCAGTGTTTCCCATACTGTCCATTGACTCATTTGTGGCGGCGCACTACAATATCAACACTGACCAAGACACAATGATTTTCTACAGTATACTATTTAAATTGGATGGAATTACTTTATTGTAGAGCTATGTGCACCTTTGCACAGCCTCTCCTTGTGTCTCAACAAACCCACATGCACGTTTAAAGAAAACATTAACAATCCTGCAATTGTTGGCATAAAAGTCGACTGGCTAAATTGTGCTGAAATCTCCATCATAACCACGCTGCGCTTATTTGTTAAAAACTGTTGCATTCAGCAAACCTACCACCACAAATACAACTAAATTCTGTGGGAAACACTGAAACTAATCCACAGGATCTACATCACTGACACTGTTATCAGACACATAACAATTGTACTGGCTCATCAGCAACTCAGGAGTGAAAAGATCAATATTACCACTTCATGATATCTGCATAGCGCTGGGAGACAAGCTCACACAGTGTCTCCCAGCTCTACATGCGCTGACTGGGTGCGATACAAGCAGCAAAATATCAACCAAACTTGCAGCTCTGAACACTGTCCACAAACCAGACAACTCTTCTCTGATTCTCAATTTCAACTGTCCACAGTTAACAGAGAGTGCAATACTGGACTTTCTTAATTTAATTTATATAGTGTATTTAGTATTTAGTTTTGTTAGTTTTCTTATCTTTCTTATCTTCTACTGTCTTTATTGTACAGTGGAGTTTAGTTATATGTTTATACTTATACTTATGTTTACCATTTCTGCTGTAAGTGCATGTTGTGTGTGATGTCTGTATGCTACTGAGACCCTTGAATTTCCCCTTGGGGATCAATAAAGTATCTATCTATCTATCTATCTAATACAAATGGAGGAAACATTCTTGGTCAAATGTCTCAAACCATCAACGGACATGGAGACATTTGACCACCTACGTATTGCTGCGTTCTACAGTAATGCCCTTAAGGTGGACTTTGATAGGGCCGTTTGCACCTCAACTAATGCAAGACAATATACAAAGAGCCTATTATCAACAGCAACTTCGGGTTCAAGGATCATTTACAGACGCCACCTTTAACCTAAATGCAGATGCTTATGGTTTTGTAAGAAAGGCCAGTTTATTAGTCCCTGAGATTATAATCTAAAAACCTGAAGGTTTGCCAGATCCCTGCTGGTGTGGCAATGTACATGTAAATCAGGTTTATAGGTTTATAGTATACTTGCGTACACAAGGAATTTTGTCTCTGCATTTATCCCATCCGTGAATTAGTGAAAACACAGAGCACACAGTGAACACACCGTGAGGTGAAGCACACACTAACCCGGAGCAGAGCTGCCTTGCTACAGTGGTGCTCGGGGAAGTGAGGGGTTAGGTGCTCAAGGCCTTGCTCAAGGGCATTTAAGCCGTGGATGTGGGCATGAGAGAGCAGTGCTCAACCACTTCCCCTACCCACATTTTTCCTACTGGGTCAGGGATCGAACCAGCAACCCTTCGGTTACAAGTCCGAACCCCTTACCAGTAGGCCACGGCTGCCCCAAGTGTGCACACAAGAATGGGTGTCCCTATCATCCACACTGATCATCTAAACACTATCAAAAATATCAAACCAGAATTCTTACGGTCATTGTAAACATTGTGATCACCTCAGACAATCTACAGCTTCTTTTTTTAAAGTATATTTTTTGGGGCTTTTTTATGCCTTTAATGCAACAGGAGAGTGACAGGAAGCGAGTGGGAGAGAGAATCGAGGTGGGATCCGAAAAGGACCACGGGGCGGGAATCAAACCCGGGTCGCCGGCGAACGGTGCAGGTGTCCCAGCCAGTTGCGCCACGGCTGGGGCCAGAAAATCTGCAGCTTCAAGAGTTTATATGTACGCATGTTTAATGAGATATTACCTAATTTGCATATTTTATTTTATGTATATTTTATTTTTAAGACAAAGTGTAATACAAAAAGCATTTATCTTAATATGAAGATTAAACTGGTAGAAATGTATGAGGATATCTATAAAGGGAAAAAAAGTCCCATTCACCTGTGTGATAATAGTGTAATAGACTTTCGTACCGGATGTACCGAGGTTTTGGCACACATCCCACATTGTTCAATGGGGTCATATTAGTCTATAACAGTTGAGATATTATCCTCTAAATGAAGTGCATACAAATCTTACCCAGGACCTAGACTAAAGTTCACATTAAAATTGTTGGACATGAAAGTCCACATGGACTACAAATGAACTACAATGTGATGACAAAAGAGACGATGAGCCCCCAGCTGGGCAATTCAGGTAGCAAAATCTCGCCCCAGTTTCTCACCTCTCATGCCGCCTTCAAGCCCCATCGGATTATTCAGAAATCCGGACCTTAGAGGAAAGATAGAGGAAAAATGACTTAAACGCAAAGGCAGGTCGGATTCTTTGCTCAGAGACTCATCAATATAGAAAATAATACATGACTGTCAGGCTATTGGGTCTAACATAACACATTACATAAGTCTTATTTTTCTATATTTATATGTACTTTTATATGTTTTCTATTGTTTTCTATTATATATATACATACATATATGTATTTAAATGTTTAAATCAGATTATTTGTCCAGCAATGTTTGGTACATACCTTAGGACTTAAGACTTAAAACTGTCCATCTTTCACATAAAGTCTAAATTACCCAACCCAATTGTTTTCAGGTACTTCACTGTAACTGTAAATACTTTATTTACACTGCAACACTTTGTGAAGACCTACATGCATGGCCTTGAACTTGTGTCTTTAACAGACAGCTTTGACTTTCATATTGTCCTTCCCTCCCTCCTATTGGCATGATTCCTCAGCCCATGGGTGTCATTTGACCATTGTTCATTTGATCCCCTACGCGTGGCAGCAATCAAACACAAATAAAAGAAACACAGTGGCTTTTCTGTGGTGAGAGGCTCATTTGACACCTACTTTCATGAGGTGTCAAAAGCAAGTACTTGTAGAGATTAACTTACTGTCCACATAGAGGATGGCAAAACAGGTGGACTCTATCAGAGGACCTATGACATCTGCCTCACATTCATTCATTTTCTTGTTCTAAAGAGGCAAGTTAAGAATCTCTTTTAAAATGCATCCATCCAATCATCCATCTGGTAAATTTGTCATTTTCTCCCTCTGTGGACGCGTGCAAGGTGACACTGATCTCCTTACGTGATGCACATTAATTTTTAATCATGACCACTGGTGACCTGTGTGGTCCATTGCTCACGCACGTGCCCTCTGCTGAACACACCTTCTGTTTGATGAAGCAACACTGCCTACACCATGACTAGACTCAAGTAGACGAAGGATGAAATTACACAAATACCACATAATATTCAAGCCTTCAGGGCTGAAATACTGCCTTTGACCCATGACATACAACATTCACTGTCAGCTATATTACAAGGAAACTTTATCTTTTGATGAATGTGTTAATGGTACTGTAAGTAGCCAAAGAAGCCAAATTAGACCAAAGAATAAATAAGCAGCACACATCCTAGAAACCCAAAACGTTGATGAATGATAGAGAGTGTAGAGAGTTTTTGTTGAGTATTTAGTGAGTTAATGTCTCACTAAACATTTCATTTGTTTTCTTCAAAAGCACACTATGTCTTAAATATCTCTCAGAAATGTGTTTTTGGAGAATTTTTAATTTTTTTTGTCACATTTCTACCTCTCTCTTTAACTCACAATGATTAATCACTATACCAGAGTATGATTCATGTTTCAACACTGTAAGTTTCCAGGTGGTTTTAGAGACATAATTGAAGTATTGCTATTCCTCATTGCATATTCCTCCGCTACTGGCACTCTGGCTAAGGTAACCTTTGTCATTTTGGACACCTTTCCTTACGTCAAGAAAATACACAGAAACTGAGAAAATACTGATATTGATAAATACTGATATAAATGATAATTATTTTGCACGTGAAGACTAATACTGCCTTCACATCGACCGTAAACTTGGAGGACCCGACTTTAAAAATCTGACCTCCAAAAAAAGGTGTGTTCATGAGATCAGCTCAGAAAATAAATACAGGAAATGCATAAGTAAGTTATTGGAACTGCTTACTATGGTTGAACAAGAAGGGAAATGTCTCGGGTGAGTGTTTCTATCTGCTGTGCTAATTTAGTGATAAATGACCTTGCCTATTTGTATTGAGAGTGAGATTTGCCTACATAGTGATTTGCATTTATTTGTCAAAGCATTTGCCATTACTTCAAAATATTGAGAAATTACTTTTATGTTGTGCTCAAGTAAAACTAAAACCATTATACATGTGTGTATAACTAATAACTGTATATATGTTAAATTCATCTGCAAAATAATCCTTGGTCAGTCACCGTGTTTTAATGAACATTTGAACTATTATTACACATAAATATAATCTGACATCAAATTAATCATGGCCGAAAAGGCCACCCATAGCTCACCCTGTCACTTTAGAACAAAGGAATTATGAGTTGATCCAGGCTACTTTGCCACAACCATAGCATTTCTCGATCACAGATCATTTACATGTTGATATAGCCATAACATTGCTGAGAATGTCTGAGGAAAATAGCTATTGCTGAAAGTTGTGTTTTACTGTTAGCCTGATCAACCATATCATATCAGAACTTTATACACCCGACTGATCCTGTCCCATCTTCACCAGTTTCACTTTTGTTGTCGCATTTTTTTCCACGGCTCCCCTACAGCTTTGGGGTGCATATTTCAGAACCGTCTCTTTGGTCTTTTCGCTGGCTCTGCCATGATGAATATCTAAAAAATCAAGCAATCGCTGCTTGTTCTTATAGCTAGTCGGCATAGCTAACCAGTGCTTGAGGGCCGTGTGTATATTGAATTGCCCTAAAGCATTTTGCGTTTCTCACTCGTTTGTCACGATTTCTTGATTCAGACTTTGCCGGGACGCTAGTGCATATCTTGCAAGGCTTGTTTTCTGCTAGGAGATGGTAGGGGGAGCAGGAAAAGCTACCATTTTTGCCACAACAGGTCATTTAACCATCACAATAATTTCTAAACTGTTTTATTAAGTTGAAAATGTTGCATAGTTCTCCTTTATAGGCAACACATATACTTTTTCACATAGATTCTGACCAGGGGTGGAGCTTGGGGGGGTGCGGGGGGTGCGTCACGCCCCCGGCCCGGGACCCGCAGGGGCCCGGTGCGAGGGCGCCCCTCCCCCACCTCCGGGTAAGGTGGGACGGGCCTCTCCCACGGCACAAGGCCGGAGGAGCTATGATCATGCAAACGGTTTCTTTTCAATAATTTTCATCAGAGTGGGACGTATTAGGCTTAGGCCTATAGGTTGCCCCAGTCAGGACGAGTTATGACTCACGGTTGCTGAAAAGTTTTGAAATTTACTTTGATGATTTAGTAGGTGTAAAATATTGAATAAAATGTTCTGCTGTATGACTGGCTTTATTTTAACTCTCATATTGAACTTTACGACGTGCAAATTTACAAAATTGGATCAACGATACTGTCTCCTACAGGCGTCAATGAGAGAACACTTACACTTAGCCTACATGATTTTGGTTTCGATTTTCTAATTGGAGTAAGTCTTTGTGACAACACGTCATGATACATTTGATAATGTTTGTGTGGGGATGTGGGGATTTCTGGTTTATGTGCCCACCTGCACTGGCAACCAGTGTGGCTTGTGTGACTGCAAGCGTGGTCACATGGGGCAGGTCACATGACTAACTAGGAAGTTATAAAGTTTGGTTTGTTGAGAGCTCACATTCTCTTGTTGCTGCCACCACTTGCTCTTTGTGACTGTTAAGGTCCCCTGTCATGCAGGGTGAATGCTAGAACCATGTGTTTCACTCTTCATGGAGGACACTGAAGTGATATTAAGATTTATGAGTGCTGGGCTACAGACACTGATGCTCTGCACTGGAATGTTCCTTTCTTCCTGTGTCACTGTGCTGTGGGGAGTAGTGAACGCTTTTGGAAAAGACCAGGCCAGCCACTGTTTTACTGTTAGTTTTTGGGTTTGTTTGTTTGCATTCATTTTGTTTGTCTTTTTGTTTGTTTGCATTGTCTCTCTGTAACTGCTGGGACTAACATCACTTGCTTAAGCTCGCACGCTTACAGCTGGGAGCTGGCTGTTCCTCTTTTGTCCTATCATATAGGCAGTCTCTGTACAAGGCCAGATCCGCAACTCAGTACTGCTCCTTTCGGGTTAGGTGCCACATGGAGGGAGAGATTTTCTCGGTGTGTACTGGTAAACAACACGGTGGGGTATTTTGTAGTGGTATCCTGTAGTGGTATTTGCTTCTTGTGTTTGCAGTGCTTGCCGTGTTGCATTCTTTTGTGGTGCTGGGTTTGCGGTCTCTCTCTCTCCCTCTCTCACCAGGGCCCCTCTCCAAGACGGGAGCTGTGTGTGCTGACCCGACCTTATTAGCCTGAGGAGTCTCAGCCAGTTATCCCATGCAGTCTTTCTTACTTACACACAACTTACATTCTGGATTGTATTTATACTATTTGTAATAAATTTGAGTATTTTGTATATGCCTTTTGTTAACTGTTCCTTTGTGGGGAAGGCCAAGAACCAGCCACGTTAGAGAGCTTATAGGTTTCTCCCGCCTGGGTTTAGGGGGTGGCGTAGTCAGAGTAGGTATTCTGCATGTCAGGTACCACATTTGATAGGGCTGTAACGATATACGATTCAAACCCGAAATCGCGACATTCATATCCACGATACCAGAGAATGTCTAATAAGGGGAGAACCTTCACTCTCGGAACTCTTCCGGTGTGGTACTGCATCTAGGGGCGCTCGCGGGCGAGTCCAGAATGAATGGAGGTCTATGGAGCTGTACCTCTCAAAATCCACTTTCTCGGGATATCATTTTTTTTCAAGTAATTTGAATATTGTATTCAAAAGGGGACAAAGACAATACACTTGGTTGAGTATTATATTTTTTAAAGTCACTTAATTGTTCTAAAAAGCCTTTCAAACGTGTCAATGACGTCATTCATTAGCATGATCATAGCATAGCATAGCATCAATGCTAGCGTGTTATGGGCAACAACGACCCAACCTGTAAGAAAACGAAAGGACATGACTCCTGGATTATTTCACTTTTGATTGATACTCCATATCCATTTTGCGAAAAATAAAATAAAATCTGAGGGTTTCAGTTGTTAAAGGTGAAAACAATAAATGTAGCCATGTAGCTCCATAGGACCCCATGTATTTTGGACTGCGGCCCATGATCGCCATCTAGGTGAACTCTGGTGAACTGCAGCCAAATTCGGTTTGTATGGGATTAATAGAGAGTGGGGAGGCTCTCCGTAGACGGGCTCTGACGATACTGTGTCGCGGTGTGAAAAGGCAGAATCGCGACACACCCTTTCTAGTGTTTCACGCACTGCTTTGCAGCTTACGCCGTCGCAAAAGCAACCCACATCTCCCGCTTTACTTATCGGTAGCCTACGTTGTCCAAAAACAAATAAATAAATAATAATTTCATACCTCTTCTTGCTTTCATTGTAGACTATGTGTGCAACTTTACCAAACAGTATAGAAGTAAACCCCCTCTCCTTGCCCCGCTCTCTCTCGCGCTCCCTCCCTCTCCTGCTCAATGAACACGCGCGACTTAAATAAAACATTCACAATCTTGAAAGCAAGGACGCATAGAAGACGACTAGCTAAATTACTATTAAATCCGCTTAGCATCATTAGCTATCATTGCTACACATATTTGTTTAAAACTCTTGCATTGAAGTTGACTGATCATCTCAATACCAACGTTTCCCAAAAGGGCCTGTCCCAAAGAGAACAAGTATTACCTTGAAACTTAAACACACATGGGGAAACTGAACAGTCCAATCAGTTGACTATGACAGGCTAAGCTAGCCAACTATGCTACTTTGTTTACAACATTTCCAGGTGAATTAAAGAGGTAGAGTTGTAATAAAAAATAGTAGGCCTAGGCTATAGGCTAATCTGCATAAAGTGTGCTGTCATAAATATCAGTCATTCAGAAAATATAAAGGATATAAAATAAAAAGATATATTATATTGTAATCTTCTGGTGTTCTAAGGGAGGCTATTAAAATGTTATTTAATAAAATGTCTAGCCCCCCCCCCAAAAAAAAAAAGAAAAATCGAGATTCATATCGAACCGTGGGTCAAAAATCGTGATACATACCGAATCGTGAGGTTGGTGTATCGTTACAGCCCTAATGTTTGATCGTTGTTTTGGTATGAAGCATCTTTTACGTTAACCTGACCCTAGCCAGATGAATTTCGCTCCGCCTAGCTCCACTCATCCATCTGGAACCGATCCATTGAAGTGTTGCTTCAGAAGGCTGGGCCTAATCAAAAAATGCTTGCATATGATTGAATAAGCCACTTGTCCGTCATCTGTTGACGTGCTACTTCAACCACTCACATCGAAGCCAACCGCTAATAACAGTCTCACAGTCGCTTCTACGCTATGTCACATCTATGAAACTCCCGCCCTGCGTCCTGATTGGCTGAACCATAAAGTCGGTTGCAGAAATCACTCTCAATGGAAGAGGTCCCAGATGGATGTGAGTGAAGGTAGGCGGAGCTAAGCGGAACGAAATTCATCTGGCTAGGGTCAGGTTACTTTTACGTAGCCTAATGAATGCGCTCTAGAAAGTGAAAGTAGCCTAACCTAGGCCTACGCTCTGTGTCTGAGCTGTCTGTGCACGTCCGCAATTGTTTACGTTCCTCAAATGGAGAACACATCAATCCCATGGTATTATTTGCCCTAAAATGCATGAAACATGCAAGTTCAAAATCCCACCGGTAGCCGCGTTACATCTCCGTTTCATATTTGCCTAGGCTACTATAGCCTACAATAAATTGAACGAACTCAACTGACAACAGGTATATATTCGGTCATTGAGACTACAGAATACAGTACAACAAACTTTCTGTCTTTCTGAAGTTTATTTTTGTATTCCGGGGTACAGTAGCCTAATTGCATAATGTCTTGACAATAGTTTTTCTTACCAGCTTGCTGTTAACTGACTGCGCCGCTCTGAACTTTCCTGCCAGGTTTATGACGTAAACCGCATCTCGGCTCTGGCATTGCCTAAACTCATCGTGTGGGAAATCAGATTATCTGTCAATATTGCGCTTTGAAAGTAAGGGATATTTGCTCAGTAATAGTAGGCTACATTTTGTAACATTTATAGAGAAACCGAGGGGAAGTTAAATTAGAAATTAGAATCGTTGGAAATTGAAAACACATACAAAAAAATATTCGGGGCTTTTGAAAGAGATTCGGGGCTTGAGCCCCGAAACCACCCCCCCCCCTCCGCCAATGCAACCACCCAGCAGTAACTTCTGCATTTAGTGAGATTTGCACCGCCCTAATTTTATTTTTGACTCTTCCGTCACCGTTGCAACCTCTGGTGAGCTCATTCTCTAAGTTAAAGATCATTAAAACCACCATAGAGAATGAGAGAGCAAAGAAAATGGACATACACAGAGCATCGTGGATGAGTTAAGCAGAAGCATAAGGCTCGTCGTTATGCCCTTCAAATAGTGCTGCGTATTATTGTTGTTTTATTATTAGGGGTCATGCATAATGTTTTTGTCGTTGTTCTCTTGGTTACACTTCATGTACGTTCGACGGACTTCAAAATTACATAGTTGCTCTCCATGGCGCTGACGCTTGTAAGACCTGCTGTTGCGGGCATGTGTAGCCTATGTTGTAAAATTATGTTATGATGAGTTTAATAAAGGGCCCGGTCATGTGCCCCGCCCCCGGCCCGGCTCTGACTTGTTCCGCCACTGGTTCTGACATAGGCAATATCCTCTAATAAGGATAGAGCTACAGTTGTCATTAGACTCATTACTCATTGTCATTAGTATTGCATAGCATGTCATGTGTGCATGCTTGCATGTCCATTTTAGCCTGGGTGAACCCAGACAAACCTGTTCACAATTGTTGAGGGTTTTTGGTTATTCGGGCTCCTTTCAAATTCAAATTTGCTTAAAGGTTCCTTTGGGTTCACCCAGACTATGTTCATTTATTTAATGACATAGACCTTGAATTGTTACCTCCAATAAGGCATGTTTCTCATTACTATGCAATTAAATTTAAGCCTAACCATTTTAGGCCAAATAAGGCATACAGAGGGCCTTATTTGACCCATTACATCTCAGATGGGCCAATTCAGGCCGCAGTCCAATAGTGTTATGATGGTACAGAACTAATCCAAAGTACCTTGGGGTGGGACAATGCTTCATGAACATATCCAAACAATCCATCTAAGTGTCAGCTACAGCAGCCAGTAGCAGGTAAACAGTGTGTGAAGAGGGGGCGGTGCCAGACAGATCCCAATTCCCAAAATGAGGAAGAAGGTGTAAAGTTACGTTTAAGTAATTTTTAGACAATAACAGGATTGTTTCATGAAGGGAAAAAAATCTGAATGTATATTTTAGAGGAACAGAAAAAAGATGTGTAATAAGAGGATAAACTGCTGGAGTCCATCTTCACAAATCAGGACATTGTTGGCCATGTGCAACAAAGGAAGAGGTGACCTCAGCCTTAAAGAGAGCAAACTGTGCTGGCACAAGGCAACGCTGTTTCAGTTTCATGCTCAAGGAGGCATGCTGGTATGACCAGGCAAGACCAGGCGTGCTGGTAAGACCAGGTCAAGGTGCACCAATGCCGTCTCCCAGGTGAAGCAAGGACCGTGGATGAGATGGGAGGGAGTTGAGAAGAGAAAGTTTCATTATACAAGCCACATATTCCATCCTGCTATCTTTCAACAACCTTAGTTAAAGGAACCATATGTAAGAAATGTATTTCAATTAATCATAAAATGGCCCTGATATGTCACTAGACATTAAGAAATCATGTTCATTTCAAATACTTATATCACTGACAACAGTAGTCCGGCCAGGATATTGTCATTTAAAAAGTGAAGTTGCAGCCCTCAACTGATGTTGTGTTTTGTCATGTAATGTGTGTTTTGGCCTGATGCGCCACCCTCCACCTATCTACTAATCACAAAGTCAGTAGTGTTTCAGCATCCGGGTTGGTAACCTCAAGTCAGGGGGGAGGGGGAGGGGATACACCGCTCTACAGTAATTTGAAAGTGATTGCAGTACCAGTTTTGGCCACAATCTTACATATGGTTCCTTTAATGGAATGTTTCTAGGAACCCACATCACAAAAGACCTCACATGGACAATTGACTCAACTTGTCCACCGAGCTGATTGTGTCCTTCTATCATTGCTCTATACTACATTGCAAATATAATAATAAATAATAAGAATAATACATTTTATTTGTTACATAGCGCCTTTCAAAGCACCCAAGGTCGCTTTACACACTAGACATTTACGCGTAAGACAAAATGCCAGACGGAGCGGCGTAGTCGCCAGCGTTCCCGTGACATCAAGACAAACAAACAAATTTACAAAAGACACACAAGACCAAGACAAAAGATGCCTGATGGAGCAGCGTAATCGCCAGCGTACCCGAGACACCTAACAGTAGACATACAAGACAGACAACAAACAAAAATGAACAAGTAATAAAATAAATAAATAAATAAGAAATTAAAATAAAGAAAAGTCTGTGTTAACTTAACGTTAGTCCCACTCAGTCCAAGGGCAATGATATGGCGTAGCTACAGCTGTGTCTTCAGACCAACCTGGAGGATTTAACGTTAACAGTGATGTTAGTAGGCCCTAGAAGCTACTTGTAACAGTTATACTATATATTGTATTACAATATAGTTATGTCAACTGTACAGCAGCAGACAGAGCCTTACAGAAAATGGTCAACACCGCCAAGACAATAATTGGACTGCTCCTGCCCTGGAAGACACCTTCAGGTCACGCTGCCTGTGCAGAGCCAAAACATTCTGAAGGACACAACTCACCCATAACCATCTCTTCTCTCTGCTGCCATCAGGAAGGCGTTACAGGACCCTTCCAGGTTCAAAATTATCTTCTATCCCAGAGCAATCACTGATTATTTAGCTTTTACATTTTTAAATGTTATTTATTACCTTATGTTCACTGTCTCAGGGGCTGCACAGCAAATTCTGATCCAAAAAATGGAGATATGTTTGTATGTCAATATCTGCTTGTATAAGCCCATCGAACTGTGAAAACAAGTTTTGTCCCAGAACAGCACGCTACAACTCAGGAACAAGTGAATTCGATTGACTTCTTTGCCACTTTGTTTCCCAGGAAATATTTTAGTGGATACGTGTTTCAATGAAGCCATAGGACCAAATGGTTGTTGGATCACTAAAGTAACTTTTATAACATCCGTTTGTCCTTGTGTGAGTTGTGAGTATTAACAAGTTTACAGCTTCTAAATGGTTTGCTGATTTGAGGTCTTTATTTATTAATTTTAATTAGGATGCTGGAATGTGGCCTTTTCAACATTTTTTTGGTGGAGCCCACTTATTGCAACCACATGTTGCACTCACCGTGACTTTTTCAGCCTTGTATGGTCAAGCAGTTCAAAGGCTTCTGCCTCATTTGTATTGCATCTTCCTGTAACAACAAACCAGTGTTTCAGTGCATCTGCAAAGACAACAAAAGGAATACCTCCTGATTCCTTTCAAAAACTGGGCCTAGATGGACATATACGATCTATGACTTTGGGCAATTAATACAGCAAACATAAATCAACAGTACTACCCCGCAGGTCTCTGAAGGCTTTCAAATTTACGGTAACACTTTTCTTGACGGGTGAGTTCATAACACATTCATAGCAGCTGTCATAAACTGCACATAAAGCATTCATGACTGTTTCATGAGACATGACTCAACATTCATAGCAAACCTTTCATGAATGTGGAAGACAGAACGACGACAATATGTCAAAATAAAAGTCCAACTTCATATTTGTGTAACCTGGATACCATTAATTTGATCTCTCCAGCCTTTGTAAATATTTCATGAATATCTTATGAAGTCTACATTGAATGTCACTTTACTATACAAGTTGTGAAGTATTTGTAATCACTGAGTTTAACACTGGGAGGTAAACTAGCCTACATTCAGCTTTATTTGTGTAACCTGGAACGATTGGACATTCCCAGTAGCAAAATATGAGTAATCATCTGCAAAGGTTACATCAATGAACAAATACATTTTTATGAAACAAAAATTATTTGCTTGACCATGTTCTGTCTTTTTGGCACTGGAGTAGCCCATTGACTCAGATGTGACGTAATCAAGAGGTTTGGACCAAAAACGGCAATACTTCTTTGCGACTTTGGACTTTTATTTTGACAAGTTATCGTCGTTCTGTCTTCCACATTCATGAAAGGTTTATTATGAATGTTGAGTCATGTCTCATGAAACAGTCATGAATGCTTTATGTGCAGTTTATGACAGCTGCTATGAATGTGTTATGAACTCACCCGTCAAGTAAAGTGTTACTAAATTTACTTTCTTTCAATGCTGCCTTTTAAAAAATTCTGTAGAACCATTGTCATCACTGCAGATTTTTGTTATACTACATATTGCAACAATGTGTCACAATGTGTGTGGATTTTTGTTATACTACATATTGCAACCCACCACACAATTACTCTAGACCATTCAGTACGGTAATTATGACACTGTTTCAGTCTAAGCAAGACTGATGCTGATACTACCATACAAGGGAAAGACTGTATGGGAAATCATGTCTCAACTCATGTTAAAAGAATGTATTATGGTTAGTAGCGTGTCTGCAGGAGAAGAAGCCAGTACCACTACACAGATTTCTCTACCTAAAGAATAAGGTGAGCATGGTGCATGGTAGCCAAAACACAAATGCTTAAATTCTATTATACGACAGTTAATTCAAACAATTTTGCTCATTTCTGATTGTGCAAGCGATATTCTATTAGAGGCTGACACATCCCCTCTCTGACTAGACTGCTAGTAAACACTCCAGGTTTGATACATAACCTCCAAGACATCAACATTCCATTCATTCTTGAATAGGGATAGAGAACAGAATGACAGGCAACAATTTTCTAACATTTCAAGACATCTAGAAAAGCTGATTTTGTACACTGTGGCCACTCTGTGCACCATTAACATATCACTACATGCACCATCCAGTTTAATTTACAAATGAACATGCACAACTTAGTCACTCTCACTCAACTTGGCTGCAAAGTGACAGTATTCATTGCAAGGAGAGGGATCAACCGTGCTTTAATGTAATCAGATACTGCAGTGCTTCTCAGTAGTAGGACATTAATTCATAAGGGAACCAAATGGGTCACGGGTAATTTAAGACTGCCTTGTTAAATGTTGTTCTGAGGCTGATTTTTTTTGTGGTAAACTTTGGCAAAACCGTGTGCACTTCTTTACACACCTGTGATTCATTATTAAAGATGATACCATTTGCCTTTGTTTATTGTTGAAGAAGATGCTGGGACATTGAAACATCAGTCTACCTTGGCTTGCTGGTTAAAGGCACCCTTAACAGTTTTTTGACCTTAACATAACATAACGTTTCTAAAATCATGATGATGGCACATAACCTCATAACATGACAAACGGCACTTCTGCCATGAACTCTTCTCAGTGTATTTATTTCCCTCTGCATTCACAAATAAAACAAGGAATCCATTGATATCAGACAATTTGCGACTGCACATCCAAATCTCCAGCAGACTGTAGTTCTGACTGGAGTATGGGAAGCACAAATGCTCCAAATATTGAAATGCAAAGTAGATATGAAAATACAATTGCAGTTGCAATGTCTCATGTTTTAAACTCATATGAATGGGTACGACATATGAAAACATTTTAAACATGTAAAAACCAGTGTATATAAAAATAGAAATTACAATAACATGGTAATATCATAATTTTGAAAGAATTCACTTTATTTAAGTGAGGTTATTTTCAACTCTGTTACACTAGCAACACTCTATTTTCAGGTAGAAAACTGCCCCCTCCCCTTACACCCTCCGAAATCGGAACGCAAAAGAGCTGCTATGCTACAGGAATTTGGAAATATGCTTCTACAGACTGCTGATGGTGCATTCCCTCTATATCGGAGTTATGTTCATACTTTGTTGCAAAAGACGCATGTTTAGTTTGTTTATTATTGCGCTTCTCAACCAGAGGAGGACCCCGATAGCAAATCTTGTTACAGTAAGAGTGCCTTTAAGGCTATGTCCACATGTAGCACGAAAGCCTTAAAGGCTGTCAAGAACGTGGCAATCAAACAGATGGCGATGTTGGCCAAACAAAGACCTGAAAACATTTCAAAGAAGGGAGAAAACATCATGTCACAACCCAAAAACCTTTTCCCTGTTCACATGCAAAGACTGAAATAGAGTTTTCGAAAAGCTCCACTTTGGCCAGAGTAACGAAATAATCGTTTTCAGTGATCAAGTTTTCGTGTTGATGAAAGGCCAAAACGCATTCCATTTTTAAAAATACCCAGCTATGTGTGGACAAGGCCTACAACATTAACTCCTATTTTGGGTCCCTTTCAATTAGACCATCACTATTATGATTTTTTAACGTTGTCATACTCAAATTCTAGTCAGAATATGAGTCCGATACTGCTCCATTGGGACGTAATTATGGGGCGTGTTTTAACCGATACAGGGGAGGAATGCCTCTGCATTCAGTTGGATAGACCTAACCAATCAGAGTAACAAAATAGCTTACCCTGAGATGTAGGTAGAACACCGCGAACCATCCTTCTTCTCCACAAATGCCTTAACATTGTTTTTTGGTCTTTTGTAAAAGTTATTGTGCCATCAATATCTCCTACAACACTCGTTAGCGAAATCCAAGAGATGGGTAGCAGGGTAGGCTATTAGGAAAAACGTATATTTCCCCTCCGTTTTTAAAAATAATTCTGTTGAATACCGATATGCTACAAACATGTTATAAACATCTGGGAAGGCAGTTGCAAATCCCTCGAACAGGTGGTCAATCATAGATTTCAAATGAATGAGGGAACAACATGTCACAATGCAACATGCTGTTTTCCCTGATGAAAGTGAAACCCTGACTTTCCCCACATCTCAACTTTGGCCAAAGTTTTCAAAAATAATCTCCACTTTGGCCAGAGTAATCTAAATAATCGTTTTCAGTGATCAAGTTTTCGTGTTGATGAAAGGCCAAAACGCATTCCATTTTTAAAAATACCCAGCTATGTGTGGACAAGGCCTACAACATTAACTCCTATTTTGGGTCCCTTTCAATTAGACCATCACTATTATGATTTTTTAACGTTGTCATACTCAAATTCTAGTCAGAATATGAGTCCGATACTGCTCCATTGGGACGTAATTATGGGGCGTGTTTTAACCGATACAGGGGAGGAATGCCTCTGCATTCAGTTGGATAGACCTAACCAATCAGAGTAACAAAATAGCTTACCCTGAGATGTAGGTAGAACACACGAACCATCCTTCTTCTCCACAAATGCCTTAACATTGTTTTTTGGTCTTTTGTAAAAGTTATTGTGCCGTCAATATCTCCTACAACACTCGTTAGCGAAATCCAAGAGATGGGTAGCAGGGTAGGCTATTAGGAAAAACGTATATTTCCCCTCCGTTTTTAAAAATAATTCTGTTGAATACCGATATGCTACAAACATGTTATAAACATCTGGGGAAGGCAGTTGCAAATCCCTCGAACAGGTGGTCAATCATAGATTTCAAATGAATGAGGGAACAACATGTCACAATGCAACATGCTGTTTTCCCTTGATGAAAGTGAAACCCTGACTTTCCCCACATCTCAACTTTGGCCAAAGTTTTCAAAAATAATCGTTTTCAGTGATAAAACCTCATTGAAATAATATGCATTTTTCTATATGGGGTCTTAGAAGCCATCTGTTTCCTTCTAGCCACAGCGTTTTTGTTGCAAACAAAATCAACCTAAGCATGCTCAGATGACGTGATAGACGAGGTGCTATTGCTCACCTGTCCATCATTGTAAAGCTGGTCCGAACAGCTCTGATTCGAGCATAGTTGCTCAACAATGGAGCAATGCCAGACCAAACTTCCCAACCTCAAATGTTGTGGGCGGGGCTAAGATCGGCTGGCACCCAGGCTAATCTTTTACCCCTTTCCCACAACATAATAAATCATGACACCTGCTAAGTTCTAAAATGAAAAAATACTGTTTTGTGAGACTAGTGACAGTTCTTCTCCATGTAAATGAATGAGAACTGTTTATACTAAGGTAAAGAAAACAAATGTTTGGTGTCGTCGTATAATTTATATGATTGGTTCAAAGTGATACAGTGGTAAGGTAGGTAGTTATCTATTACATTTTTGTCAATGGCAACACGTGTCTGGCTGATTCCGGATTTCATCCCTAAGGTCTAAGCCCTTAACCCTCAAAGACTTAAATGACATCCATTAATAAGTGAGAGTTACAAAGTTTGAGAGTTTGTAAGGGTTAAAAATGGTAATAACAGGAATGGAACTGTACTTGTGACCTATCCATAAATTGACAACACCAAAAATGTGTTGCAAATACATTTCCGTTTTATGGCAGTTTACTGATGGTTTTTCAAGCTTCCAGCCTCACTTTGTGTAACCCTGTGTTTCATATCACAATGCTAAGAATTGGAAAGCCCTAAGCCCTCACAAAGTTCACGGGATCGCGCATCAAAGTCTGTGAGTCTGTGAGGGGAGAGATTGGGATTCAACCACTGTTTACCTCCTTGTTGCTCCTTGTACTCCTTGTATACTTCCTGGTTTGTCATGTGGGCTTTGTTTACTTCCTAGTATGTTAGTTTCCATGTTCCATGTGTTTCTGATTTGATCATTTGTTTCATCTATGTCTCGTAATGCCTTATTTCCTGTCTACATGTGTCTCTCTGGCTTATTAGTTCCCTGTGTATTTAGACTTTTGTTTTTGTACCTTGTTTGGTCATTGTGTTGTATCCCTGTAACTGTCAGAGTGCTACCTTCATGGTTTCTTGAGTGTGTAAGTAAAGATTTTCAAGCTTTGTGTTTTTTTTCCACATATGGGTCCGACCCCAGTTAAAAATGTGACAACTACATTACATAGGCCAAACTTAGTTCTCAGAATTAAAAATGTTGGTTAGACTAAGTTCAATTCAACATTCCCTCTATAATCTACAGATAGTAAAGCAGAAAAAACAACAATCACAAGACATAAGATTGATGGACGTATTTTTCCCAGTTTAGACAACCTAATCAGTCCATTTAATGGCATTTTCTCTCGGCTACTTTTGTATTTTGAAATTAATGAATTCAATTAAAATTATGAATTCATTGCACTTAATGAATCCATTGCACTTAATTTAATGGACACATCAGTGCAATAAACTTAAGTCAAGACACTTCTTTCAAAAGCTCTCTGTACACTCGTTTGTTTCCGGTGGAACCTGCCTCTATTGTTAATGTAATTAGTGTCTACATGGACCTGGTTGGGTGTTGCACTAGGGAATCAGTATGTTACGATAAAGGGCAATTCCATGCAAAATTGTTACGCCCATAATGCCAACTAAATGCCATGGTATTTGTATGATGTGAATGGTTATGTGAAAAGTTTCTCATGTAAGTTCTACAACCAAGAACAGTGAATCCTCAAATTTCAAGTAATCATCATTCACATCATACCATACCATGGCATTGTGTTGGCATTATGGATGTCACAGTTTTGTGTGGAGTTGCCCTAAAGAAGGATTTATGTGTCTTAAAATTGTTATTATTGAGCAAACAAGATGTTCCGTGTCAGAGTGAAGATGTAAGGAGCAGAATATAACAGAAGATGCCATTACAACACAGTTAACGCTCCACTGAAAATAAATGAGTGTACAGGAAGAGGCTTTCGTTCACATAGTCTATTGCTGAATCAATATAAGGGACGCTGGTATCACTATGCTTTGGAACAACGGATATTAGGGCCTACATGACACCAGAGGTATTAGTGGAAAAAAACAAGTTAAAGAGAGAGAATGAACAAAAGAGAGACCCCAACACGAGTAGTTCAATCCTAGTTCAACATGTGCTTATGCACAGGGCATGATTATTATGAAACTGGGCAATGAGTATAGCCAAACTTACTACGAGCCATTTCACAACTTCTATTATAAATCTAGGCTACACCATTTATATTGCTGTATCTGAAGCACATGTATACATGTATTGCACAAGTCTAGGCCGCAGTGCATGTAAGGACTAGATCTACAACGGAACATTGTTCTTGTCATAGTTTTCACAGTTCCATGGAAATGGATAATATCAGTAGTTACTAAAGCATGTTTTTATTTTGGTAGGCCTAGAGCTGAATGGCAGACACCTGCTGGGAGTAGGCATAGCCTACACTAGGCTACTGCTTTTAATACTGTGAGCAAGAAACTGCTTCGCAGTGGTTACAGTAATACCAAGATGTGGATATTCAGGGCCTGTGTCCAATCGCGTATTTTGCGTCGACGGCGGCGATTTTCTATACACATCTATGAAGTTCAGCGTTCACAGCACTCAGTGCCCTCGGCGGCAAAAAGCCCTCGGTACTGACCGTTTTTTTCCGCAGCGCTCAGAGCGCTGAAAGTTGAAATTCGAAATTTGTAACCTAGCAACAATGAACACTTGAAGAAGTGCTCTGAAAATGAGGTTGAGGGCGCTGTCAGCACAAAAAATGTGAGTGGTGGACACAGGGCCTCAATATTACTTTTGGGATGGTGTACATTTTAATTCTGCTTTGATGTACACGTGGTTCAGTGATAACACAAAAACCTTTTCTTGCACATATTCCCTGGTTTTCAATGCATTTGTTGATTTGTTCTCAGTATGAAGTAGGAACGTCATTTTTCTTTTTTTAAAGAAGACCAGTGTGTAATTACAGTAGGCCTACCATATTTTAACTTGTTACAATAAAAAATGTTTTTTTTTACTGCAACACTGCTGCATTTGTTTATCTTTTCATATATTTTTATAAAACACGTCAAACAAGTCAAAGTAATGTAGACTGGTATGAGTGATGTAATTGGATGACTCCTCTCATTCAACTATGTTTTAAGTTAAGGAGTTCATTTAAAATTGTTTCTGTCCACTATCAATCTGTTCATTGTTATTTGTTTTGTCATTGGTTGAACACAGATACCCAGAATGCACTGCAATATGACAACTTTCGTTTGCAGGTTTGACTTCAATATTATTGACATTGATCATTTACATGCTATATAAATAGTTACTCTATAAGTGTTATAGTGTGCTAGGTATTGTATGTTACACAATATACAGTATGTTTGTGTCAAGGCTTAGTTGAACTTTCTATTCAGGAAGGAAGGAGAGATGGAGATTCAGATTTATTTACCCCAGCACTGAGTAGTGGTGTTATAGAAATTCACCTCCAAACTGTCTTAGATGATTCTAGATATTTTGTAAGCAACATTTTGTAGTGATTCACTTATTTTTTATGAAGACATATTGTTGAATTTATTAAATGAAAAAAACATAATACAGTTACTTCACACAACAAATGCTTAAAAAAGTTACAATTACTTGGTTAACTTGGCTCAAACAGTGAGTTAAGATAAAAGTGCAGTTAAGCAAGTTATGCAAGTTAAAAAGAATCAATGCAAACTGTTGTTTTAGGATTTTATGTTTTAAAATACGATTATATTTATTCTCTTTTTTTCACTGAAGTTATTTTGAAAAAAAAAATGTTTATTTGACAGTATTTCATACACCAGCATTTAACAATAAAATTGTTGAATAACTATTATTTTACTCAAATACTCTATAGGCACACAGTTTGAGTTTTAGGTAGTTGCAATGGCCATGGCAGAGCAGTATAACAAATATTTGTGACAATTAATTTAGGTTAGTTTCCATTGTGATAAATGTGTCTGTGCCAGAAACCAGGAATTGCTTTCAAGTTAAGCAAACAGGTTTCACTCTGGAAAAGGACAAAAGTCTCAAAATACACTGAAGGCTGGTGTTCACTAAAGACATGGAGAAAAAACATGAAAATATTTTGCCCCTCTCGTCTCAATATGATTCTGATTAAAAGTGTAAAGGTTGGGGTTAGGGAAGGGGCAGAGATTAGTGGCTTAAGCTCTGTGTAGGGTTAGCATAACAATATGACTGGTGGGACTAGTAAAAAAAACAGAAGTAATAATAATCACTGACTAATTGATTGACTATATGCTTCCTCATCTCAGAATCACAGTTCAACACAGATTTTTTATAACAATGAGCAGATAAAGCAGATACAAGTTTTATTGAGGTTTGAAAATAGTCTATACTTCAACAATATAATATTTCAAGAATTAGTATTTGGACTCTTGTGTATGCTTATTTCTATTCTAATTTTAATAAAAAGCGCATTGTAGCTGTGTTATTTGTTATAAATGCTGTGTGTTTTTACAATAGAGAAGCACGCCTCTCATATATCATAGAAACTATAAATAATAATCTAGCTTTATTAAACTGCATTTATAAAGTACAATCATTTTAAATCTTTCATTTCTCATCTCAAAATACAGCTATAATAGCACTTAGGTAAAACTTCAAATCCTTCTAAAGTCAAGGGTTACACTAAAACCATGAGGCAGTCATTCTATCAAGACAACCTATATGATCTGCATTTTGAGTTCTTCACTCAAAGCACATGCACAGGAATTCCAATACTTCTATGAACTAGGAATACAACTAGAATACATGTCTGAGGAACTGCAAAGTGTGCTTGCTCAGGTGTGGTTCAGCAACAGGAGCAGGCAGTGGAATATGGTACATTGAACTTGGCTTGAGCCAAAGATTCCAGTAGGACCTCATTTTTGAAAAAATATTTTTCACACTGGACTGCCATAGTCAAAGGTGTTTTTCACTTTGCTCACATACCTTACCACTGCCTGGATCCAATATACAACATCACTCACCAGCTTTGCCATTTTATCTGGTACTCAAATTGTGACTTACATCACACATAGATCTTTCTTATAGATTACGTTGTAGTGTTGGAAGTGAGTGTCTCTGCAGTCTTTCAAGATTGGCTGAATGTAATGGCTCACCGTTTAATGTTCAGTGTTTAATTCACTGGCCCACAAAACTGGAAGTACAGAACAACCTGCCAGCCATGTTCAAATGCCATCCATTCAATTCTGTGAGGTGCATCCTAGACTGCAGTGAAGTGTTTGTTGACTGGCCTACATCACTTGATGCAAGAGCTTTTACCTTCTCTACTACACTAACAAATTACAACAATGAGGTACCATTTGTATGTTAGATTATTGTATTAGTAACCTACTAAATATAATATATTATTTGTATTATAAATTATTAGTATTACACTTCATAATAAGATTTCATTTTCCAGAGATTTCTAATTTAATAAAATCAGCATTCATTGAGAATTTGGGATCCCTTTGTGCATCCTGGGCACACACACTGGCTGTGTGGATGCCTTTTCAGGCCTAAACACTGAAAGTGGAATGATTTTGACAGACTGTGCAAATCTGAGTGCAAATTTCTCTCAGCCTGTAAAACAGGTCAAGAGCAGGTTTGCTTTGAGCCCAGTGTTCTTCAGAAAAGGGTATTCCTCTTTTTAGTAGTCCAGACTACAAAGTATGCAGTTTCAACATCACAAATTGCCATTTGCCATAAGCTCTATTTGTGCTGCTCTCTATGTGGCTGGTTTAGATAAGTCTATTTCTGACACTGGTTTTGGATCAATATGTATGGAACAGCATAGACACAGGTTGATTGATTGAAGCACATAGCCTACTGAAATTGAAAGAAACCTTGGATCAATAGATTTACTAGTTACTTTCACCAAACATATCTTTTTATTTGGACACAACCATACACACTGTTCAGGAGCATTAAACCATTGTGATAGTAGGCTAGCCTATATTGCTCCACAGCCAATAGCTGCAACATGACTACACACTCCTCATAATCTAAAACATATCGTCATAGTTTTATAATTATGTAATAACCAACCTAATGTCATGAAATGTAATAATAACTTAATGTTCTCTAAACAGCCTGCAAACTAATAGCTCACCCAGCCATAACGTTACATGTAGCCTACAATGTCCACTGATCTCGCCATCCTTCACAACAAACCAGGCACAGCAAGTTTTGAAAAGTGTCTGGCCAGCTCCAACTTCACCGTAAACGACACCGCTAACAACACAAACTAGAAATGCAATTCCAAGGAATTACCAGTGCATGAAAATGCTAAAGTTGTGATGTAAAATATCATGTATAGTTAAAACAGATAATACAGAGATGGTTACTACGGTGATGCTAGGATAGACATGGTGGTTGCATAGCTTAAGAAAAGTTGATAGTTTAAAAGTAGACTGTTTAAAAGCTGAATGTAGATAGTTTAAAAGTTGTTGATAGACAGTAGATAGTTTAAAAGTTGTTGATAGACAGCTACTTTAATAGATAGTTTAATGATAGTTTAAAAGTAGACCGTTTAAAAGTTGAAGGTAAATAGTTTAAAAGTTGTTGACAGACTGGAAGTTTAATGAATGTTGATATTTAAATAATTTAATGGCTGTGTATAGGTAAATATTTGACGATAACTGAAAGTTGGAATGGCTCTAATGTTTGCTAGCAGTTATGCTAAGATTTTTAACTATGCTAACCATGCTACTTAGCTAATGTTTTATAGCAGTGCTAGCAATGCTAACATGCTAACCATGCTAACCATCTTTTAGCTAACTTAGCTAACGTTTTCTAGCAGTTTTGCTAAACATGCTAGCAATGTTAACTATGCTAACCATGCAACTTAGCTAACTTAACTAACGTTTTTAGCAATGCTAACATGCTAACTATGTTAACCATGTGACTAAGCTAACCTAGCTAATCATTTTTTTAGTAGTTATGCTTAACTATGCTAACTAACATGTTCACAATGCTAACATGCTAAGTATGCTAACCATGTGACTTAGCTAACCTAGCTAATCATTTTTATTAGTTATGCTAACTAGCATCTAACAATGCTAACATGCTAAGTATGCTAACCATATGATTTAGCTAACCTAGCTAATCATTTTTTATCAGTTTTTGCTAAAAATGCTAACAATGCTTTGCAATGCTAACATGCTAATCCATGCTAACCATGCTAACTAGCTACAATGGGTAGGAGTCATAGTTGATGACACGGTTGACATAGTTGATGACAAGTTAAAAGTTGTTGATAGACAGCTAGTTTAATAGATTTAGATAGTTTAATAATAGTTTAAAAGTAGACTGTTTAAAAGTTGAATGTAGATAGTTTAAAAGTTTAAAATTGAATGTAGATAGTTTAAAAGTTGTTGATAGACAGCTAGTTTAATAGATAGATAGTTTAATGATAGTTTAAAAGTAGACCGTTTAAAAGTTGAAGGTAAATAGTTTAAAAGTTGTTGACAGACTGGAAGTTTAATGAATGTTGATATTTAAATAATTTAATGGCTGTGTATAGGTAAATATTTGACGATAACTGAAAGTTGGAATGGCTCTAATGTTTGCTAGCAGTTATGCTAAGATTTTTAACTATGCTAACCATGCTACTTAGCTAATGTTTTATAGCAGTGCTAGCAATGCTAACATGCTAACCATGCTACTTAGCTAACTTAGCTAACGTTTTCTAGCAGTTTTGCTAAACATGCTAGCAATGTTAACTATGCTAACCATGCAACTTAGCTAACTTAACTAACGTTTTTAGCAATGCTAACATGCTAACTATGTTAACCATGTGACTAAGCTAACCTAGCTAATCATTTTTAGTAGTTATGCTAACTATGCTAACTAACATGTTCACAATGCTAACATGCTAAGTATGCTAACCATGTGACTTAGCTAACCTAGCTAATCATTTTTATTAGTTATGCTAACTAGCATCTAACAATGCTAACATGCTAAGTATGCTAACCATATGATTTAGCTAACCTAGCTAATCATTTTTATCAGTTTTGCTAAAAATGCTAACAATGCTTGCAATGCTAACATGCTAACTATGCTAACCATGCTAACTAGCTACAATGGGTAGGAGTCATAGTTGATGACACGTGTTGACATAGTTGATGACAAGTTAAAAGTTGTTGATAGACAGCTAGTTTAATAGATTTAGATAGTTTAATAATAGTTTAAAAGTAGACTGTTTAAAAGTTGAATGTATATAGTTTAAAAGTTTAAAAGTTGAATGTAGATAGTTTAAACGTTGTTGATAGACAGCTAGTTTAATAGATAGATAGTTTAATGATAGTTTAAAAGTAGACCGTTGAATGTAAAAAGTTCAGTAGTTTAATGGGTTACATTGTTTAACAGTGGATTATTGTAGTGAGGACTTTTATTTTGAAACAATTTTGGGCAGAGGAAACAGTTGAATAGGATGTGTAGTCTTAATTGACCCAGATTGTATGCTTAAAGCCTGAGGCTGCAGGTGGCCTGAACACCTGCCATAGGATTATAATTGCTTAATGGCCGTATTATGATGTCATAATCGGCAATGTTAAGTCTATGGGGATTTTTTAAAAAGTTTTTCTTTAATAGTTTAAAAAGTATAAAAGTTTCAAAGTTGAAAAGACATAGCAACCCGAGCTGTTTGAAGACCTATGTTACAAAGTTTGAATGAAGTTTCTAAGTTAAACTGTTCAAGAGAAATTGCGTGCGGAAAAAGTGGTAAGCGGAATAATAAGAAGCCTAGGAAGAACAGTACAGTGCATTTTCATGCACTGTAACTATATTCATTTAAACTGTATGAGCATAGTTTTCGGACTTTACCGCTTAAACAGTAGTTGTACGTTACGCTTCCTGGCTATGGTAAGCCTTAACGATGAGCCATCCGATAGTAAACACAGACGGTGTCAATGAGATAAGGTTAGGATACAGATCGGGATATGTAACCTCCAGCAAAAGCTTTACATCAATTGTTCTTGCGTGTATTATTAGGCTCGGGTAACTGATAACTTCTGTTCATATCTAATCAGTTGAAAATACAAGCTAGACATTTTGTTTTTAACACCAAGTTAACGTTAAGTTCCTGTACCACAAGAAGTATTCTAGAACCAAACATACAGTAGAAGATTTATTATTGTTTACGAAATTGAAACGGTTCTGAAGCAATCAATTTGGCCTGGTACAGGAGGCAATCAGGCTAGAAAAGATTCATTCTTCTTGTGTTCTCCTGCAAAGAACCAAGGTTATATTCATAACCCTATTCTCTTTCAGTCGAGTTCACTTGGTGCACATAACAAAATCATTTTGCATGAAGGAATAGAAAGCATGGATTTGAACTGGCAGTTTCCAAGCCTACCTTCATGACTTGCATGCACACCTTCAATCTATGCAATCGATGCAAACAGGTCAACCTGTGTGTGTATGGCTCCATATGCTTGCCACAACCTAAGGGTAAAGGCGCCACTCTGACTGGTGCGGGTGGTATCTGGACAGCTGGTTCACACTAGTGTTTTACGTACCAGGCTAATGTTTTGCACATGACAACAGATGCATGTATGCCCAAAACCCATAGGTGCCATTGCTTAGGAGAACTTAGGATGTTTTTTTTTTCGAAAACCAAAGTGAAAGTACTCGTACTCGGCCCATGCAACACAAAGCGTCGGCAGCTCACCTGGCCCAGTGGCACGTCTGAGTCTAGGGAGCTAGTGCTAGTGCATTGTTGTCCATTGTGAGCTGCTTGTGTTTGTCCCATGGGGGGTGAACACGGTGGTTGTTCAACTAGGCTTATCTGCCATAGGAACCCTTGTGTGTGTTCTCTTTGGAGACTAGATGAATTGCATCACTGCCGACCCGCTGGTCTCCTGTGTCAAAGCCACAGTGCGGTGAGGAGGGAAGACCATGGCTAGAGGCACTGTAAAGCGTGGTGGGAGGTGTGCAGACTGCAGCATGTAGCCTCTCGGCTCTGTGCGGGGCAGGATGTGGAGAAAGATGCTGTGCATGCCAGGGCTCCCTGAGCAACTGAGTGGCATTGCGACATGTGGGCTTATGAAGGGGAAATGTATCTTTTACAAGCTACTACTGGATAGGTCATGGTGTGTGAGAGTTGTCACACTCAGACCAGGGAGGGCCATCTTGCACTGGTGCTGGGGTGGAAGCTGCCTCAGGCTGCGACTGACCAGGGCAGTCAGGAGCGAGGTTGTGCAGAGCTCTTTGACGATGACCTGGAGTGCTGCTGTTGACTCTCCCGAGATCAGGTGTGGGCCTGGTCGACGGCGATGGATGCGGCTGGAGTGCAGCGGGGCGGGGCTCCTCATAGCAGCAGCATGCGCTGGAGTGCGAGAACATGACAAAGACGCACACACCATGGTGTGGAAGTACAGCATACAGGCATAGCAGCTAGCTAAATAGCTAAACATTGTTGCTATGGGAATGTTACACAGCTTCCCTACTTGACCCCCAATATAAAAAGGTAGAAACACAATGGGTGCCTCCACAGCTTCCTGCTAGGCCCACAATAAGTGGTATAATGTATATTTTGCCAGTCAGTATAGGCAAAATGTACAGAGGACTTTATGATTTTCCGTCGGGATCTATTTTCCTGTACTGACCAGCAGATTATAAATTATCCTTTATATAGATATGCAATCAATACAATTGTATTTATTGATGTTGTTATTTATATAGTGCCATTCATAACTGACATTGTCACAAGGCTGTTTATGGAGCCCAAGGCCTTAATCACAAACACATTTAAGTGAGTGTCTAGCTAGCTCAAAAGCCATCTTGCACAGAAATGGGGGAGGGGCAGGAATGTAGGGAGGACAGAGAGGGATTCAGATTAAGTACTTAATCTAATATACCCCAGCACCAAACAACAAGGTTGTTATCAGTGAAGCTATGAACCTGAGAACCGTGCCAGTAATGGTATTACTTAGTATCTTAATAGTATAGTGTAGTGTAGTGTAGTGTAGTGTAGTGTTCAAGTTTAAGTCAGTGTAGTGTAGTGTTGTATAGTGTTCAAGGTAGTGTAGTATAGTATGTAGTGCAGTGCAGTGCAGTTTAGTGTAGTATAGTAAAGTGTAGTTTAGTATAGCCAGAGATGGCAAAAGTACTCACTCTCCGTACTCAAGTAGAAGTACAAATACTTGTGTTATAATCTGGTAAGAGTAGAAGTACTGATTTAACTTCTTTACTCAAGTAAAAGTAACAAAGTACAGGCGTGGAAATTTACTTAAAGTATAAAAGTAAAAGAAGTCTTGTGAATGACAACCATTTTTTATGCAACAGTACCTGGACCACACAAAATGTTACTAGAGTGCAAGAGTGCCAGTCTCTCTTTTTAGAGAGGTAGGATGATGGTAGATGGTAGGCCCACCCAACACTGCACTGCCGAGGGCAGTGTGTGTTCTTTTGGCCTACCATCAAATGCTGGACATCTTTAGAAAGCTAAGATCCTGTAGTTTCTTAGGGGGAAAAAAGCAACTCCTCTGCAGGATAAATGTTGTTTTATTCAGTCATTTGAGCAATATTAGTTTAAGTATTACTTTTTCCAGCCTATGTTTTCAATGGTAACCCATTGTCAGTCAATAGTGAAAGTAACTGCATATAACTGTCTTGTCGTTGACTGACACCTTGGTGAAGTTAGTTTCACTTTGCCAATGAGTTCAAATAATAGACGAGTGCAAATGCGTGAAGGCTATGCTAGGTTTTAGTAAAGCATGGTTTAGGAATGACTATTCCATACGGTCTCTATAAGCAGCCTCCTTCAAATCACCGCCTTTGAATGCCAAAATACCGATGCATTTATTTGACATATCGCGCTTTTATGCCGTTAAAGGAATGACAGATGTCATTCTCATTGGTTTAAAAAGGATGTTCGCCTTAAAACCCACCCATATGACTGATTAAAAAACCTAGGAACACCATGTAGTGTAGTGATAATGCATAAGGTAGCCATGTTCACGTCACATGAGCCAGCTTGTTCTGTAGGCTAAAAGTATTTCTGTCCCTCCCAAACTGCGTTAAACTGGTGTGTTAAGTAGACAGAATTTCAAAAAAACTCCTGGGGAACCCTCCGACACGACAAACACATGCACTTTTGAAAAGCTTTTAAACGTCCATATGTGTACCCATCTTTTAACTTAGCCTACAGCCAGTGTTGTAAAAGTTCAACGCTTGTTTTCGTGCAGTAGGCTAGCCTTTTTGATAAGCGATGTCATGGGTAGGCTGACGTAATCCGAGGGCTTTCTGTTCCTGTTTATGTAAAGGTTTTACATAGGCTACACTGCATGTTATTAACCAAAAGCGCACGCTATGTGTCGGGTCAGATCGCGGGCCGGGTATCATTTAATCATAATTAATATTTGCGGTTGGGGGTGGGGGGCTTAAAAAACATATAGCCCAGGGGCCTCGGGTGGTACTAAGGTGCCCCTGGCCTGAACCTCCGTCCCTGTCCAGCCGTCCGCCTGACTCTCCATCCGTCTGGGCAAGTCATGTTTATGGTATTAATACAACACCGATGCACAGAATAATCTTGATTATGCTCTCTGTTTATGTTAAATTCAATTTAATTATCTCCTCCTGGCTCTCCCCTATTCTAAGCAAAAGGGTTTCTCCTTGTAGGCTACACAAACCATAAGAAAACAGCCCAGCAAACACGTAACATTCCAGGAATGTTCCCTAAAACGTTCCCTAAAGGTAACACAAAAATAAACCTCTAAAAGGCATTCTGGGAACGTCCTCTAAATGTATTGTGTTGTGCAGCCTTCAGATAACATTCCCACAACGTCCCCTTACAGCAGTTTTGGGAACGTTCCCTGATGGTTACATTAGGGATAGATTTTTTTTATCAATTAAAGAACATCCCCAGAACATTCCCTAAAGGTATAGTTTTGTCAGGGAACCTTTTGGGAATGTTCCCTGATGGTTATATTAAGGATACATTTTTTGTCCTTTAACTGACATTCCCAGAACGTTCTCTAAAGGTATAGTTTTGTGAAACTGTCAGGGAACCTTTTGGGAATGTTTCCTGATGGTTATTGGTTCTAACATTACATTTAGCAGACACTTTTTTGACCAAAGTGACTTACATATGTCAACTATATTACAAGGGATTACATTGTCCACTGAGCAACTTGGGGTTAAGTGCCTTGCTCAAGGGCACAACGGTGGAAGCTGGGAATTGAACCAACAACTTTCAGGCTACTGCACGCTAGCCCAGCTTACTACACTACACTATCACCGCCCTACTGGTTATATGAAGGATACATTTTTTATCTATTAAGGAACGTTCCCAGAACCATGTTGAGGTTGCAACACTTAATAATTTAGCTTTTGGCCTATTTGCTTTCCGGCATGCATTGAAAGTCAGTTGCTGTGTTTATTATGATTATGATTATATCATGATTTTTTTTGTGATCAACTGTTTATTGAGTTATATTTGGGGGCAAGAAGGTTATAGGGGTATGCAACAACAATATTGCCCCCAAAAAAAAAAAAAAAAAACACACACAAACAACTACAGTAAAACAAAAGGCCAATCATTTACACTATTTGTGTGTATTAAATATTATTTTTATTTAAAGAAATGCTGCCAATTTGATGAAGTAGCCTATTGATAAATGGTGCATTGCCACTTTAAAAGAGTAAACGGTTCTCATAACGTCCTTTTGCCAGCTGTTGAAACCTGAATTTCCCCTTGGGGATCAATAAAGTATCTATCTATCTATCTATCTATCAAAGGATAAGGCTGATCCAATTCTAGCCTTGTTTGTTTGCGCCACATTGAGAACACAATATTAAGTTATTACAAGGAGCCCATTGTTAGGATATGGAAACATTTAATGAGTAGTTGCTAGCGTGACATTTCTGTTTGCAGTTTGCCATTAAAAGTGCAGTATGAGCATGGTAGCCACCTAGCTATCTGAATGGAATAGGCTATGTTTCAATCGGCACATGCTTAGCAAATGCTGGTTAGTCTGTTAACATGAAGCCTCCAAGCACAGACATCACACTTTAAATCCTACCTGTTGCATTTCACCATCCACTTATTTAACTGCTGTCGCATTCCTTGACATGCCATCTCCTTTTCTCTCTTTCTTTTTCTAATTTTAGTCGCCGACAGCTTTTTTTTGTATCCATTTTTTTTTCATAGACGGCAACTCACTACTCGTAGGCCTACCTGCTCGCTCAGCGCTCACGGCACCCCCACACTCCCTCTTCTATGTCAAAATTCTATCATGGAATCTTATGAGATAGGGCGCCTATTCTAGCCTGTTAGTCCTCTAAAATGTTATATAACATTGAGTACATTTTGAAATTATTTAGAAACGCATAGTAGTAGCTACAATAGAAAGTACCAAATATATATAATTTTTTTTACCATTGCTTTGGCACCCCCATGGTGCTGCGCCCCTATGCGCCGCATATAGCGCATACCCACTTTTTTGCGCCAATTGATATATGAAAGCATACACATAATCATGTAAAAAAGAAGAGTGAAACCAAAAGATAAAAATGCTAAAAATGATTTTTACAGAAAAAGAGTATTGTTTTGATTTTAAACAATATGGTTGAAACAGTTTAGCCTTCTGTTGCTGGTGTTTTGAACAATAACATGACGGGATATGCCCATTGAAAACGGTTTAGTTAGGCTAGATTATCATGAAGAAAGACACCGTAAACGTGAAAGTACTAGGTATAACTCGGCATAAATATCCAGCTGATTATTTAATTATCGCGGTGGAGGACGCAGCTATTGTGAATGGATGATTGCACAATCAGGTGATGGCATGAGGTAAACATAAATGATCACACACAAATAGCATAAATAATGACATTGAATCAATACGCGCATAGCCCCGCCGTCCGCTGATATTTCTCCCAAATCAAACCATTCCACGGACATTCCAAGAACCAAATATTCATGGTTCAAATAATGTTTTGCGGACATTCCCGGAATGAGGGAACGTTCAGCGAATGAGCAGCGAACACTCCCACACCCTACAGCAGATGTCCGCGGAACGTTCCACCACATCTGTGGATTAAGCCACATACTGTAGTCAACTCGATGTCAATAAACTAGTCAAGGATGTTTGTTATTGTAATGTAAGCCACCATTGTGTATAATATGCTTGTCACTTGGAGGAGACAAAGCTTTTACTTGTATGGCTCTTTTCCATTCCATTGTATACGCAAGTCTATTTGGCCTATAATTTACATTGCGCCTGTACCAGTCGAAATGGCTGTCAGAGGTTCTGATCTAGAGCTGGCCTTCCCACAAATGAAACAATCTCTCCGTATTTGAAATTATGTTGTATCAACCCTACTCAGCCTTCTTGGTGCAGATGTGCTCTCACTCTCAACATTTGCAACTTGCTGCTGCTCACTGATATTTGTCTTACTGCAGTAGTTCACTCTACATGATATGAAATTTTTGGAGGAAATATCATCTGTATATGGAGCCAGAGTTTTATGGACATCACCATCTCACTCTCTGCTGAGCAAGGGTAAGTATGCGTTGGAGGCCTTCTACTGTGGGGTTTTGGACATAGGGATCTTTTTTCTTAAGCAGTGTAGGCTCTACTGTCCACTGCTGGTCTGGACAGACAAAAGCTAACAATATTATTTTCCATTATTCAGTAATGACATGACCAAAACAAAATTCAAGTGAATATAAATATTTTAATAAAGGTGTTCCATCCCAATGTTAACCTGATTCAATTGGATCTGTGTTTCATATGAATTGTTTAATACTGGGACATATTAAATGTATCATTATTAAATGTAAATATAGAGCAGCACCTACCTTATGTAACTTACCTTGCAGTAACAATGAATTTGTCAACATTCTTCTCACCACTGATAATGTGATTTGGACTTGAGACTGTATTTTGCCAGTGTTCCGTTTTATTTCATTTTGGACACCTCATACATTGAGTGACAGAACACCTTAATTCGTCATACTATATTTACATATTTGGTATTGTTGGATTCAGTACAACCCCACCTTTCCAACAAGCCATCATATGTGTTTCTATGATAATCCCTAGCAAAGCAGCCACAAAGTAAATGAAAACATTCTGCATAGATATCAATTTTTTGCATGTCCGCTTATTTTAGGTGTATGTTTACATGTCTCTACTCCTTCCATACATCAAGATATTCACATCCAGTCTTTTCTAGTAGGTAAAGCAACTTCCTGACTATAAACATGCCAAGTTTCAAAGGTCTCAGAGCTTGTGTAATTGATCTGCACTAATTTATATGCCTTAACTCCAATACGGTCAGGCTATATTTTAGTCCTTTTTTGGTTTTGGGGTGTATAACAATATCTGTTAATTTAACAATCTTAGCAGTAAAATATTTTTTGCCAAGAATCCATTTCATATATGGGAGACCTTAGAGATGAGGAAAAACATTGTTGGGTTTAATTCTACCTCGGGTAGGGGTATCTAAAAAATTGGGGCCATTGTCACTAGCCTATATAGTAATGTATGCTATTTACACCCTGGTGCATGAACTAACTAATTGTTGCAATCCGTTTGCGTCCGTTTGAGACGTTGGTACGTGTGCACACTCACTCTGCCAAAACACATCATGCAGGAATGGAACCCCGGTCTCCCACGTAGTAAACCATGTCTGTGACCACTGCACTATCTACTTAGTACTTAGCACCACAACTAGAGGGGTGTTTGCAGGTAAACTTGAAGAAACTTCTAGAAAAGTTAGCAACGACGTGGTACGACGCAATTTGCGACCAAACAACGACACTGTTACACCTGACGCATGACTGCACTGCAACCTACAGCAACAATCACATAGTGAAATTTGCTGACGACACAACTCTGGTGGGTCTCATCACCAAGGGCGACGAGACTCAATACAGGTTGGAGGTCGACCATCTGACCACGTGGTGCAGGGACAACAACCTCCTGCTGAACGTCAGCAAGACCAAAGAGATTGTTGTTGACTTCCGGAGAGGTCACACCCAACACCTGCCACTGACCATCGACGGTGCTGTGGTGGAGAGAGCGAGCAGCACCAAATTCCTGGGGGTGCACATCAGTGAAGACCTCTCCTGGACCACCAACACTGCATCACTGGCGAAGAGAGCTCAGCGCCGCTCCTGGCGGGAAACTCAGGCGAGCAAGTGCTCCACCAGCCATCATGACCACATTCTACCCGAGGCACCATCGAGCATCCTCTCCAGCTGTATCGCTGTGTGGGGCGGAAGCTGCACTGAATACAACAGGAAAGCCCTGCAGCGCATAGTGAACACAGCTGGAAGGATCATTGGTGCTTCACTCCCCTCCCTGAAGGACATTTACACCACCCACCTCACCCGCAAGGCGACCAAAATTGTGAGTGATGCAAGTCACCCCGCCACAATCTGTTTGATCTACTGCCCTCTGGGAAGAGGTACAGAAGCCTGCCCTCGCACTACCAGACTCACCAACAGCTTCATACACCAAGCTGTAAGGATGCTGAACTCTCCCCTCCTCTCCCTCCACCCTCAGCTACATAACATCCTGGACATTGGACCCACAATGGCCGCCTGCACTACTCCACTTGCACACTTGCACACTGCACACTTGTACACTTTACAACTTGGTGTTGTTGTCCTGAAAACACAACACTTCTGCTGCTCTTACATAACTTGCAACCACTATGCCACTTTCTTTTCTTACTTAGGTCAAACAGAACCACCCAAGCCTTTTATTGGCCTGACTTTGCACTAGTATTTTATTGACTGTCTATGCACAATTTCAACCAAATTTTGCTGCTCTTAATTTTTCATTATTATATGTGCCCTCTTATTTACTTATTTACTTACTTTTTTGTTTACTTGAATGTTATGTTTGTCTGTGGACTTAAATTGGTAAAATATGTCTTGTCTTCACCGTGGGATAGTGAGAAACGTAATTTCGATCTCTTTGTATGTCTGGAACATGTGAAGAAATTGACAATAAAGCTGACTTTGACTTTGACTTTGACTTTGTTTCCAGAAAGCATCGTACCTGTGTCGCAATTCGCTACCTCCGACGTTCGAACACCGTAGTTCCAACAACGTTGTTGATGATGCAGCGATATATATCATTGGTGGAAACAGTGGCAACGTGTAATACCCCACCCCCTAGAAATGTTCTGTCACGGCCTATGTTGACATGTTTCTAATCTAAACCGAGTGATTGATGCTGGCATTGTCATTGCCATCAGTCAAAACCTAAACCTATTGCAAGCATATAAAACAGTTAACTTAAGCAGACCAATATGAGTCATTATTTGTGTTAAATATCTATGTGTTGGAAAAATATATAGCCTGGACAAATATCTGGGTATCCCATAGGTTATCAACTGTCTCGTGGTAGCCTTGACAGCAGTTGGTGCACTCTTGGCGCCGGGCGAGTTCGTGCATCCTATCTCTTCTTTTTCATCTCTGAGTAAGAGTAGGCCTACGAGACGCAACAATAGGTTTTGACCATACATATTTATGTATAGTTATTCTACATCGAGAGACCATAGGTACAATCCATCAGTCAAAAACAATTGAATCTACGTGTCAGTTCTAGTTCACCTGCAGGTAGCGAGGACAATCTCACATCATAAGAAAATCGAACCTACAACGTTGGGATAATAAGTCATCTGCTTTAGCCACTACACCATTTAACACTGCTGTTGTTAGGGACTGTGAAGATTATAATACTAAAAGCAAGGCAATACTTTAATTAACATAAATAGCAAGAATGAGCCAAGTAGGGGAGCAGTGTCTTAATCAAAATTAAGCTACAGGATATATCAATCATTGAGTCACGAGATAAACATCCACTTTGCAAATTTTGGTTAGGCGGTTGTGATTTTTGGTTAGGCGCTCTGGACACCAACAGGAACTACCAAGGAACGACACAAGTGCGACTGCCTAGGGGCAGTAGTTCAAATGACCAAATTTTGCGTCCTTGTTTGCGATTGAGAGTTCGAACTACCCTTTCTAAAAACACCAAATCCAAGAACGATGGAGCGAACTACCAAGGTTGCGACGCAAGTTAGCAAACGATGCTTTCTAGAAACGACCCCCTGAGTGTCATATTCACGAAATTTCTGTAAACTAATAAACTGATGGTTGTATGTGTTCCCTGAACGAAGATTATGAAAATAAAACACAACTTTTCAATCTAAAACTTAATTTGAACAGATATTAGTGCCGAAACCTTTCAGAATTTTTTTTTGTGCACGTGAGCAACGTCTTTTTGTTGTTTTGCTATTCGTACCAGGGGTGTAAATAGACACTCCATAAAGATTTTTTTTATAAAGATTTAGTTATTTAAAAAAAAAAATCTTTATGGAATCAATTTTGAAGTTGAAGTATGATAATAATAATAATAATAAAGATAAATATAGCTGCAAGCAGCAATGAGGGGGCCAAGCAGAATAGGCCGGAGTAACCACGGCGACAAGATAGAACTCAGCAGACACTTGCGATCAACACTTTCAACAAGTGTCACATCAAACATAACTGATTTTGTAGGGCTGAAACAGAGCTGAGTATTGCCACTGCCTCCGCCAGCCAGCCCCCACCTAATCACCCCTGCCCCCCCACCTAATCACCCCTGCCCGTCCCACCCCGTCCTGCCCCGCCCTTCCACGCACGCATTAGAATGAACTGGATGGAACATGTTGTCATCAGTTTCACATCCAAAAATAAAAGATCACATCAGCAACTACAGATCAAAATGCAATATTGCTAATCGCAGCACCCACTACAGGTCAAAGGTCAACACATTTTTTGAGCGTCCTCCTAATGGGGGCATGAATCTATGTAGTAAGTTTGGTTATGATACATGGCAGGGTTGCTGAGATATGAGCTCTCTTCCTGTTTGGCGGCTTTGCCGCAAATTTTGATTGGCTGTTACAGCCGAATGCTTCTGTTAATTGTTCCAGAAAGCAATGCACTGATAAGGCATGGTCTGAAGATGGTCTCTGCCAATTTTGGTGAGGATTTGCTGAAATTTGTGGCCTGTGAAAACTTGTATGTGTTTTTGATTAAATCCAATATGGCGGCCGAATCAATTATGATGACATCACAAGTTGGCTTGGGTCGGCCTAAGAACCTCCAACAGTATTAGCAGACACCACTAGTGCGTTTTAATTCTAAGCACAACTGCTGCTACAGGCCAAAAGGCATGTTTCTTAATTACAGCGCCCCCTAGAGGTCAAAGGTCACCAGATTTCTTGAGCGTCCCCCTGATTGGGTCCTGAGACCATGGACTAAGTTTGGTTATGATAGATGAATGGGTTGCTGAAATATGAGCTCACTTCCTGTTTGGCGGCTTCGCATCAAATTTCGATTGGCTATTATGGCCAAATGGTTTTAGTTTGAAAGACAAAAAGCAATGCATTTGTGAGACATGCTCTAAAGATGATGTGCATCAAGTTTGGAGTCAATCGGACAAAATTTGTGACCTATGAAAACTGTTAAGTGTTTTTGATAAAATTCAATATAGCGGAAAATCCATCATGGCGGAAATTGATATCATAGGGTGCATTGAACTCAGCTTAGTCCAAGGACACCAACAACACCTGGTTTTTGAAAACTCAGAGCGATAGGTCAAAGGTTAGGTGCGTGAACGCACATCCAACTTGGTGGTGCTAGAGCAGGGGTGGGCAAACTTTTTGGCTCAAGGGCCACATTGGGTTTTGAAAATTGGCCGGCGGGCCGCACAACAACCCCCCCCCCCCCCCACGACACACACATTAAAAAATACATGTTTTATAGCCTATAATTTAGTATGAAAAGTATTTGTTTTAAAAGATGAATTGCTTAAAAATACTGCTAATTTTATGCTGTTTAACAAATGTATAAATTGTGCACTGTCGCTTTAAGACAGTCGCTTTAATTCACGTTTATTTCAATGATCTTCTGTCTGCTCCGCTATGGCTAGTGCTGTACCTCCGGCTGGGCCCTCTCACAGTTTTAAATGGTCAGTAGTGGAACTACTGTTGCCTTCATGATTTCCTTTTAAAACTTTCTTTATAAGAAGGAGATATCAATTATCAACAATCACAAGCCAGCTGGAACCTGCGGCTCTCTCTCCCTCTCGTTGAGTGCAGACGCTGCGTTCCCAATTAAATGGATTGCATAATGTTCACGTTAGATCTGCTGCAAAGGAGATAACTAAGAGTTAACTTAGTTTAACATGATTTTATCTCTATTTAACATGATGTTTTGACATTGACATTGTAAACGTTATCTAAGGAGAGTGAAAAGCAGTTTGCAGTAAAGCTAACCAACGTCGTCTCTATCGCAGGAAAAAAAATAGCGAGCAGCCTGATAACTAATTGAAATGCTCGACGGGCCGGATGAAAGTGCTTGGCGGGCCGCAGTTTGCCCACCTCTGTGCTAGAGTGTATGTGGTGCCGACTTAAAACTTTTTATCACAGGACTGTCTCTAATCAGTGTGCCAAACTTCACAACTTTTTAATAGACGGTTTTATGGGCTGCCATAGACTTCCATGGCAGAATAATACACTTCAACAGCTACGGGCAAAAAAAGGTTTTGCTAATTACAGCGCCCCCTAGCGGTCAAAGGTTACCAGATTGGTTGTGTGTTCTCCCAATTAGGTCAGCCCTCAGAGGTCAAAGGTCACAAAATTTCTTCGGCATTCACCTGATGGGGTCATGAGTCCATGTACCAAGTTTGGTTTTGATACATGCAACAATTGCTGAGATATGAGCTCACTTCCTGTTTGGCGGCTTCGCCACCAATTTCGATTGGCTGCTACGGGCAAACGCTTCCGTCAATTGTTATGGAAATCAAAGCACTGATAAGGCATGGTCTGAAGATGGTCTGTGCCAATTTTGGTGAGGATCCGATGAAATTTGTGACCTAGGGAAATTTGATAGTGGTTTTGATTAAATCCAATATGGCGGCCAAATCAGTTATGTTGATGTCATGAATTGCCATCTGTCGACATAAGGATCTTCCACAGTATTACCAGACACCATTAGTACATTGTAATTCTAGGCACAACAGCAGCTACAGTCCAAAAGGCATGTTATTGATTTACAGCACCCCCTAGAGGTCAAAGGTCACCAAATTTCTAGAGCGTCCTCCTGATGGGTTCCTGTTTCGCCGCAAATTTTGATTGGCTGTTACGGGCGAACGTTAATACTTCCGAAGACGAAAAGTGATAACTTTTGTGAGGCTTGGTCTGAAGATGATCTGTGTAAAATTTGGTGGGAATCAGAGAAAGTATGTGACCCCTGATACATTTTAAGTGTTTTTGATGAAATCCAAAATGGCGGAAAATCCATCATGGCGGAAAATGACGTCATATGGTGCGTTGAACTCGGCTTGGTCCAAGGATTCCAACGATACCTGACTTTTGAAAATCGGACCTACGGGTCAAAAGTTACATGAATGAACACACTTCCAACTTTGGCCTGTTGGTGGCGCTAGAGGGTTCGAGTTGCCGACATGAAACTTGGTGACATGAATCATGGGACCGTCCCCAATCAGTGTGCCAAATTTCCCAACTTTTTACCATACGGTTCTATGGGCTGCCATAGACTCCCATTGCATATAATAATAATAATAATAGGAAAACGTAGAAACACAATGAGGTCCTCGCAGCTTCGCTGCTTGGCCCCCAATAATAAAATAACCTTTCGCCAATGACAATGCTTTATATTTTTGGACCCAATTTACCCAAAAATATAAATTTTTAGACCCAATTTATCCACAAAACATTAACTAAATGACTTCTACATGCCATATTATTGACTGTCTCCGACTACAGATTTGTGCATTTAATGGCGGCCTTACATTGTACGATTTTGGTCTGTTTTTACAGTCAGTGACTAAATTTCCAAAGTCGGACAGAAATCATGGGAGCTGTACTGGAATGTGGTAGCCCCGTCAACTAGATTGTTAAGTGTAAAAGGTGCCAATCTTAACTTAAGTTAAGTCAGTCAGTCTTTTCAAGTTTTGCCGTGATAAAACATGTTTGATATTATCGCAAGTCTTTCTAGTCGTAGCTCATGCAAATAGTGACGTGAACAATATAAAAACCAATAGTGACTTCTCTCCAACACCAAACAGGAAGGGGCAAAGTAGGCGACAGCTGTAGCAAGGGACCTGATGAAACCCATGAATATGATAATTTGTGATTTCGTTTCTTATACATCTTTAGTCGGCTCTTCCATGTGACAGAACAACTCTATATCGGTTAGGGATGTCACGCATGAAACAATGCTGCAGAAACACGAAAATATGACTGAGTTTAGTAGGCTATCATTTCAGTTCCTGATGATATCTATTGCACGATGGGTAATAATTTAAAGGAATCTAGTTGCAGTCTTGTAAATCGTGACCCTGCAAGATCCCTAGTCATTGCAAAATCATAGTCTGTGACTTAAAACTCTATTACTTGTCTAAAGATGTGAGAGGGTCTGAGAATGTAGTCTTTCAAAAATCTTTTCCAAATCTTTGCAAATCTTTCCAAAGTCTGTTAGTGTAAGGAGGGCTTTACTTGATTGTGACATTGTCACAGTCACACCAGGTTCTCCTCAAGCCACATCCACTGCTCACTCTCCTGAAGCTCCCCTCACTCGTTCACACTCCCCAGACTACTAATGACCTGTCTGACCCCTCGAGCCACCTTCACTGGAATTGAGTCTAGCTAAGTTTATCTTCTGTGTTTTGGGACTTTTCTGTTAAGTTTACCGATCCTCTGTGTTTTAGACTCTCCTTGGTGTACTGTCTCCTGTAGAACTTCTGTGTGTTACTGGTCTGGGTTCGACAACCCTTTTCCTGGTTTTCATTTGGAACAAAGCTACCTTGTTTGAACTCTACCTCCCTGTCCTGTGTGCCGTAACAGAAGGCCAGACCAGGAGCCTAGATCCTTGTGGATGCCTTTGTGGCCCATTTCAAACAGGTGTTTGACCTTTTTGAGGGAGACTTCCATCCAAACCGAGCTAATCCTGAGGCAGGGACGAAGGTCCATTTCAAAATACACCCTCCTCTTCCGTACCCTTGCCACTGCCAGCGGCTGGAATGAAGCAGGCCTCCTCATTGCATTCCGACAGGGCTTAGAACCCTCTCAATGCCTCCAACTCCCACAGATTCGCTGCGTCCCTGCCTTCCACGTCCACTCCATAGTAGGTAAGCCCCTAGCCTGCAAGCGGGTGCAATATCAAACAAAGAATCTTGATATGCGGGTGGGAAGCTTTCATGTAATAATAATAATAATAATAATACATTTTATTTATAATGCACTTTTCATCATAGATCTCAAAGTGCTACTGTGGAATCAATCACATTCTTCATACTCGAAGAGTCAACTGCTGAGGTAATCCTGGGGCGCCCATGGTCCAGCATCTACCCACAATCTCCTGGTCTACTGGGGAGATTCTTCAGTGGAGCAAAAACTGTCAAGTTTCCCCACAGCCAACACCCAAACCTCCCGATGAACAGCACATCTATACAGAGTCGTCCGGTCACAGTCCCACCAGCCTACGCCTCCTTCAGTGATGTCCACACAGGGCAGCCCAACTGCCTCCCCATTGACCCTGGGACTGTGCAATAGACCTGCTGCCCAGCCATCCTCTGCCTCGGGGTTAAGGTCTACCCATTGTCCTTGCCGGAACAGGAAGCAATGAAGGCTTATGTTGATGAAGCCCTCAAGCTAGGGTATATCTGGCCCTCCAAGTCTCCAGCTGCTTCTTCATTTTTCTTTGTCGCTAAGAAGGATGGAGGTCTAAGACCGTGTATCGATTACTGTGCCCTCAACAAAATCACTGTCAAATTCCATTAACCCCTGCCACTTGTCCCCGCAGCTCTGGAATAGCTGTGTGGAGCTACACTGTTTTCCAAACTTGACCTCCGAAGTGCCTACAACTTGGTGCGCATTCGCCGTGGTGATGAGAGGAAGACAGCCTTCATCACCCCTACTGGTCATTACGAGTATCTAGTGATGCCATATGGGTTGTCAAATTCACCATCAAGTTTTCATGAATGAAATATTCCAAGATTACCTTAATAAATTTGTTATTATCTACATCAATGACATCCTGATCTTTTCCCCGAATCTCAATGACCACATCCAGCACGTCTCCTTGGTCCTGTCTAGATTGTGTGAATTCCAGCTCTTTCTCAAAGCTGAGAAGTGCACCTTCCACCAATCCTCCGTCCAATTCCTGGGTTACAACATCTGCTCCCCAGTAGTCAGCATGGATGACAGGAAGGTCCAGGCTGTACTTTCCTGGACCACTCCACACACCATAAAGGAATTTCAGCACTTTCTGGGCCAACTTTTACCGGAGATTTATACATAACTATAGCCAGATCTCTGCTCCCCTAACTACTCTACTCCGGGGAAAATCAAAGACCCTTTCCTGGAGCTCAGAGGCTTCCCAGGCATTTCGGGAACTCAAGAAGGCCTTCACCTCCGCACCTGTCCTCCGTCACCCCAACCCCAACAAAGAGTTTGACGTTGAGGTCGACGCATCCACCACGGGCGTCGGAGCTGTGCTGTCCCAACACCATGGTAACCCTTCTTGCCTTCATCCGTGCGCCTAGATGATGATGATAGCAGAGTGCAACTATGACATCGGTAACAGAGAGTTGCTTGCCATCAAGCTAGCCCTGGAGGAGTGGCGTCACTGGCTGGAAGGAGCCAGTCACTCGTTCTTGGTCTTGACCGATCACAAGAATCTCCAGTACCTCAGCGAAGCAAAATGACTCAACCCTCGCCAAGCCAGGTGGGCCCTTTCCTTTACACGTTTTAACTTTACTATCAGTTACCGACCAGGATCACATAACTGTCGAGTTGATGCCCTGTCTCGCATCTATTACCCTAAGGACAGCCCTGAACAGCCTGAGCCTATCCTACCAGCTGGCGTGGTGGTGAGTCCCAGTGGACCATCGATGATCAGATCGCCTACAGCTACGGAGACCAGAGTTTCCGCTAGAATAAAATGGTGCCGGTCAAAGTGACCGGCAGAGGTTTCGTTTTCCGGACATTTTGATGATATGCCGGTCAAATATATTATCGCTTCTGAATTAGTCAAATTGAGGAAAACTGGAGACAGGCTATGTAGCTTAAAGAATGACATAATCAAGCCGTATAGAATGCAACATGTTCATTAGCCTAACTTAAACATGCCTAACAAGATCTAGCCAGTATCTTTTCATGGACACCAAGAGTTCGTTCGTTGTTTTAAAAAGGCTACGTTGTTTGTTGCTGCTACCCACGTTATCTCCAGTGGTGATTGTTTAACTTACACAGATGCGCACATACAAGAATGAGCGCTCACACCACTACCCCCTAATGCTATGCCTCTTTATTTGATAACAATAAATTAAGAAATGTTTCCTATTCTGGGAAATATTTAGTTTCTTTTTCTTTCGGCCGCGGTTCAATGATACCGTTTAATTGTGCCAGAAATTATCCGCGGACCAGTAATCTCCTCGTCGAGGAGGCCCTAACCCTGCAGATCATAGACAGAGAACGCATAGGCCTACTGTATGGTTTGGGTAAAGAACACTTTGCATGTCCAGTGTACACAGAGAATGACAGTGTCTTGGAGTGGCCGCATCCCCCGCAACTCCACTTCCAATGTCACTGATTCCGACAGATACACGCGACACTTCTGCTTTTTATCTGGTGGTGGTGGAGTTGACTGGACATCTGAGGCTTCAGACGTTACCAATGTATCATCATCCATCGTGTCTGGCCTCTGAAAAAACTTTTAAGGCTAGTGAAGGAGAAATTTTGGATTACTAAAATTTTTTATGAAATAGAAGTGATTATTAATAAATTTATATGTATTAGAAGTGAATACTAATTTACATTTATTACATAGAAGTGATTAACAATTCATTTTCTTATATTCTGTGTATGCTTTCTATACATTCAATACTGTGCATTAACTTTGCTTTGTCTGTCATTTGCTCTCTCCATGTCACGATTTTCTAATAAAGGTCATGCGACCCCCTTTGTCACGAGTTAAGGGTATTCTGCCTGAGGCAGTAATATTAGGAATATCCCGACAGGAACTAGACTAGGGCAAGAGAATGCTGAAGGATGTATATGTATTGTATTGACCAATTATCTACTTACTTGGAGTAGCCACATGACTTGCGTATGGCGCACGGATCACATGCTATGTCCAAGAAGTGTATATGTATTGTATTTCTGCATGTATGAGGATTTTTGGAAAAGACCATTGTGATTTTGTATTACCAATGTAATTAACATGTATAAGATGGGGCTTCGCCCTAGAGAACTTTGAGTAGTGTTCCTGGAACATGCTGTTGCTAGTGACCTGCTCCCGGTATCGTGAAAAAACCTGCAGTGGTTCCTCACACCTGAGTGTTGCCTGGATATTTTTGACCACACTAGTCTGCCTGGGCCTGGCCATGTTTGAACCGCCTCACTCATTTGTTCGTTGTTTAACATGGACGTTTTAAGTGTGCGCTTCCTATTTGAAATGCAGCATAGGCTATGCGTGTTGTTTAATAGCTTACTTTTCAAACGGTAGAGCCTGTTCATTTAAAAAACATTGCCAGAGGACATATAATATAGGCTTACGTATTAAGGCTTATTCTCAAATAGATATATAATATACAGAGTTGACAGATTTAGTACATCATTTTTCCAAATAAATACTTGGGGCCTTATTATGACAGTCTAAAGCGCATAGTCACTGACGAATAGTTTAAACAAATTTCGGGGTTTGTCCCGTCCATATTGGGTGTGGTTTAGTTATGAAACATTATGAAATCTCTGGCGCACGGCACAAAAAGATGGGCCTTATGTTTGTCAGTCAACGACAAAACAGTTCTTCACAGTTAGTTACTTTCACTATTGACTGACAATGGGTTACCATTGAAAACATAGGCTGGAAAAAGCAACACTTACCCTAATAATGTTCAAATGACTGAATAAAACAACATTTATCCTGCAGAGGAGTTGCTTATATCTCGTGACAGTGTGTCTTCAGCTGTGCCCTCGCCTAATCACTTTTAACCGTCATTACCAATTTGCAAATGATGGTGAATGACTACTCATTGTGAAATGTATTTCGTAATATTTTTATTCTAATTATGTTTCCCATTGTAATCGTGTAATTTGTAATGTTTTGCATGGATGTGTGCTGGTGCGCGTTCATGGATAATAGAAGGATAGTGCGTTGTGCACCCACCCATATGACTGTTGATAATGCGCTCTTAAAATAACATATAAACAACTTGCCATGGACTTCTGACCAGGTTTCTCTTGGTCAGTGGCGCAATGCGTTGTGTACGATAGCGATTTTTAGACAACACACCAGACCACTCCCTAGGTTGTTAATTGCCACACCCCTGGGCGCATTGTTTAAAAAATATGAAAATAAACTTCGGACTGGGAAAATAACAGGTTTTCCCGCTATGCGCTAGGTGGAAAATAGCGGCCTTGAAGTCTTGAAGACAGGTTTAAGCTCAGCAAATATTTGTCATGTTAACTTTGAAGTGTGTTCTATGACTATAAAAAAGTTTAATGATAAAAACTCGTTCCATTTTTTGTGTGTTTTGTCTACACTTGAAATGTACCCCGAATTATAGAATGACCCATATTATATGAAGAGTTTGGTTCCAAAATGCTCCAAAATTTCCATTTTTAGGTTAGGCTATTTTGTTGTGTATTTCAGGTAATATAAATTAAATCACAGTTGTGGTGTTTTGATTGAGTAAAGATAAATCAAACAACAATACCAACTCTACTACTACTACTCTACTGAAATTACTTGGAAAACAAAATGTAAAAAAAATATTTAAGACAATTAAAATGGAGGATATAGCGTTTTGGAACCAAGCTCGTCAAATATACAATGTGTGAATATGAATTAACCCAGTGGTAAATGCACACAGTAGGCCTACACTGCTCAGCTAGGCTATTGCATAGTATATCTGTAGGATAATTGGGTTGATTGCGATTTTCATGTTAACACGCTGCACGGACAAATTACTGTGTCAGAAGTTATTGCTTCCACTCTTTTAATATCATAGGTGCTTGTTTTACATGTCCCTTTTTATGTTTTTTTTTATGTTAGTCATTTTATAAAGAACATCCAACAACAGAATCAACTTAGACATTTAGATACATGTTTTTCTTTGTGTTGTAGTGGAATAGGCCTAGGCTACTCCAGCCTACTTATAGGAATTCTCATTATAATGCCAGCTTTGTCGACAAACGACAAACAAATAAAATAGCCTACCTCGTGTGATGGACATTATAGTACATTGCACAGTAATTGTAATGATCAAGAGGGATTTATCTGTCACATACAGCTACAGTATATAATAACAGTATACAGCGTCTTTAAGTTTAAATTGCATAGGCTATAATCATTTGCCATTGCAGGCTCTCAAATGAAGAGGCTATATGTTTACGAAAATCAGCATGGCCATTGTCACGTGAAATGAGCACAACGAATCAGGGAAGGGAACATATGCTTGTATGTCATCTCTTTCCAGATGGTTCCGCAACACATACTGACACCGTCCACATTCGTTCGATACAGCTGCGGCACAAATTGAGTTTGGGGTCTCCAGCGGATCCAAACTGCTCCGCTCCGGAGACACTGATACAATGGTCAAATGTGGACGGGAGTGCAAATTGTAACAAAAGTGTGTAGGATACAAATGTATCCTATATAATGTGGACATAGCTTCCTGCCTCCTATCCTCTATGGCAGTGTTTCTCAAAGTGTGGTCCGGGGACCACTGGTGGTCCGCAAGCTATCCCAAGTGGTCCGCGAGCAGACGTGGTAAAAAATAATATAGATGAGTTGTTTGCAATATTGAACCAACTTGTATGTAAATCCAAACAGTTCTGCAACACTACCTATGTAAGCTATGCCAATTTAAATCATATGAATCCTCTGACACAATAAGCAAGGTGCAAAGACAATAAGCACAGTGGTTCAGTGAGTAGGCCTATTGTGTCTATTAGCTAGGTGGTCCGTGAAGTTTTTTCTACTCGTTAAGTGGTCCTTGGTCTGAAAAAGTTTGAGAAACACTGCTCTATGGCTATCTCCAAGCTAGCCGAGGAAGCGAGTCTGGTGGAGGACGTTCTGCTGCAGTCAACGTCTACAACGGCAGGGGGTCTTCGGCAGTTGGTAGCCTAAACAGGTGGGCACAAGGTTATTAAGCATACATGCTGGGCAAAGTTTAAAAGTGCTTACACACACACACACACACACACACACACACACACCTCTGCCATTGGAGTCTATGGCAGCCCATAGAATGCCTGGCTAAAAAGTGCTGAAATTTGGCAGAAAGTTTCGGGACACTCAACTGACCACTCACGCTAATTTACGGATCTCTAAACCCAGCCGTCTAGCGCCACCAACGGATCAAAATTTGAAACCGTGAAAATTGAACCGTGGGTCTAAAGTTATGAAATTCGGCGCACTGATTCAGGACCGTCCCATGATCACTCTCACTTATTTACAGAACTCTATGCCCAACAAACTGGATTGCATTCACGCATGTGACCATTGAACAGTGCATTCGATTTTCACAAATCAAGCACTGTTGGAATCCCTGGACCGACCTGAGTTCAATGACTCCTATTATGTCACTTTCTGCCATATTGGACCTCCGCGATATTGGATTTAGTCCAAACTCTACGAAAAGTTTCAGCGGTCACAAATTTTATCCGATTTTCATGGAACTTGGCGGAGATGATCTTCTGACCGAGCCGCACAAACGATACTTGTCAGATTTTTCAATTTCAACTTTGTTTGCCCATGACAGCCAATCAAATATGGCGACAAAGCCGCCAAACAGGAAGTGGACTAACATCTTGGTCACGCTTTGAGTTAACATAACAAAACTCAATACCATTAGTCAGGTCACTGTCACAATCACTCACTGCAATTTTTATGCATATACATTGAACGCTCTAGCGCCACCACCAGTCCAATGTCGGACATGCATCATTCATGCGCGTGATCCTTGACTTTTGTCTGATTTTCACAATTGAGGTAGCGTCTGAATCCTTGGACCATACTGAGTTCATCGACCCCTATCCTGTCACTTTCCGCCATATTGGACCTCCGCCATATTGGATTTAGTCCAAACTTTACGTTTCAACGGTTACAAATTTCATCCGATTTCCACAGAACTTGGCAGAGATGATCTTCAGACCGAGCCGCACAAACGATACTTGTTAGATTTTTTAATTTCAAGTTTATTTGCCCGTGACAGCCAATCACACATGTCGACGATACCACCTAACAGGAAGTGGTCTAACATCTCGGCTACACTTTAATGTATGAAGTCCAAACTTGGTACAGGGACTTAGTATCTGATTGTGAGGACACACTAGGAAATTGGCATCATTTGGCCTCTATAGGGGGCGCTGCAATACAGGAAGTGAGTTCATATCTCAGCAATGCTTTGATGTACAAAGTCCAAACTTGGTACAGGGACTTGGGACCTGATTGTGATGACGCACTATGAAATTGGCATCATTTGGCCTCTATAGGGGGCGCTGCAATACAGGAAGTGAGCTATTATCTCAGCGACGCTTTGATGTAGAAAGTCCAAACTTGGTATAGGGACTTGGTATCTGATTGTGATGACGCGCTAGGAAATTGGCATCATTCGGCCTCTGTAGGGGGCGCTGCAATACAGGAAGTGAGCTCATATCTCAGCAACGCTTTGATGTACTAAAGCCAAACTTAATACAGGCACAAAGTAGCTGATTGTGAGGACATGCAAGGAAAGTCGTCTCATTTGGCCTCTAGGGTTGCTGTAATAAAGAAAGTGAGCTCACATCTCAGCAACTCTTTGGTGTATGAAGTCCAAACTTGGTAGAGGGACATGGTAGCTGATTGTGAGAACGCACAAGGACATTGGTGTAATTTGGCCTCTAGGGGCACTGTAACAAAGTATATTAGCTTATTTCTCAGCCATTCTTTATTCAATTGCCATCAAACTTGCTGTGAGTGCTTGCTCATGCCATGGCAACGCCATTCCTGCTATAGCGCACTGCTAGGCCCCCACATTGCTGCTTGCAGCTATATTTACAAATTGTTATCCTAGAAAAAGATATTGTAATTTTTACACCAATTTGTCTGTAAATGTGTGAAAAAGAGATAGTTTAAAATTGTCACATTCTTTTTTTACATTTTGTGACGCTAAATGTGCTAAAACTGTGCTGGATAAAACAATATGCGCCATTTTACAAATAGAACTCCATAAAATGACATGCGTGGCAATATCCTTTACAAACACCACTCCCACTCATATCATATTGGCAAACTCAGTGTGAAGTTTAAATGAACTGTCACATTACAACAGAGTTACAAATAAGTGATCTGACAGACGTTCAAACATAGAAACATTGTAACATGAATGAGATGACTTTTAGCTCAGTTACACTACATTTGGAGTAAGTAAAACAATGATTTTATAAAGCTAAAGCTCAACAGAATCTTTGGATATGCTAGCTTGGCAATGAGAGAGATGGAACTTACGACTGGGCTCTGGCCGTAGAAAGCATCCCTTTAGAACAAGTAGTGGCAGCTTGTCCTGTAAAGTGAAGACATTTGTCAATGTGTGGTGCAGTGTTTCTTAACTGGTCTGGCCTTGGGACTCTGCACATATACATTTACTTGGAAGTACTAATTAACTAATGTGAAAATAGCATAGGCATTTGGGTACATTTTCTAGGTTTTTTCTTAGTTTTTTAGCTGTCACATTTTTAGTTCAAAAGTATGTTGATATTAAATGACTTCTCACTATAACTCAGCCCTAGCATTCCCATTGGAGTTCATAGCCTTAATTAGAAGCATGTTATTATAAAACGTAAGACTCTTGTAGCAACTTGTACTTAAAACATTGTGGTCTGGAATAATGTACTTATAGGAATAATGTACAAATAAGGCTGGGTGAGGAAGGTGGTTTTTAGCAAGATAATATATTTGTGGGAAACACTAGGTGCCTTACTATACTTCCAGACTGAGTGATTTTGTCTGGTTCATATGATCCTATCATAAAGAGGGTCTGTGAACTATCTCATGGTAAACTGTAGCAAGCACATATAAGCTTAAAGTTTGGCAAGGCTTACATTCCCAAAATAGGTCTCCTACTATATTCCGAGAGGATGCATGAAAATCACCACTCCACTAATCCTTACAACATTTCATATTTATTAGAGACACTCATGCAACACAAAAGCATTGCTTCTCGTATGCATCTTCAGCTTGATATAGGCATACATAGAAAGGGGCAAAATGTGGTGGGGAGACAATTCTAATGTGACTGTAAAATAACCATTTTATTCCCCTTCACAGCCAAGCAGATTTTATATCATCATGTATCTTTATACTGCACTGAGGATTTCTTTAATCTCAAACGATATATGACCAGGAAGGTGATTTGAAACATGTTGTAGATAACTTTTAATCACATTAACATTTCTATGACTTCCATACATCTCAGAAAATAGAATAGTGACACTGATCCCTCCTTTCTTCTGATTGGGAAAGACTGTGGTCAATAACTGGTTTTGCCATGCATTGAGCCTAATGAAATCATGGGGCTTTCTTTCATCTTTTCTGTTTTGGATTACTAAATCCTATGAATGTGACCTGAACTTGACAGATATTTTGTCATGTTCCTCTGGTAGAATTGTTAACCTCTCAAATGAACACACTGTTTTTCGACACATTAAAAGACTCACTCATAGTTCATTAAAATGTTTAACTTATTATGTATTTTACAATTTATTTTAGTAAATCCACAGCTTTCATTAACCACACATAAATAAAGGAATATATTCTCGTCAGGGTAACTCCAGTAATTTATCCTATGCAAATATATTAATTGTAATCACATTACAAGAGTCAAAAATTCCTGTAGGGCTTCAGTATCGGTTATTCCTTCAGTATTGCGTACTTGTTGTAAATACTCTTCATTTTCTCTTTCCTTTTGTTTTGGAAGAACATGATACGTTAACATGGAAGTTGAAGTGAAAGTCTATCATGTGCTGTTTTACTTATCTGTGTCAAAATAATGATTAGAGTATTGTACAACTTCAGTGGAATTTTAGAAATATTAGAAATAGAATCAGCTGATATATTTCTGAATTCTCATCTTCACAGGTTGCAGAATAATAATAATAATAATATTACATAACATCCTTTGTTAGTTTCTCAACATTGTATCCTCTTTTTCTCTCTCAAAACAACTTTGGTGTTAGGTAGATTTTTACAGTAAAGTGCCTCATCTTATTTATATGTCAAACCAAGGAGGTGTAAGAGACATTTCTGTGAATACATTGATACTTATAAATAAGGGATAATATTGGAACAATAAATATTATGCAAAATCTTTGGGGTTCACAGAAAAAAAAAATTGGTTTCAAAGCTGCATACCATTACTTTTAAGGATGGAGCCAATATTGATGACTAACTGTCCAATTGTTTTGAATTTGCAATTATTTACTGTAAAACATATAATACCATGGAGTATGCCAAATGGCCATTTGTTCAAGAGTAAACCATATGTTTTCATAAAAGCCTGATAATATCCTATATAATGTTTAGATATCAGAATAAATTCATCCTTGCGCTGAAAATAAACAGGAAACCAGTGGCCATTTAACTCTAGATAAAGCACATACATACTACACATCAGTACACACAGTAAGCCTACTGCCAGTTTTTGAATTACTGCCAGTAGGTTTGCTTTTTGGCACATTGTGTAAATTTAATTGTGAACCCCTCCTTGAAGTTATGTATATTTAATTATCCATTATTTTTGTTTGTTAGTGAAAAGTGCGGGGTAATTTTATGTAAAAAGAGATATTTTTTAAAAATAACAGCCAGAGCTAGAGGGCAAGCATCCACTTTAGCCCTATCCTTTAAGCCAACACTGCTGTTTTAGGCTGAATAAAGCTCAGCAGCTTCCGTCTCCATGGTGATACACCACTTCACCAACACCCATTTCAACCGACATTAGTTGGCAGCAATTCAAATTGGCACAGGACAATGACATCTCAGAACATATTTTGCTCCGCCGTATTTACCCTACTTTTAGGATAATCATGTCTAAACAGCCTAAGAAGATTTTTTTTGCATTCAAATATGATATGAGTGCAGCTTATGATGTCAGTGAACCACATGTCAGATATGACAGGTGTAAATAGTTGGTCAGTTTGAAGGAGAACATAGGAGAAAAGAAAAGAAATGGAGCACGGGCCAGTCTGGGGGGCAAACTGTATATGACTATGATGGTAGTCTTTTCCAAGAGATTCTGTAAGGAGACCTGAAAGCTCTAGCAATTAGAGAAAGTTGAATTTAAAACACTCTACTAATTAAAGGAGGTCAGATTAAACTGTGATTCCTGAAATTGGTTTAGACCATATATATTTCTGCTTTTCCAACCTCTGTTGTGACAGAATAAAAGTGGTATTTTATAAAGCCACTAAAATATACTAGCATTTAAGGTTAAAAGTAACCAAGAAATGTGTGCTTCTCTCTTCAGTTAGTGTGCCTGCCATGTCATTGTCCCTTAACCCTCCCCCTCCAAATCTGGCCTTTACTTGCAAGAGGGAAGATTATGGTATTATATAAATAATTTGTATGATAATTCATTACAGGGCCATCGTTTTAAACTTTAATTGGTCTAAATGAAGAGACATTTCACACCATTTAGATAAAAAGAAAAAGGAGGCCAGAGTAATGAAAAGAGGGCTGGCTATCAGACTTCAGAGGTTTGCTCTAAATGAAAATGTAATTGCAGGCGGAATAGTACAAGAGGAACAAACCAGGCACTGCAGATCCGCTGGTATCTTCAGACAGCCGTGTGAAAGCTAATGACTGAACAATTTGGAACATTTACTTACCCCAAAGACTCTCATTAAGTCAATCACAGGCTAAGCCGAGACCCACTCACAGTGATGGTGCGAGGCCTCCGCATTCATTTCAACATCAATGAGGAAGGTCTGGCTCACTCTTTTTCAGACAAAAAATATCATCCGAGTAATTTATTCTGGATCTTTGAAAGGATAATGGTCAATTATTTGTTTATAACACTGCTTAAATTTTCATTAGATAGATTAATGGAATATCATGTACTGTCAACACTGGACCGAGGAGTGCTGTGTCAGAGATAAACGTGAGGGCCGATGATGTTTCTCTGTTGGTAAATTGGTTTTCCTCGCCTTTTCCTCAGCCCTTGTGCATATGAAAATATAAGAAGAGAAAAGATTGCTGGGGGAAGGAGGCTAAATGAACAGGAGAATAAGGAATAGGGACACAGGTTGATATGTGCAGTGACCCTATTCATGTGGAATGAACTTTGTCAAGCAACGCAAAGTTAAACTGTTTGTTGGCCATTCTATCTGTGAGTGACACTACATTTAAGCTTTTCAGAGAGAGGACATTTTTGGTTCAATTTCATGTGTCCATTTGACAAATTTCATTATTCTTATAGGAACAGTAGGGCTAAGGTTTAGTGTTTTAAAACTGACCGACCCAGGAATTAAATGCAGAAAAATGGAGTGGCAGACACCGACAGATATCACTAGATGACAGCCATTCAGTTAGAAGGCAGATCATTCACATATATTCACATATATATTTTTTGTTTATAATATTATGTGTGTTTGACATTATTTTTACCATCCATACATCAAATGGGTATTGTCATCTCACAATGGGGAAGAGGTCATTCTAATGTGAGAACTGTACATGTTGAATAGGTAAAAACAATCACATTTAATCTGCTAGTCTGCCATAGATTCCAGATCAGTGCATCTTCTCACAAGAAAAAAATAATTTTCCGCTCATATCTCAGAAACTGTTTTCCAGTCCCATTAATTTCCATCTAAACATTTTCCCGCAGTTTTTGTCTGAAACTAATCTATCTCATCCATTCAAGACTGATCATCTGAATCCGATTTTTTTATTTGTCTCTCCGTTTCAAAATTACGTCTCAATCAAATTTCAGGGTGTGGCCCGTAATGATTGTATTGCCAATATCTTCACAGGAAAAGTCATCATAATCAAACATGATACTCATTCAAACACATTCCTTGAAGGCACACCCAATTTGTGAATTTCTGTAAAACAGCCACATGTCAATATCTCAAGAACGTAAAACTGTGAGATTTGGTACACGCATATACTTGGTCATGACATTTCCTAGAGCAGTGTTTCTCAAAGTGTGGTCCGCAAGCTATCCCAAGTGGTCCGCGAGCAGATGTTGTAAAAAATAATATAGATGCGTTGTTTGCAATATTGAACCAACTTGTATGTAAATCCAAAGTTCTGCAATACTGCCTATGTAAGCTATGCCAATTTAAATCATATGAATCCTCTGACACAATAAGCAAGGTGCAAAGACAATAAGCAAGGTGGTTCAGTGAGTAGGCCTATTGTGTCTATTAGCTATGTGGTCCGTGAGGTTTTTTCTAATGGTTAAGTGGTCCTTGGTCTGTAAAAGTTTGAGAAACACTGTCCTAGAGGGTCAAATTGTTCACTTCTCAAAATGGTCCTCAACGGCCAATCAAATTTCAATAGTCCATATAAGCCAGTTAATGACCAATCTTGATGAAACTTCATGGCTTATTCATAATGGCATATATATAATAGAAACTATACCAAATATGAACTAAATCAGCCATAAGGGTGCATAATAAAAAGTATGTCAACATGTTGGTTCATAGTTCAGGAACTACAGGGCTTTAACTACAGGTCTACAGCTAGCCCCCGTGAATGGAGAGAAAAATCAACTTATGCCTTATTGGTTTGATGTACATGGAAGGATGACTATACTGTAAAGAGAGTGGAGGGTCTGTGTTGTTGTGAGGCTGTTTTTATTCTAAAGGCCCTGGGAACCTCATTAGAGTGCAGGCCATCAAGAACTCCATGAAATATCTGGATATTTGAAATCAAAATGTGTCAATCTCTGCACAGATTCTAAATGTAGGTCACAATCGAGTTATGTAACAAGTCAATTAATTTAATGAACACGAAAACAATTTACTGAATGCAAAATCAAGCTTCTGCCATGGCCATTACAGACTGCTTTCTTTTTTTCTTCTAAACTCCATAGAAAACTAGAAGTGAATTCAAGAGAGCACAGATCTCCGCAAATGCCACACAGAGCCCCATTTGCCACCAGATCTCTATGCATTCTGTATTCATTCTGTCAGTGATGCGTTGACAGAGCTACTGATTACCTATGTGCAAGTTCAGTTCAGTTCAGTTAAATTTATTGTCATTATACAGAGTCAGTACAATAGAGTAAACCGAAAGCCCATGCATTCATCTGGGAAACTCTGTGATCGCTGATTTATAAGTCTTCCTTCTGGTCTGGAATTTGCTTTGAGTTGCCTGCTTGGGAACATCTGAACTGTAGTGGTGGATGTCTGAAAGCCTTGTTTGACAGGATTTTAGTTTGCCGCAGGAAAACAAATTATTTTGTTCAATGTTGCACTATGTTGATAGTGCACTTTTGGCTGAAATAAGTATTATCACATTGTGAATTTCAGTGATGTCATTCTGCTTTACCATCACAAGTCTTCTTTTCACTTATTTAATACACTAAAGGCTATAGCAGGAATACGTAACCCCAGAGGTGTCATTGCACATTTTTTGTGTATAGCAAGATAATGTGCAATCGTTTTACTAAAGTGTGTGCTCATTTTACTAAACTAAGCACTCGTTTAACTATATCATGCTCTCATTTTACTAGATTGTGTGCTCAGTTTAGTCAATTGTGTGCTCATTTTACTAAATTGTGCTCTCATTTTTTAATGTTTGTAAAATGAGCACACAATTTAGTAAAATGAGTGCACTGTTTACTAAACTGAGCACACTGTGGAAAATGAGTGCACAATATACAAAATTGTGTGCACAATCTAGTAAAATGACCACACAATTTAGTAAAAATTAGCACACCTTTTATTAAAAATGAGTTTGAATGAGTTGACTGTCATATTCAAAATTAAGCAAATTTGAATATGACTGTCAACTTAATTGAGTGTCACTCAGCAACCATAGGATGACATCAGATGTGCAGTGGCCTATTAATTTTTTCCAGAGCTGTATGTGTGTGTGTGTATATATATATATATATATATATATATATATATATATATATATATATATATATATATATATATATATATATATATGAATATTTGTCACTAACTGAGACCTCTTTTCCTTGCTGATGGGCTATTTGTGAAGACTACTGCAGATATGATATTTAAACCATAGGCAGTGACAACATTGATGTTACTCATGATCAATAACCATAACTTGCTGTTTCTTCAAAATAAATTCAAAAAAGAAAATTACAAGTTTAGTATGAGCACATGGCTTGAAAGACCAGTCACCTCAGCCAGTAAACATACCTGTCTGGCAATACAATATTTGTGATGATATGCTGCTGCCTTAATTTGATATACCACCATTTCAACATACCTGAGATGCATGAAATTAGGCCTTATTGTGGCAAATATGAGATTCAAATAAGAGATGCTCTATATATATATATATATATATATATATATATATATATATATATATATATATATGTGTGTGTGATTTTCTGTTTTTCATTACCCTTGAAATATAATGTTCACTACTACATATTATTCTTTGTTATTATAGCAGTAATTGAACAGCTATAGTGTGGAAGTTATGAGTGGATTTTTTTGCTTGATTAGTAAAGGATAGGTCTGACTCATTCAGGCATTGTATTGGCAGTGTTGGGATGCTTATGAAAATGAGCAGATTACATTAGCTCATCTGATACAGCTTGTGAATGAGTCAGGTATGCAAATTCACACTTTTGTTGAAAAGGAACAAGCAATGACAAACCAAAATGTTTTTCTTCTTTTTAAGTAATCTTACATGGGATCCATCTCTCATTATAGTTAGGTCAGAGTCATTGAATGCATGGTGACCAAATGTGTAAAATGTTATGCCTATCCTGCACCTTGGGATTAAGAGCAACCTGTAGGGATACACCACAGGCAGTAACAAATTCACTGATTTGATTTAGTTGCTATCTACTCACCTCAAATCATGCTCACCTCAAACATAAAATGGGACTCTGTAGAGATAGTAGCGTGTGTGTGGGTTTAATCTGGAACTGGCTTAAAAAAGCTGAAAATGGTCTGAAATAAATGAAGAGGATTAGATGCTTTGGAAGTGCTGTTTGCCCCATGCTGGCAGAATCTCTGTCCTCTCTGTTTGATAATGTTTTCATTAGGGATCATAATCCAATCGTATATACTAGAAAACACCATCTGAAGTGTATGGTTATGCCATTTCATATACACTATACATATTTATTCAAACAAAAAATAAGCAGTTTTCCACAGTAAACAGCAATAATGACTTTGAAGGAGTCATAATTGTGAAGCCATGCACTCAATTCTTGACCCCAGGAAAGTTAATCTTTGATCAGCCAAGCTGAAATGACCAAGATAAGTGGGAGCAACAACTCATTGCGTGACTACATGACCTACCTGGTATTACTATTTTCTTGCTAGGTTCTTGGTGGTAAATAGAAGCCACTCTCAGTCTTACTCAATCTTCCCCCTCACCCCAAATTCTTCTCTATCCACACCCTCCATAACCCCTCCCCTTATCAGTTCCCCACTCTCTGAAAGATCTCTGTCACTTTAATCCACTGAGTCTGCTGCTGGTTAACAAGGAAATCCTATGTCAATTATCACCAACCACTTCCTGCTGAGAGAGCAATGGGGAATCAAAAGGGGCTGAGAGCCTTTCTCACTAGAGAGGAGCAGCAGGCCTAATTAAATGCTCCTTGTATTCTGTTGGCAACTGCTGGCCTGAGTGACAGATAGCTTGTTTAACGATAACCCCCACCTTTTTCCAGTGATTGTTTAGATTAGACAGCACAGGCCACTTAAGAAGCCATTAGGGTGCCGGACAGTGATGTCATTGTCAAAGACATCAATGAATACCAGTTTAAGAAATAATGGCTGAACATTGATATATAAAGAATAGAGTATGTAAAAATGAATCAATCTCTATACACTGTAAAAAGGAGAAGTCAGGGCTGTCCAATGTATCAAATAGTCTAGTTTTGAACGAAACAACCTTATTATGTTCAAATAGTCAATCCAATTGAGCAATCGTTTTTTAAATCACGTAAGGTAAGCGTATACTGGGGTGGTTACTGTGTTATACAGGTGGACGCATGTACTGAGAGTAGGCATTCAGATGTACTAGTAATGAAACATCAACGTTAAAGGAAAATCATTTCGATAAGATGTCTTGAAATGAAACATGCTGAATATGTTGTGCCACAGTATTCAGAAGCATTCATTGAGTTAAAGTTTAAAGTTATTGTCATGTACTCATAAATAAGGATTTATCAGTAATGACATTTCTTATGCTCAAGCTCAACTTTAAAGAATAACTAAAATAGTAGTAATTGAAAAATGTATATGAATTGCTAAGTAAACAAGACTAGTGTGAGTATGAAGGGGGAAAAGATATAAGATAAAAAGATGAAAAAAAAAAAAATGTGTGTCAAGTGCAAAAAATACAGAGGAGGTATGAGGTTGATGACATTAGGTATGAGGAAGAATATGACAGTTCAGCATACTGATGGCCTGCGAATAGAATAACCGTCTTTAAATCTGCTGGTACAGGTTCGAAAGCTCTTATACCTTCTACCAGATGGCAGGAGGATGAAGAGACTGTGGCTGGGATGACTGGGGTCAGTGAGGATCCGCGTGGCCTTTCTCCTACAGTGCTGGCTATAAATGTCCTGGATAGCTCACTGTGAAAAGGGAAAAATCGAGTACATAAAACAGTTCTAACTGAATCATGTAAGGTAAGCGTACTGTATATACTGAGAATAAAATGAAGAGGGTTTGTCACATTTACTAAACCACAAAACATGAAATTAAACAAACTCACATTTTTCACAATATTATTACATTTGAACTGACATCTTGCCACAGCAATGAATTTATCCAACAGAATCATGTAAGATCAATATGAAGTACCAAGTACTGAACCAGTAAGGCAAATGAACACTTGAGATTGACGACCATATGGGATTTCACTGACATAATCACACAGCTAACAATGTTTTCATATGAGTTTTCTTGAGGAATGAGGATTACGCTTAGAGACCAGTAGAATTTTGGAGCAGAGTTGTTTGTTATGGTATGCTTTGAGATTAACCATATGTAACAGGGTGGTACATAGGAAGGGCCAAGGGGCCAATCACAGTAGCCTGACTACGCCACCCTGAGGCCTAGTGCATCAGGGAATCTTTAAGAGATTGTACTGCTTTCAGGTTCGTAACTACACAGTGGACATGAATTACAGGAAAACAATATTTTTTAAGACAAAGGTAGGGAAGTGGAGATCTGAGGGTGGCAACTATGGAAATTCAGACCAATACCATGCAAGCATAAAGAAAGGTTCACCTGTTACACAGCAAAGGTACACAGTAAAGCTACAAGGAATACACCAAAAACATCACACATGTGCTTAAACTAGACCCCCCTCAGAGCCACCTCCCTACTAAATAAAGATGAAAGTTACAAACAGAAGGACAAGACAGGCAACACAAAAACCAAACATAAAATAACCAAAGCAAAACCAAGACAAGACAAGACAGCAGCACGACCCATGTTCCCCATCAGCATGACTGCTGCCTAAAAGAACAGAACACAGAAGATTAAACAAAGAACACACCACAATATACATAACATAAAACCACAAATGTCTATGGGGAGACAGCATCCCCGACGGTAGCAGGCAGGGGCTACACCAGTGGAGTCTACATTGCTACTGGCTACTGCCCCTCTTAAGTAGCACTCCACTGGTGCCAGATTGCTCAAATGCCTATGCCCCGCCCCCTTCATTAGCACTTCCAGGTGCTATGGGGAAATAGCAGGCAGAGAAGGTCTACCTGCTACACATACTTTGTTCCCACCATGAGTATCAGTGGTTTCATGGCACATGTTCAATGCTCAATGAATGCTTCTGAATAGCTACTGTAGCAAAACATATTCAGTATGTTTCATTTTAAGACTTTATCTTGAAGTCTTAAATATCAAAGTTATCTTCCTTTAACATTGATGTTGCAATACTAAGTACATCTGAATGCCTATTCTCAGTGCATGCCACCTGTATAACACAATCACATTGAAATTGCATGAATATTTAATGTAGGCCTAAGCCTAATCAATTTCATTGGAATTACTTGATCAAATTGGCTTATCACTAGCCTAGAAATCTAGACGCACCCTAGCTGCCAGGGTAGTCTAGCAACTCTCCGTTGGCTTGCGCGAGCTGGAAAAATTAAACTTTGATCAGGCCAATCACATTGTGTATAGTGTCAGTAGGTGGGCTTAACTTAATGATGGCAGAGTTGCGACGGTTCTGCATGAATTCACTGCTACTTGAAAACAAAGAAGATGGATGCTGCTTCTGGCAAACAGCGTGACACGAGTTAAGCTTTTTTTAAGTTGCCAAAAGTTTGAACAACTAGCTAACTAGCTCCGCTGGTGGGAAAACGCATGGGACTTATGAGTGGTAGCGCTATCCTATTGCGTGCAGAGGGAATTTGAAAGACAACCGCTTATCCCGCCCCTCGGACTGAGCACTGCGAATGGTGAGTCCCCAGACCCTACATCTTGATGTGAGAAGAAAAAAAGAGAAGAGAAATGCTGGAATAATTCTAGACATTTCATTCATGTGCAACCGACGTACATGATAAAATTATGGGCGGTGCTAATACGATACCATGCCATTGAGGTTGGAAGGACACCCAGGACACAGTCTTTTTGAGACACTCCCCTCTGGCAGGAGGCTGCGGTCCATCATGACATGGACAACACGCCGTTCGACTATAAAAAGTTAATACACGTTCTAGATGGTAAAACGGCCCAACGCGAAGCGAAGCTGGATATATACCAAAAATTATCTGGCAATGACCCTTCCGTAATTATGGAATAGTAGCCTAGATTTAGATGAACTGCTTGTTACAACAGTGAGCGAGGCTAAAATATTTTTTTATATATATTTTTAGCCACCTGAGAAGGTGTGGTAGGCCTAGGCAAATATAAAACGGAGATGTAAACCTACTGGGTACTGGGCGTATTTTGAACTTGCATGTTTCATGCATTTAGGGACAAAAAAAATGTCCTCGACACCAACAGATGTTAACCAACACCCCACCTCTTCACTCCGAGAGTAGCCTGCCCTATTACTCCACATCAGCAATCAAGCATGAACCAGTGCACAACCAACAATGTTTGTTAAGAGCACAGCAATCAACAGCAAAATAACTACAACTACAGCAAAATAAAATAACTAGCCTACTGATTAAGCTTAGCTGTATGTGTTCCATTGAAATGTATAATCATGTCCCCTCTTTGGTGTATTCAGTAGCCTAATGAATAATGTGTGTGGCTGCTGTGCTAAACCTGACAACTAGTAAAGGCTAATGTTAGATTACTTTGGTCAGAGTTGTGTCATATCAGACTTTTTCAAAGTCACAAAACATGGCAAACAGATCCATATAGAAACTATTAAATACTGTTGGATGAGGTGGTCAGATTTTGTGACTCACGTGAATATGTATCTAAAATAACTGATTCTGCATGCATTAGTATGTTTTGGTAGAGGGTTAAGTGATTTTGTGACTCACGTGTATATTTATCTAAAATAATTGATTCTGCATACATGAGTATGTTTTGGTAGTGGTGGGGGTATCCACTGATATTAAGATGTGAATGGCTGGCAGGCTACTGATCAGTGGGTCAAAATTCTCTAATTTTGTGATATAACCGCTACCCAGCAAACAATGTGTTCGTTGTGTGTAAACGTCTGTACCTATAGTCAGGGGGGCTATATGGTTTCTGTGGGTTTGAAATGTAAATTTTTGGAGAGTGATTGGGCTGTCTTTAGGCGTCATTGAACATGGAGATTTTTTTTTTTTACCTGTTTCAACCCTATTTTTTTTTAATTGTATATTTCACTGTAATTAACACCATAAATTTCGCCTAAATCACTGGCTATGTTAAATAAAGTTCACAAAACAGTTATTTTCAACAGTATGATGTCAGTATTATGATTGTATGTCAAACAATTAGAGATAAGATCAATAACCAATCAGTTTCACCAAATACACATACTCCATTGCTGAAAGATAGCAAAAACATAACAGAATCACAGATGAGACCTCGAACAACATTTAATTTATTTACATATACACAACATATTAGATCTCACATCCACAACTCCCTCATCAAAATCTACAACTAGTCTACTAGACCCTATTCCTACACACCGTCTTAAGACTTCTCTCCCCTTCCTGGATAATGTTTTGCTCTTGATTATAAATAATTCAATGCTATCAGGGCATGTACCGCAGTCGTTTAAGACATCTGTTATTAAGCCCTCCCTAAAAAAACCTAGCCTTGTATCAATACTGGTCCTTCTGGACCTCAGCGCTGCCTTTGACACCATAGACCATGACATACTACTTAGGCTTGAAAATTTGATAGGCATCAGACTCAGCACTCGCTTGGTTTAGATCATACCTTCCTAACCGTCAACAATTTGTACAGGTCCATAATAAACCATCTACCCAGATTATGGTAAAATATGGAGTGCCTCAAGGCTCAGTACTGGGGCCCCTGTTGTTTAGCAGATGATACACAACTACCTCTCCAAAAAAACCTGATGAATTATCCCTGTTAGCCAAACTTGACACATGTATAAGAGATATAAAGACATGGATGACGAATAATTTCCTGCTTTTGAACTCAGATAAAACAGAAGTCAAGGTTTTAGGTTCTAAAAATATGAGGGATATCCTATCCACATCACAGGCTGCATAGTGATCTTCCACTGACCTCATCCACAAGTGTTAAAAACATAGGAGTTGTAATTGACCAGGACCTAGCACTAAATAATCACATAAAACAGATCACCAAAACTTCATTTTACCATTTAAGGAACATTTCAAAGATAAGGAAGTCCTTATCCTTACCAGATGCTGAGAAATTAATCCATGCTTTTGTCACCTCAAGGATATACTATTGCAATGCTATTATGCTGGCTGTCATAATACCTGTCTAAAGCTTACAGCTTATACAAAATGCAGCTGCTTACACACACAAAAAATATGAACATATTTCCCCCATCCTAGCATCTCTACACTGGATACCTGTTAAAAGTCATTGACTTCAAAATATTACTTATATCTCTTGGTTGCTTGCCTGCATTGAAAGAGGACACCTCATGAAGACGCTCTTTTGTCTGCTTCTGACAGAAGAAGCACTTATCTATGCTGGCAGCAGCTGCTGCTGAACAAGTGTACAAAGTCCCTCTAGATGGACTTGATGCAGTTGAAGGTGTTGCTGCAGGTTCAGAAGATGGTCTACCACGTCTTTTCTGAAGACACTGAGTCCTGCCTGCTTCACATGATTTCTAGTAGTGAATCTTAGCATGCTGCAGATGCTCACTGTTTCAGGTGGATTTGTAACAGTTCCTGTGCCAAACTGCTTTGTTCTGTTGTAAAATAACTGCACTGTAACATTGTAATCATTGGCTGATCTGTGATCACCATTTTCCATACTCTCTCATGGACAAAAACAAGAAATTTGGCATATGTCTCTAGTGATGGGTCATTCACCAGTCCACACATATCTGCCACTGGATACATAGCCCAAAATCTGTTTCTTTTAGAATATGTGTGCCATCACCTGACTAACAGAAAGACAAACCTCAGAATATAACCTAACTAGACTGTGCCACCATGAACTATGAAAATGTGCTTGCTCAAATGTAGAAGGCTAGAAGTTCACTAATATCACCAACCATGAAGTTCCACTATGAACCACTATGTGCTTCAGGTTATTCAATATTCTAAATTCTATAACTGCCAGCTAAACAACCAACTGTCACTGCTAGTGTCTCTCTTTCTCTTTCTCTCTCTTACACACACACACACACTCACCTGTCTGTTTGTCTATCTGATCCTTTTACCCTTTCGTTTCTTCACACTTACATAGGCTACTGAAGGCCTTACAGACTTCAGCTGATACTAGCTATGTCAAAGTCTATTAAACTTGATTTAACAGAGATCTGGCAGAGATCTTGATTTAACAGAGCAGGCTAGGCCTACACTCAAGCACACTAATAGGCATGAATTGATATTGAAGTATCTTAAGCGGACAATTTCGAGAATTTTAGGCAAAATTTCTTGTTAAAGATATCAATTATCAGCCTAAAATTTCTTTCTAATGTTGTATTGTTTATGTGGTCCACTTTTGCACACTACCTTGTAGAATATCTTTGCTTTTTGGCACCAAATCCTATGCTATAATACCAGCAATGTGAGGTTTGTGGACAAAACACCAAATTTGACCTTTTCTGAATTTCACCTTTGATTTGGGTCCTTCAAAACCTTAAAAAAATGGAGACATGTTTTTTCTATTCTTAAGAACCCCTAGAACAAAGATAATACTCTCCAAAAATTAACATGCGAATCCCACAAGCCCCCAAATTAGACACATAGGCCCCCCTACTACTACCTCAGGCCTGTGATAGCTATAGCTGTGTCCTCCTCCAAGATATCACAGTTATCGATCAGCTGTATATTTATACTGGGTTATACCTAGTACTTTCAAATTTACAGTGTCTTTCTTCACAATAAACTAGCCTAACTAAACCATTTTCAATGGGCATATCCTGTCATGTTATTATTCAAAACACCAGCAAGAGAAGGCTAAACTATTTCAACCACATTGTTTAAAATCAAAACAATAATTAACCCGGCAACTGACTTTCAATGCATGCTGGGAACTAACTAGCCTAAAGCTAAATCACAAAGTGTTGCAACCTCAACATGAAAGACGCTTCCAAATCAGCACAGCTCCATTGCTTTATTGAATCCGTGGTCGAACCAGACGGAGAGCTAAAAGTATAATGCTAGCCTATTTATGTTGAACCTTTGGGTCGAGCTAAAAGTTTACCATTACCCAGGCAACCCCCACGAGTCTTAGCCCAGAACCAGGATGGGCGTGCTAGCATGAGCTTGCATCTGAGTGAGAGGAACGATGCAAATTACAGCTCTTTTAAATTAGAACTGCTGGCTTTAAAGTGGGTAATGTGGGGAAAAAATACTTAATGGTGGCCAAAGTAGTTGTATACAGACAACAATCCTGTCGCCCACCTACAGGCTGCCCATCTGGGAGCCACAGAACAAGTGTGGGTGATGCAACTCGCAGCCTTTGATTATGAAGTGAAGTACCGGTTTGGCCGAGAAAACACCAATGCCAATGCCCTTTCCAGAGTACCTGTAGGAGCTCAATGAAGAGGGATGATCGGCAGAGGTCCCAGCTACGGAAGATTGGCAGGTCAAGCAGCTGGAGTATGAAAACCTGGAGCAAGTCATGAGGTATGTGCAGAATGGAAGTTTCCAACCGGGATTGCATGGCGAAATGTTCCTCCTGAAGTGAAACAACTGCTGAAACAGAGAGCCAGGCTGGTGTTGCGGGACGTGGTATTGTGTCGATGTGTCATTGATTATAACACTCATGAAGTCCGTTTCCATGCTGTTTGCCCCACTCTACAATAAAGGGAGGTGTGGGAGAGACATGATGCTGTTGGACACTTGGAAGTGAAAAGGACTCTTAACTGTCTCCAACGCCATTTCTTCTGGACAAGTATGGAAGCACAGGTCCATCAGTACCATGCTATGTGTCCATGTTGCCAGGTACAGAAAGTTGATTCTGCTCCTAAAACACCCCTGAAGCCCTTCACAGTGTCTTTTCCTCTGGATGTCATTGAGCTAGAGTTTTTGACATTAGGGAGGCCCCATGACTTGTACCAAACCGCGATTCCATTCGGACCAAGGCCCACATTTTGAGTCCAACCTAGTGGCAGAACTGTGTAGTCTTTATGGTATCTCCAAGAGTAGAACTACCCCATACCTCAGGGTTTCCTCAGGGTAACGGCACAAACGCCTGAATCAGACCTTGTTGAGCATGTTGCGCATCCTGGAGGAGGAAAAACAGAACCGTTGACCAGAGTTTCTTCCCGCCCTTGTTCAGGCTTACAATGCCACCCTACACAGTTCTACTGGATGCACCCTCATTCCTGATGTTTGGACAACACAGGCTACCCTTAGATGTAACCCTTGTGGTAGAGAACGAACAGGCCCAGTACAGTTGGGATAGCTGGGTAGGGGAACACCATCAACACTTGTTATATGCCTATTCCCTAGCTGCTAAGTCCATGGGCCAAACAGCAGAACAGTACAAGAAGCAGTACGATCGTCAGACCAGGACACTTACCTTAGCTCCCAGGGAAAGAGTATAGCGAAGGAATAGGCAGGTTGGGAGAAGGGGCAAGCTATGTGGCAAGTGGGACCCAGAGCCATATGTAGTGGTGCAGCAGTTGGACAGAGAGGGGTTGAATCAAGTCAGAATGTACAGGGAAAGAAAAGGTTTTCAGGTTGAAGGTTGACAAATGAGCTAAACTCCCCGGGCTGCTAGCTCATAAAAAAGCAACCAAGATGGGGCAGCTAACTCATAGACGGTAGTTCAGGGTTTGTGCCCTTATATTTTGTAAAACTTAGAGAGAAATAGGCACTATTAATTCAAAACTTTAGTTTGGTAACCAAAGAATACTTTTGAACTCATGTAAGCTACAATCTATTTTGACCAGACTTAACTGTAGTAAACAATGTCTAAACGTCTCTCTTTAGCAACCCTGCTGGCTAGTTTGCACCTCAGAAACGTACCTGGTCAATAACGTTTGGCTGAGTCTGCGAAAACATTCCCTGGGGAACGTTTTGCTAATGAGACCAGGTTGCTTCGATTCATGTATCTAAATATGTTATATCATTATATCATTAGCGATCGTTATATCATTATCTGGAATCATCATTCTGAATGGGTAAAGAAATCGCCAGTGTGAAGAGTGAGAATAGGGTAACCCTATTAATGTAACTGAGGCTGGATTCTATTCTGGTTGGAGTGTTTTTATCTTTAGATGTCTCTGTTTGTCCCATCCTGAACGTGTGCATATCTGCTGTAAGGTAAGGTAAGTTTATATAGTGCATTTTCCAGCACAATGTCTACTCAAAGCGCTTCACATAGACACAAAGAAATCAGTAATACTGTACACTGTAAGTCCCTGGGCAATAGTGACTCTCTTGGCATGAACAACACAAAGCAGCATGGTGTTCTTGAATAGTCCAAACACAGATATCCTTAAGCTGTGGTATGGTATAGTACTGCTGCCATGTTATCGTCTTGAATTTCCCCTTGGGGATCAATAAAGTATCTATCTATCTATCCATCTATCTATCTATCTATCTATCTATCTATCTCTTTAACAAGGTGGACAGTGAACAGTTTTAAAATGTTAGTAAGACTACATTAAGGAAAATAGAAATAATAAACCATAATGTTAAATAAACAAATACCATAAAATACAAACCATAACTCATAAGAACCATTTAATTAATTAAGTGTATGCTGAACAGATATGTCTTTAGACCCCTCTTGAAACACCCAAAACTAGAGAGCACTGGGCAACTCATTCCACCAACGAGGAACCACTGAGGAAAAGAGTTTTGAATTTGACCTAGCGTTTACAGCTGGTCAAAATAACAGATACACATGTTGCAGCATTCTGAATCAGATCTTACTACCCAACCAGGCAGGCTAGCTAACAGTGAATTGCAATAGTCCAGTTTGGAGATTGACTGTGCAAGAATTTGTGTGGAATCTTGTGTCAGATAGGGTCTGATCTTCCTAATGTTGTAAAGGACAAACCAACATGAGTTTGCAATTAAGGCTACATGCTCAGAGAAGTAAAGTTGGTCATCAATTATGACGTCCAAGTTACTTGCCGATCTAGTTAGGATCAGTGAAGATGAGTGAAACTGGATGTTAATCTGTTGGTGTGTCATTTTGGTTTTGTTGGTTGTCCTTTTTAGTCACTTTGTTCTACTTTTCTATGTCTTTTGTCAGGGTGGACATCACGGTTATTTGTCATGAACAGTTTATGTAGATAAATGTTAAACCATTGGCTAGTTTTGGTTATTCCCTATAACAGCTGAAGCTCCAAGCTGCTACCTTTGCCATAACATTACTTGAAGTCATAGCATGAACATTTTTTTTCAATTTCAGATCATGCTTTGCCTCATTTATTAAGAATCAGTGTCGTATTTTAGAATTTCTAATGTATCACAGACACAACGTTTTGTGTGTAGTTGCCTGACAGGGAAAATCTACTGTAATACATTTTTTTTGATTGATTAGCCTGTGTATGCTCTCTAGTGCAGTGTGCATCATCCACTGTTTAGTTTAGTTTAGTTTGTCACTTCTTGTGTTATAATTTTTGTTGCATTTCTGGCAGGAGGCCATTTTTCCCACAGCTGCTGATCATCAGTGCTTGTCAGTATTTGGTAAGCTACAATTTATAGGGGTGTTGTTTGCTGCTGGTTTGTTTTATTTATTTGCTCTGTTGTCTCACTGATGGAGATCACAAACATATTCTCATGATGTAGGAAGTAGCCTACAGCATGCTCTGTATAGTAAATAACAATCCACTCCATGTGCTGTTTGACCTGGCTGTAGAGACAGATGAGACATTATAAATGCCTATTAGTTGAGCACCTTTGGCGAAAAGCCATTCACCATCACTCCCCAAGCCATGACCTCTAGCTAAAGGTTGTCTTTTTCTCTCTCCCTGCCTAAAACATTTTCACTCCCTTATTTCCTGAAAACATAGTTTACACTGTTCCCCTGACCCCTGTGGAGCAAAGAGAGTCATTATGCATGCCTTTAACTTTAAACATTGTACCGAGTTGACCCACTGTGTACTACACAGTTGAGTATTTATTTTAACACTTACTTAAATGCCGTGTCAGCCCATATTTTTGTCCACTTCTTGTGTGCTTTTGTGTATTTGTTGGTCACATTTGGTGGACTAGATGGCAACAGATTATTCTAAAGCTAAACAACTTTTATATAATCCCACCTTTTTATAATCACTATACCATTTTAGTTATTATGTGAAATACTGACCCATGTTATAAAACAATATTTGTTTAATGTTTGCTGAATTTTTTCTATAATTTCACAAAAGTGAACGGTCAGTGAATGCAAAAAAAATCTAAATAATAATTGACAAATGACAAAATTATTTGACAGCTTAGCTAATGTATTGTTCAGGAGAAAGCACCTAGCTGCTCCCGGAAGAAGGAAAGGATAGCTTCAGTTCAGCTTTTAGCTGTACTGTCTCAGTAGACCAGCCAGGTGAGAAGATTTTACTTGAACTTGACTTGTCTGCAGTTAACACGTTAAAGCTGTAGAGGAAAATGATCCATCAAAACTTATTTTAAAGCACTATGAATGTCAGACTGTGTTGCTTGTCTTAATTGAAATGCAACTGGCTGACCTCCAAAACATTGTCACACAACTGGTGATGGTAGGATGTTTTATGGTGATGGTAACAACACCTGTTAAATATTATTATTCCCCTTTATGGTATATTTCACATTCCTGACGTCAGTTTACCCTTTGATTTATCCTACTTGAGACAAGAAGAGATAAAAATGGTTTAAATTCTCTAATATAAATATCACACACTTGAGGCTTTCCCACATGCACATGCTGAACGAGGGCAACATTTGTATTCATCCTGAGCAATGGCACGGAACAGAGACAACTTTGGGAATCACTGTAATTATTTACAGCTGTCCTCTTGAGGTTTGTCATCTGTGAGTGATTCCAGGTTAGGAACGGAGCTATTTCATGTGTGAAAGATGCTTTTCATAAAGAGAGGCCTTGCTGGAAGTCCACTTGCTACAGACTGGGAAATAATTGGTAAGAGCCAAGCATATCAAAGTGCTCAAACATGCTGATGTCATGATTAAAGTTGTCTCCATCTGCACGTCAAATAGTGAATAAAACTGTTGCTGTGATATTTTCTATACATTCTGATTTAGTTGGATGAATCAAGAAACATTACTTAGACTGCAGCTCCACTTGAGCAGCAAACATGATAAAAAGTAAAGTGTATATTCTCTTCCAGCATTTTTTATGATCCCTCCCCTTCACAGCAGGAGTGGATATAAAATAGGGCCACCCATCCCCCTGCATCAACCTTGCCATAACCCCAGGCTCCTGAACTCACTTGTACATTTTAGGCCTTGATAATAAACCAACATCTGCAGAACTTACAAGTGCTTTACTAGAGTTAATTGAGTAAATTGAAGCAAGCTGTGGCACAGTGGTGATCTATGAGCCCCGGTGCTAGGCCCAGAAGGGAGACAACAGATTTACTGCCGAAGACAGTGGGCGGCCTTTTGTTTCGTCCCTGGTTCATGGGAAGTTTGAGGTCAGAAAGGATTAAAATATCTCAGCGAACAAATAGAGTAATTTGAGTGTAATATAAGTTCCTCTGTGCCAGTTTCTAAAGGGGATTCAATTGTGATTTATTCAATTTAAAGTCCCCTAGACATTTTTCATCCCACTCTTTCATACACAGTGAACAAGCACCATATAGGCTACTTGTGCATCTTATATTTATGTTTTTTTTTACTATTCTTGATTATTATTAATGAATTCAATTAAGTATCATATTTTCACATATTTTCACTTCTGACATAACTAAGGGAGAAAGTACTGTAAAGGAAAAAAAGTATTTGTATTGCATATCTTGAAATACCCCCAGGTCCATACATTTTGAACTAAAAAATTGAGGTATTTTCTTGTTTTTTGTTGCCTTCAGGCCAGCTAATTAAGTGCTGTACAGAGGCATATTGATCAAATAAGAGACATTTTTTGTCATTGTGAAAGATGGCAAGACATTTTAAAAGGAACGTTCTGCATTTCCTTCATTTTATATACTTTTCAGATTTTTTTATTAAAAAATTTGATGCAACAAAGTAATCTGACATGTTTGCCTATTTTCAGCTTCATCTGGATAAAACAGTCTTGTATGTACTTGCATTGCAATTGGGTGTCAGTCCTGATGTCTGGTGTCATAGTTCATAGAAAATTGCAAACAGGTAACTAGATGTTTTATTTACAGTGTGCAGTACTTTGCATCCAAAGTGTGTAATTTGGGGCCACAGGTGGTTACCCTGTGGAGAAGCATGACTCCATCTGTTCTGCGTAAGTACTCGATGTCTAGCATAGCATTACTTTCTGTGGCTGACTTTTCACAAAGTAAATTCTCTTAAACACAAAATAGGAGATTAATGTGATATTGGTCGTAGGCTATCAGTTGTAGTAGTACACAACTATAATTTGGTGTGAATTATTTTTGTTTGCTTTGAGTGCAAATAACTGACCATGCTTTTTTATATTAATACAATGTGCTATGGTTTGTAAATATCATGAATAAGTAACTACTAACCAGATTATCTTAGTATAAACCACTCCTACATTTCCATTTAATCAAGCTGTAACTGTATGTGATTGCACATACACACATACAAGCACACACACAAAAGTTGTGTTCATCATTTATTTGCAATCTATATTCACACAATCCTCCTGTTTTTGATGTTTATGCAAAGTCTGCAAGAACTTATTGACTATTTTGTTCTAAAGGACACATACTTCTCAGCATTCCACATCAATGCTTGCGCTTCTGTTGCAGCTAAAACATTATCATACTCCCCTTCAGTCACAATACTGAAGAGATCACACATGGAGGAGGGATGGGGGAAGGGGCAGAAAGCCAAACTCGTTTTCCGCTTGATGGGTTAGAAGTAGAGAATGTGCCTTCACAAGGTAAATGATTAAGGTGAGTGTGTGGGGGGCTTAACTGCACTGCCATTATGCACTTCAAAGGCTCACCCCGTCAGGTTCAATGAAAAGCAAATGTGTTGCCCTGCTGCTCAAATACCTCAAATGTTTTAGCAGGTGCAAGCAATGAGAGTGGAGGGCAGAGGCTGTGGCTGCACCTTGCTAGGGAGAGATCCTGGAGTCCTGCCCTTTGGTGAGATATGGGGGGGACTGACAGTGCAAGGGGTCAAATCCAGCCTCTGCCATCTATCAGCACTGTGGTCAGGTGGCAGTTTTCTGGCCCATGTTAAAGGCCAAGAAAAGGTCATGCTCATGTAGAGTGTATGTTAGGGGATACTAGGAAGATGTAGATGATTAAAGAATGAGGTACACATAGAATTACTCTTGTTTGTGGATGGAGCATCAAACTGAGATCATAGATAATTTACTGAAACAGGTCTGTTTTAATGCATTGCCATCTGAAGCCCTGAAGATCCATATTGCTGGATTGTCTGCATATGAATTATATTATGCACTAGATGATGAAATCCCGAATTCTTAACAATTTCACATTCAGGAGCATTATTCTTATATTGTTATTATTTGCCCACTATGCCATTTGCATAAATACCTCTCTGAGACTCTCCTGGATTTGATATCAAGTCATGGTGCCAGTTAACCTAATTAGTTGTGAAATGTTCCTAATGTTTTCTTTAGCATTACATATTCCAGCCTTTTGTTCAACCAACGTTTTTTAGACATGCTGCTGACATAACATTTAAATTTAATTTAAATTTAATTTTACTTATAGAGCGCCAAAACATTACACATCTCACATTCAATATTCAATATACTTTTCATTAAATAGTCATATTTGTCAGTTACAACATTTGACATGTTGTCTGTGGGTTTTTTTTGCAATTAAATAATGGGTTCACGAGATTTGCTAATGATCCCATTCTGTTTTTATTTACATTTTCCACAGCGTCCCAACTTTTTTGAAAATAGGGTTGTACCTACAGTTGGTAGGCACTTCTGACCCTGAAACTACTGGGTGGTGCACAGTGATAGCTGACACTTATTGGTTAAAGGTTGTATCAGCGATTTCAGGCCCAAAAAAGACTCAAACATAAATGATCACATTCATCTAATCTTTCCTAACGATCGGCTAGCTGCCTGCCCCATAAGCAGGCCATCCAAAAAATGTGTCTCTTTAGGCAGCCTAGGCTCCGAGATCTGTACACAAAAACAATTGCTATCAACAAGGGTTGGCAACCCACTCAAAGGCAAAATAAAGTGTTTCAACCAATAACTGAAGAGATGCGCGTTTAGGAGAGTTTTAATTGCACGGGAGGGAGGGGGAGGGAGTAGCGAGCTAGCGCTCTGTTTTGTTTGAACATCAACAGAAGTGACTATCGCTGATACAACCTTTAAATGTGATGTGAGGGGAAAACAACACAAGCACCATATTTACCTGCAAGGATATTTTTCATCATATCTTGTAATTGTATGAGTTAGTATGTTGAGGTAACTGTCACTGACTGAAACATGAAAGCAAAATGTCTGCTGACCTATATGCTGTAATTTCACAACAGTGGAGCGTGTATCTTCATTTATCAAGTAAGTACAGGCATTAAATCAATTGTAAGCAGCTTTATGGCAAAATTCAACTGTTGACTCATCCTTGGGCAATCTTTCTGTTGTTTAGAAATTCTATAATGTTGCAGTCTAATGTAAATGCTGCTGCTGGAGAAATACATATTTGTCATGCTTGGAATGGATCTTGTGATCAAAAAGCAAAGGCTTCATCGAGTAGGTCTGGACGGCAGTGGAAACAGAAGGCTTGAAAGAGCCGATTAGGAGGCTGATCCTGTAAATTTCCCCACAATCTGGCAAGAGCCCTGAGTTCCTGCAATGGAAAAGTGCCAGATACCACCCCTGTTCTGTCAGCAGTCACACTGTCAAATAACAAGCAAGTAGACAAACAAAGAAAATGTAAGTGTCAATACAAGGTAAGTCCAACCAGTATCTGGTATGGGTGAGCGAGGGCCGCATTGGCTGATGATGTCAACTCTGTGTCTTTCAGCAATAGGGACTCCCTATGGCATCTGGGCTCCACCCCCGTCATTCTCTGTAGTAGTCGGGCTGTAGCAAACAATGCAGATCTGTTTGTGAGATGATAAAGGCAGGCAAACACTCTGCAGCAAGGGTACCTTCCCTTAGAGCTTCACCAGAGGGCATGTCTCACAATTCCTCTTGCTACCAAGCAATGTCTAGCAGTTTGCGTGGCTCCCCTTCTTCATGCTCCTCTGCTTTCATCACAATTCCCTCCCCTTGTGTTCGGACTTGAGCTGCACTTAAAAAGAGACTCACAATTCTGTCTGCCTATATTTGGGCTTTCCCGTTGTCCTAGTCTACACAGCTGTGAGTTGTTTAGATCCAGCTCATATCATTAACAGTCACACCAATCATCAGGGAAAGCAAACAAAAAAAAACAACTAATGAAAACCTCTTCACCCCAATACAATAAAGTAAAAGAATACCCGGTGACCTTATGTGCCCACAGTGTGACTGCTGACAGTCCCAGGTAAAAATAAAGTGTATTTATAAAAATGTATTTTATTAAGTATGAAACCAGATAAAACTTATCCAGACCTGATAATCTAGAAAGATTAAGGGTCTGGCCAAGAAAAATGTAATGGACAACTCGATGGGCGGCAACAAGCATGCATTTAAAAATCTCACTGCACGCAATTAGACACTAGACCATGTTTACTGTCCTCCAACGTTGCAGCGCTGTCTTCATCATTTTAGCATTGCTCATTGCCAGAGTGTCTCGCAGAGACAATTCCATGGTGCTCTCGCGAGAACTCTGGATTTCCAGGGTAGATAAAACTATTATTTGACATCAGAAAGTATATTTCTACCACATTATTCTTTTTTGTGCTAAATATAAGTGCAAAAATATTACAAATGTTTCACAAATATGACAAATTTAGCCTACTCAGTATACCAGCCCCAAAAACAAATGCTGCAGAAATGTTTTGTAAGCCTAATAGTTTCCTATTAGTGTGCTTTGAGTGAATAAAAAAAATGTAGTGAATTTCTGTGATATATTTATTCATATAAAGTGTAGGCCTACTACGCAAAAAGTAAACATAAGTGTTTTATTAATGTATTACACAAGTTAGCCATTTTTTACATTCTTCATTATGCTAATGTGTCAAAGAGGTTTTGTTTTGTAATCTTCACTCCAAACATAAATGTAAAATCTTCTACTCCTTCTGTAACCAACAACTCTTTGATAACTTATAAGGGTAAAGAGATATACTCTCTGCAAGTGGCACAACTTACCATATGTGGGGTAAGATGTGCCTATGTGTGGGGTAAGTTGGGCCACAACAAAGATTTCAGGTAAAACATTTTTATTTTCTTCAAACAATAATTGAATTTCTATAAACAGTAACAAACACCAACATTTAACTGAGAATTTGGCAAATAGATTCAACTGAAAATTTACCAAGACAGGTTTAGGCCTATAACATTTTTTGTCGTCTGTTTACCTTTAAATTCACCCAATTAATTCACGTAAATAAGTCCATTTAATTTTCTGCCTAGTCTCTTTAGCTATTAGTAACACTAAGGAATCATAGAGAATGAGGTCACAAAATCAAGGCAAACTTAAAAATCTAGTTATCTGGCTCAACTTACCTATCGGGCAGCCGTGGCCCACTGGTTAGCACTCTGGACTTGTAACCGGAGGGTTGCCGGTTAGAGCCCCTACCAGTGGGCCGCGGCTGAAATGCCCTTGAGCAAGGCACCTAACCCCTCACTGCTCCCCGAGCGCCGCCATTGTAGCAGGCAGCTCACTGCGCCGGGATTAGTGTGTGCTTCACCTCACTGTGTGTTCACTGTGTGCTGTTTGTGTTTCACTAATTCACTGATTGGGTTAAATGCAGAGACCAAATTTCCCTCATGGGATCAAAAAATTATATATACTTACTTATACTATATCTTTCCACACATTGTAAGGAATGATTCCCTCTTCTTTAAAATGTTGTCACATTGGAAAATGTGTTTACCGTTTCCTAGAAAAAAGTGGTGGCTTATCTTACCCCTATGCTTAATTTACAGTGGCAACTCCAGTGCATATACAGTATACATGTAAATATAGCATAGATTGTCATGTCACTGAGATGTTTTTATTGTTATTATGCATACCATTTTATACCCATCCCATATCTTGATACCCAAAGTACAGAATAAGGGGACACCTCATCAAAACCACCACCAACCTGCACCCACCTGGGATATATATTTGATACATGTTTGTTATACAGCTCACATGTTGTCATGGCGGTGTGCGCAAACGCAGCAGCTCAGCTCCCTCTCTTTTTTTTTTATCTTGGTTCTCTTATGTTCACAGAAAACAATAGCTTCAAGTTCACTTTTTTCAAGATCATTATACATCTTTCCGATTTCTCACAACTCTTATCCCTCCGCACGACAGAACCCTTGAAATGGTTATCCCACTAGTGAAACTAGACGCTTAGGATGCGTGTGTTTATTCCCCAGGCAACGCTGCTTCGTGAACGAGGAAGCCATAACCAAGGGTGCGTTCGAGAGAGTCGGGAGCTGCGCGTCGGTTGGTGATGGATGGCCTAGGACACGTTCGAGCTGGTGGAGCGACGGCAATCTGCAAGGAACGCGTGATTGGAACCTTGGGGGTCAGTAGGAGGTGCGCGGAGTGGATACGAGACTGTGAACAAGGGCTGCTTGTCATTGGCAGAGCTGACAGGCATCCAGACTGGACACGGTTTGTCATTTTCTTTCTGGGGGGAGGGATTTCGTGGTTTGGCTGGGAAAAGCCACCGAACCCCCCAGATGGACTTGATGTTTTTTCATTGTCTGTCTTTCATGTTGGGTGGCCCCCTGCTGGTGAACGAGAGAAGGTTGCAGCTGTGACTCGCCAGCCAGAAAAGTGTGTTTTGCTGTGTATGTTCAGCTGTATGGGACTTTCTTATCACTGTGTGTAGTGTTTTACTTGAAGTGAGAGCTTTTCCTCCTGTGTGTTCACTGATATTTATGCTGGCTGTTATGGCTGTGAAGGAATTGTGAAAGTGCCTGATAGGGGGTACAAATAAATACTGTTAAAAACGATTTATTTGTTGTGTGGTTCATGTTGCTGGTGGCTCTGGGATCCATAACGGATTGGCGTAGAGGAAGAGTCTGGTTTCTGGGATGACGAAATCCCTGTCTCCCAGAAAGGAAAAGTGGTAGCTCAATTGGGCTTGGCCACGACAATTTTGGCGTAGTCGGCTCGGATCCCTGATTTCCACAGCAACATGGACCAAGAACAGCAACAGCCACAAGGGGCCGCTGGGGGATTGGTCCCAGGAGTCTTTCCTTGGTTTGTGGGGGGGGCCATGGATACCAAAGTTTGGTTTAGAAGGATGTGAACAGTTTCTAGAGTGGAAAAAGGACATTGAGGTTTGTTTAAGGGCAATAAAGTTGGATGATAGGCATCCTATATAGAGAAGTTGGGATAGGCTTCTATATAGAGAAGTTGGGACCTGTAGGACCTACCTGCCGCCTCCATCAGGTCAAGACACACCTCCAAGCAACCCCCCACCCGGCCTGGAGACCTGAAAGGAGGGTCTGAAGGAGGAGCTGTTCAAGGAACTACGGGAGCAGATGAGGGAATTCCAAGATAGATGGCTGAGGGAATTCCGGGGTGATGGAGTGGCAGATTGGGGGGGTGCATCGGCTAGCCCCATGCCCCAACGACAGCGGCGACAAGGCTGTGGATCGAGTGCCAGGGCTGTGGCCAGGTGGGATGAGCAGGGACGGCCAATCTGCTTACAGTGCAAACGACCAGGGCATATGCGGAGGGAATGTCCTGACTTGCGAAGTTCAGCCCAAGAATACCCTGCCGCAAGTCGGGAGGTTCGGCCCCAGGTGAGAGCTGGGTATGTAGAACCTGCACTGCGAGAGGCCTTAGTGGGGGACAGCCCTGAAATCCAGGTCCTGGCTTCGGGAAGGCCTGTGCCATGTATAGTTGACACAGGCTCTCAAGTGACTCTATTTAGCCGAACTGTCTTTGAACGCTATGTGAAGGGGGTTGAGATGTGGGGTGCCACAGAAGTCCCATGGCTCACCCTCCGTGCAGTAAATGGACTACACATCCCATATGTGGGCTATGCAGTGATGGATTTCACCGTGGCTGGAGTGTTGGTCCCCCAGCGAGGTGTGGTGATCGTGGAGGATGAACATTTGCCAGCCCCATATGGTATCCTGGGTATGAATATAATCCGTCAGTGCTGGGAAGTGTTAGAGCAGCAAGGGGGTCTCATCGTTCTATGTTTGTGTCCACTCTCCCTAGGCCGGCACGGATCGCATGGAACCAGGCGTTTGCAACATCCCGGCGCCTGCAAGTGACAACACGTGGTCCAAAGGAGACTGCTTTGGCCAGGCTTCGGACGGCAGGCCCCCGGAGGCTACAACCCCAGACTGAGTCTGTGGTTTGGGCAGAGGTGCCACCTGGACTGCTGAGAGATGGAGACCAAGTGCTGGTTGAGGACTATCGGGGGGGCCAACAAGAATGGTGTGTTGGTCGGGCTTTGGCAACTGTCCAAAGAGGACAGGTATCACTCCGGGTCTGCAATCTCCACTCCTATCCAGTCGAGTTACCCACCCGCCGCCCTCCAGCTAATGTGGAGAAGCTGGAGCCTGACTCATTGCAGTTGCCCAACGAGCTGGTGTTGCGACCTCAAGGTGAGGAAGTGTCGAGGTCCGACCTGTTGGCCATGCGCTCCCACAGCACCTCAGTACGCTGAGTGGACAGGGTGAGGGCCTGACACCTGAAGAAAGAGGACAGCTGCACGCTTTGCTGGAGAAGTGGCAGCGGGTTTTCGCACAGGATAGATAGATAGATAGATAGATATACTTTAATTATCCCACAGGGAAATTCAGTTGTTTCAGCAGCCTTAAGAACATACAGCAAGCACACACACACACACACATATAGTCCACATACATAAACATGAAATTACTGTTGCAACTGAGTTGATGAATGAAGACCATGGCCGGACAGACGCAGTTTACCACCACATTCCAACTGGTGCTGCGGCTCCCAGTCGGGAGCGCTATAGGCCGGTGCCTCTCAGTTTATATCCAGAAATCCGAGAGCTGCTGCGAGAGATGTTGGAGGGTGGCGTGATCCGCGAAAGCTCCAGCCCCTGGGCCACCCCCATCGTTCTAGTTAAGAAAAAGGATGGCACGTGACCCAAAAGGATGCGTACCCCTTGCCCCGGATTGAAGAGTCCTTGACTGGTTTGAAAGGGGCAGCCTGGTACTCCATCCTCGATCTGGCCTCCGGATACTGGCAGGTGGAAGTGCACCCAGAGGACCAACAGAAGACTGCCTTCGCAACACCCATGGGCCTCTATGACTTTGAAAGGATGCCCTTTGGCCTCTGTAACGCACCCGCCACGTTCCAGAGGTTAATGCAGCATTGCCTGGGAGATAAGGTACATGAGTTTTTGTTGATATATCTTGATGACATAATTGTCTTCTCCCCTGACTTTCCTTCCCATCTAGAACACTTGGAGCAGGTGTTCCAGTGCTTAGAGGCCCATGGGTTGAAGTTGCAGCATGTGAAGTGCAGTCTACTCCAGCATTCCGTAAAGTATTTGGGGCATGTGGTCAGCCAGGGTGGAATCTCCATGGACCCAGAGAAGACTGTAGCGGTACAGGGATGGCCGGTACCCACTACTGTGAGAGAAGTAAGGTCTTTCCTTGGGTTCGTGGGGTACTACCGTAGATTTATCCCAGGGTTCTCTAAGCGGGCATCCGCACTGCATGCATTGTTGAAGGGGACTAAAGGGGCGTCACAAGCAAGTATACAGTGGACAGAGGGGTGCCAGGAGGCTTTTGACGGCTTGAAGCAGGCCCTCGTGGAGGGCCCGGTGTTGGCCTATGCCGATTACACTCAGCCTTTTCATCTGTATACTGACGCCAGCCTTCAGGGCTTGGGGGCAGTCCTGACTCAGATACAGGGTGGCAGGGAGCGTGTCGTGGCATATGCCAGCCGGAGTCTGCATGATGCCGAGAGAAATGACAGAAACTATAGTGCCTTTAAGCTGGAACTGTTGGCTCTTAAATGGGCCATAACGGAAAAGTTTAAAGATTACCTGTGGGGTATGAGTTTCATTGTGTTCACAGACCATCAGCCGTTCCTCCACCTAAAGACTGCAAAACTTGGGGCTGTGGAGCAGCGGTGGGCAGGCCAGCTGGCCTGTTATGACTTTGAGCTGCGCCACAAGCCTGGCGTGGAGAACCAGAATGCCGACGCCCTGTCCAGACAGCCTGGCCCTACAGCAGTGGGTCAAGTGGGTGCCCATGAGGAGGTCGACTGGGTGGAGAGGCAAGGAAGGGATCCTGTACTGGCTGAGGTGATACGGGGGAAATTAGCTGGGACAACGCCCACCGAGGAGGCCCGGAGAACATTGCCAGGAGCCAGCCAGGCACTGTTGAAAGTTTGGGAGCAGCTGGAAGTGCAACAGGGCGTGCTGGTATATCAGCTGTCTGGAGAAGAAGGATCGGTGGTGGTTGTCCCCCAGAGCGAGCGCCAGGCAGTATGGCAGGAGTTCCATGAGGCAATGGGACATGCAAGGGGGAGACGATTGGTCAAGGCGCTCCAAACCAGGTTCTTCTGGCCAGGGCTGAAGGGGGACGATGAGGCCTGGGAAAAGAAGTGTCCACAATGCCTGGTTGGGTCTGCTGGGCGTGGTGAGTGGCCGCCCATGCAGGGCATCAGGACGTGTTATTCGTGGGAAATCCTGGCGGTTGACTTTTTGTCGCTGGGAAGACCCGCGGATGCACGACCATATGTGCTGGTGGCAATTGACTTGTTTTCCCGTTATGCCTTTGCAGTGCCCACACGAGATCAGACCGATGGGGCCTGTGGAGGGGAGGTGTTCCAGCGCTACGGCTGTCCGGAAAAGTTGCTGTCTGACCAAGGCCCGTCATTTGAGTCTCTGCTACTCAGCCAGCTGTGTGCATTGTATGGGTGCAAGAAGATCCGAACCACTCCTTATTGGCCCCAAGGGAATGGGGCCTGTGAGCGGTGGAATCAGACCCTACTTGAGTTGATGAACACTCTGACGCCAGCTGCTCAGCAGAGGTGGACAGAGCACCTCCCAGATCTAGTCCAGGGCTACAACAGCACACCGCACAGCAGTACTGGCCTGGCCCCCTTCTCTGTCCTTTTTGGTCGTCACCCCTGTCTGCCAGTAGACCAGAAATGGGGTGTGAGCAGTGACCAAGAGGGTGGGGCTGGAATGGCATGGCTGAAGAACCATCGCCACAGACTACAGCGAGCCATTGAGGTGGTCAAATGTCAGGCCGGGCTGAGGCAGGAGCAAGATCAACGCAGGTGTGACCAACCGGTGCGGATCTTGCCTCTAGTCCCAGGTGAGAGAGTCCTGGTGCGGAATTTCTGACAGCGGGCCCAGGGTAAATTGGGCCCTTACTGGGATCCGCGACCCCAGGTAGTAGTCAGGCAGCCCGACCCCCAAGGACCAGTATACCAAGTGCGTCCCGAAGGTGCTGAGGGGCCCTTGCGAACCCTCCATCGGCGCCATCTACGTGTCTGCCCCCCTGGATGTGAACTGCGACCTCCGGAGACAGCAGGTGAGTGTGGGGGTGGGGAAGCTATGGAGGTAGGGCCCGGCGAGAGGGGCGGTTACTGGGGGCCGGAAGCCAGAGGGAAGGTAGGGGAGATGTGGACCCAGAAATGGGTTCTGAGCCCCTGCCAGGTCAGGGGGGGGCTGGGGTCCCTGAGCTTGAGGTAGAGAGGGAAGAATTCCAGCCAGATGTGCAAAGGAGATCACAGAGGGCGAACTTTGGGGTGAAGCCGGCCGGTACCGGCCCTAGATGGTCGGGACGACCAATGTTCTAGTGGGGGGGAGTGTCTCACCCTCACCAAACACACGGGGCTACGGGGGGCATATGGGTTTGTGTATCCTAATTACTGATGTACACATGTAGCGGGAATGAATGCAATGTAAATGGGCTGTGATTATTCAATGATGTGTGGCTGCATTTTACCTGTGATTAGTGATTGATGACAGCCGTGCGGCCGGAGGATTGATTATGGACGGGACACTGATTAAGTTTAAATAGGGAGGCATATCCATGTTTGAGAGGGATGGTTTTGTGGGGAAACACACGAGAGACTGGACTGCGGGGACTGTGCGTAGACCTACAGGTAGCAGGGCCATTGGTTTGTGTGTGTGCTTTCCTGTGCTCTCTTGGGTTTTCTTTGTTTTCCTTCCCCACGAGCTCACGGAGGATCCAAATCCAGGACAGCTGAGGGAATCCGCGGGGCTCGGAGGACGGCTGGACGAGTGCTGTAAGCTGACCTGGACAGAAACCTCAATGGTGATCCTGTGCTCTCAAATTGTCTAAAAGGGACGTAAGATTTCGCCTTGTGTGCAAGTGGCTATGTTAAGCTGACGCTGGAGCTGAAGTAGACGCTTAGGCTGCGTGTATTTATTCCCCAGGCAACGCTGCTTCGTGAACGAGGAAGCCGGAAGCAAGGGTGCGTTCGAGAGAGTCGGGAGCTGCGCGTCGGTTGGCGGTGGATGGCCTGGGAACGCGTGATTGGAACCTTGGGGGTCAGTAGGAGGTGCGTGGTGTGGATACGAGACTGTGAACAAGGGCTGCTTGTCATTGGCAGAGCTGACAGGCATCCAGACTGGACACGGTTTGTCATTTTCTTCTGGGGGGGAGGGATTTCGTGGGTCGGCTGGGAAAAGCCCCACCCCCCAGATGGACTTGATGTTTTTTTCATTGTCTGTCTTTCATGTTGGGTGGCCCCCTGCTGGTGAACGAGAAGGTTGCAGCTGTGACCTGCCAGCCAGAAAAGACTTTCTTATCACTGTGTGTAGTGTTGTACTTGAAGTGAGTGCTTTTCCTCCTGTGTGTTCACTGATATTTATGCTGGCTGTTATGGCTGTGAAGGAATTGTGAAAGTGCCAGATAGGGGGTACAAATAAATACTGTTAAAAACTATTTATTTGTTGTGTGGTTCATGTTGCTGGTGGCTCTGGGATCCATAACGAATTGGCGTAGGGGAAGAGTCTGGTATCTGGGGTGACGAAATCCCTGTCTCCCAGAAAGGAAAAGTGGTAGCTCAATTGGGCTTGGCCACGACACCTACACCCTGCTACAGAGTTAGCCAGCTGCCCTGTGTACACTACTATCACACTAAATAGGACAGCTTGTTTGCTGCTCACTTCCTGTTGCAGCAACTCCACTTCGGAGCTGCCATGCAAAGTACTCGAATATAGCCTAGAAATCTAGACAAGCCCCTAGCGGCAGCAAATTACATTTGCTGCCAGGGCTAGTCTAGCAACTCTCCGTTGGCTTGTGAGCTCCAGAAATCGAAACTTAATCAGGCCAATAAAATCGTGTATAGAGTCATTAGGTGGGCTTAACATAATGATTGATGGCAGAGTTTCAACGGTTTGGCTTGAATTCCCTGTTACTTGAAAACAAATGAGATGGATGTTGCTGCTGGCGAACAGTGTGACACGAGTTAAGCTTTTATTAAGTTGGCAAATGTTTGAACTAGCCAACTAGCTCCGCTGGTTGGAAACGCATGGGACTCATAGCTGCCGCTGTCCCATTATGCAGAGGGGATTTGAAAGACAACTGATTATCCCGCCCCTCGGACTGAGCACTGCGAACGGTGAGTGCCCAGACCCTACATTTTAATGTGGGTCTGGCTCGCCAGGCTAACTCGAATATGCTTGAGCATACTATGTACAGTCGGTTATATACATGTGTTGACACATAAACAATAAAAGTGTTTCTCAGCCAATAGCCATGGATAAATAGTAGTGTAAGGGCATTTCTCAAGGAATAATGCCGCTATCCAGTTGGCTCGGACTGCTCGAGTTGTATGCGTGACATAATTAGCGTTCCAGGGGCCTGTAATACGAAGCGGGGTTACTGGCTTATCTGGGTAACTTCGAGAGTAACTTGATCACGTGTGGCGTAACTTCCCGATTAACCCGTACTACGAAAGGTGGATAGGTTTTAACCGGTGTATGCTGCCATGGCAATTTACGCTGCATCTCAAACCTGCTCCGACCAGGTTATGTTTTTGGTTAACCCGAGGTTTCCGTTAACCACACCCTTTATAAGTACCACCCCTCCACTAACAATTTCTCCCGAGACATGTCGGCGTACCTAGATGATCCATACGACATTGGAGCGCAAATCGTGAGGGACTCTCTTCGCAGGGCGAGGGGTTTTAGAGACCGCCAGAAAATATATATAGCCTACCCAGACGATATTCTCTATGAAGATATAGATTGTCAGCCGAGGGAATTCGTTATCTTTGTCAGATGATCTAGGAAGACGTCTCATAGCAATGCCCGTGACGTGGACATTCATGTATTCAATCGGTGATGCAAGAATACTGTATGTCCGAAAATAAATCGGACATAGGCCTACAGTATGCTGAACATCTGAGCAAGAATAGCCTAAAATAAATCGGACATAGCCTACAGTAGGCCTAATAAATAAAAATCACTTGTTGAATTGAATGTCATATTACTGTACCCTGCACATAAAGGCTACACATTTCCACAGCACCAGAATCTGACCGAATGCCTCCCTCAACCCCCTCCATAATCGGCCTTCCACTATTATTTGCGATGGCCAACTCCTCTGCTACTGTAAAACACTCTGGTGCCTTTCCTCCTACAGTAGTGTTCGAAGACACCTGTTTCTTGTTAGCTGTAAAACAGAGGCCAAGTGAAGGCTATAAGCTAGGCCTACATGATTTCATAATTGAGAAATATTAATGAAAGCTATAACTATATAAACCTACTATTCTGAATAATGTTTTTGTGTTTAATTTTCACCTGCTGCCATGTGCATTTGGCAATGGTGTTGCATCTGAAATGTTCACAGGATTAGGCATAGACTAAATCAGTCAATGGGGGCTACTTAAACATTCAATTATCCTTATTACTGTAATCTATATGCCCACTTCTGAATTGGGTTGCATCTGTAGGCCTTTCTATGAACTCAAATTAGGCTATTTAATTATTTCAACTCATTTCAGACATTCCGCAAGCTACTAATCCTCCGTAACACATATTTGAAGAACATGTGGGAATAAAACTTTACTTTTAGGCATTTAGGCTACCCGATCTGTAATACGTTGCCAACAGCCTTGCTTTGCTCACTGCCGACGTATTTGATTTTTGTAGAGTGGGTTTTAATTCCTCATAACTTGTCATAATAATTGTGCATTCCTCATCCGTAAAATAAGGTGATCACGTCATCATTGAAAGTGGTGACTTGCGCTGCAACCCGCCCCTTTTATGTGAACGTGCACAGGTTAACCCCGGCTCAACAAATCAACTTCATAGTACCGATTAACACCACTTAAGATAACCAGGTTTTGTCAACCCTGGTTTAACAAAGTAACCCTGGGTTGCATCTGGGTAGGTTAAGCTCCCTTCGTAGTGCAGGCCCCAGTTTGCCTCGGTAGTGCTGGGCGCTTGCCTAGAACAAGAGAGCAAGCTTGTGGCTCATCTAAACAAGCTACGGGATGATTTACACTTGCATTCACATTCAAGCTTCATCACACTTACTATTTTAATTTCAACAAGTACTGTCGTGTTTTTCTCGAGCCATGAGGGCCAGTCGGCTAGCCGTAGCCAGCTAGCAGTAGTAGGCTCGTTATTGTTATTGTTAGCCATATTAGCCTCCTTAGCAAACTAGCTTGAAAACAAAACGTTACATTGTATTGCACGCACAGCAAGACTGGGCAATGCATTTAAACGGTGACCGGATTAAAGCAGTAATGTAATCAAGTGTGTAAGATCATTTAAAATCAACATTAAATCGACCATCGTAGTACAAATACAAAGAAAATACATCTTAACTTCAGCAATTATGGGCGCAGCCTTTGTTTTCAACTCACACATTCAGCTCGGTGCACACTCAGGAGCCCCGAGGTAGACAGTTGGAATTCCGACCAAAAGGGGGTGTGTCTCGGTGAAATAGCTGGGAGATTTAAACTTACCAAATCGGCCGGGGGATTTCACATACAAATGGATAGAGACCCATAAGATGTAGTATACCTGTGGCCATGAAGTTCTGAGAGAAACATGTTCTCTGAAGACATTATAGAGTCATCATCCCACTTGATGTGGATAAGAACCAGTTTGCCTACCATACCAACAACTTCATAGTGACAGAGGATACCATCACTCCATATGTGTATGTAATTGTAGACAGTTGGTTCGTAGTATGTACGTTACGTAAACCGATGTTAGCATCCATGCTGCAGGTTATGGGTTAGAGTCCGGCAGATGCAAGGCTGAACCATGCAGTCAAAACAGTGCAGGTTACATAGATTAACAATAATGGTGAAATAGTAATAGTGTACAGTGGCAAGAAAAAGTTACCTAGTTTTTTGCATTAATTGATCATAAAATACGATCTGATCTACGTCTAACTCGCAAGTATAAACAAACAAAATTTGCTAAAGCAAAAAAAAGTATTAAAGGCACACATAAAACATTCAAAGTGCTGCTGGAAAAAAGTAAGTGAACCCAAGGAATTAATAAATGGTTGAATAATAAACTCAACCAAGTTCTTGTGGTAAATGCACAACACTCAGAATGAATTTTAACTCATTCTTCCTGACAAGACTGCTTCAGTTCAGCAACATTCTTCAGATGTCTGGTGTAAATGGCTCTTCTGTGGTCATTGCACAGCATCTCTACTGGATACGATCTAGGCTCTTATTGGACGCCTCCTGTTGTCATTCTGAAAAGACCTGAGACACGATGTTTGATGAGGTAATCACGACAATAAGTCCCCTCCCCCACAACAGATTCATTAACTACCAAAAGCCTTCTGTAGGAGTGCAACTAAAACATGTTTTTTTTTATTTGTGGTAGACTCATGAACAGAAATGGTAACCAACTCCAATGACTCTTTCATGCGTTTAGCTAGCCACAGTACTAAATCATCTCCATGTAGCAACACTTTGTTGATGTGTGGCCTGGTGAATATTTCCTTCTCAGCAAACTCAAGGGCCCAGTTTCCCATACATGGATTAAGCCTAGTCCTAGGACTAAAAGCAAACTTCAATAAAAAAAAATCTCCATTGAAAAAAAATCGTATAGTCTAGAACTAGGCTTAATCAATGAACAGGAAACTGGCTGAAAATGTTTAAGGGTTTTTAAAAAGCTCTAACCCACACGTCCAAACCCACGTTACTAACTTCAGACTCAAATTAGCTTTATAAAATAGCAATATGAATATGTATCAGTGAAAACAGATTGTGCATGTTCAGTATTTTAATTCAGATGAAGATCAGATTATATTCTGAGACAAAGCTGTACACTTTCTGCTCTAAGTGCATGTTGTGTGTGATGTCTATGCTACTGAGACCTTGAATTTCCCCTTGGGGATCAATAAAGTATCTATCTATCTATCTATCTATGTAGTTATAGTTATGTCAAAGATCTGTCAGTAATATACTTTTTTGATGACCATCATGTTCCAGGACATATTGCTTTTTTGCATCTAGCAGAGAAATAAGGACACAAACAAATAATTACATTTCCAGTAACCACACACACTGATAAAATATGTACCCTCAGTCACTACCTACCCTAAAGTCTGTTATAAAATGTATATATATATATATATGTATCAGATATATATAAATGAATGAGATGTATGCCGCTGTTTATAAGGTAACCCATGAACATCTTAAATAAGAGCTTCTGATTCATAAATGTAAACAAATAAATACAAATTAAAAGTAATAAATAAATTAACTATACAAAAAGATGACCTGAAGCTCCTTTATTTTAAGAAAAATAATTTGTTAACACTTTATTTCGATAGTTCACCCACAGAGACTTGACATATCATATATTAAGGTTAAAGTTTAGTTTGTAAAATTGTTGTTGAACACTTACTGAACATCTCCTTAACCAAATCTAACCCCTAACCTTAACCTTAACCTTAACCATAAATTGTAGTTAACAGTGTCAACAGGTAGTTTGTTGATAATCTGTGCATCTGTAGTCTGTGGGCAGACTATCCAAGTAAAGAAGCTTTTATTGCAGAGTGGTATGGAATATTTAGTAATACACTAAATACGGATTAAGTGTGATAAATTTAATTTTATATGCCTACCTTTCAGCATTCAATGGTTTCAATTCACAATTCAGGGATATGTTCTATTGTTCTATTGTACATGTTCTGCATAATTACACTGATTTAAGCAGTTCCACATCAGTCAAGGATCATGATTATATAGATGATTTCTGGCACACACTACCCAACATTTAAGTAAAGATATTCCACACTGCAGATATTAATGTAAACTTTAAGATGGATAACCCAACTGTGTGTTCTAAAAACGTCATCACAGTGTGGTTACTGCATATTAGCTGATATTGTGGCTGTCTTTCTTATCAAAATCACAATATAAATATGTAGACACGTCAATTACTTACTTTTTTTGCTGTCGTTCATTTATGTATACTGCAAAATAGGTCATAAAAAGAATAATGGTCATTATAAGAACAGACAGTTGTGTCAATTGTATTGTAATGCATTGTTAATACTTGTATGTAAGTATTAACTTATAATAACAATTATTTTTTGTGAAACAATAAAATGAATGTTTATTGTTTAATCACCAATATAAGTCTTTGTGTAGGATACAAACCCAGGTATCAACTGGACACACACACACACACTCTCTCTCTAAGAAACTGTGGCTCTAAGAAACGTGAGCATATAACTCCTGTGTTGGCTAAGCTGCACTGGTTACCTGTGGAGCACAGAGTTCATTTTAAAATTTTACTTTTTTTCTTCAAAGCCCTCAGTGGTTTGGCACCTAGTTACATAGGTGACCTACTAATTCCTTACAGCACTCCAAGATCACTTAGGTCTTCATCTCAGAATCTTCTCCATATTCCCAAAACACGCCTTAAAACTAAGGGTGATAGAGCCTTCTCTGTTGTTGCCCCCCAACTCTGGAATAGTCTACCTGTACATATTAAGTCCTCTCCAACCATTGACTGCTTTAAGTCTAACTTAAAGACTTTAATTTTCTCCCAAGCTTTTAATCCCCCCACACACACACTCTTTATTCTTTATTTTATTTTTGACCAATTTGTTTATTATTTCAATTATTTATTTATTTCCCCCCCATGTTACGTTATTATTGTTGTTGTACCATTGTCCTTGTTTCGTTTGTTTGTAAGCACTTTGGTTCAACTCAGTTGTTTTTAAATGTGCTATAGAAATAAAGTTGACTTGACTTGACTTGACACACACACACACACATTTTCTATGTTTTTATGACAATCTTGTTTCATAAATGAATGGTGTTACAGAAGCTCCATATTATAAATATGCATTGGTTAATGATATTGGTTAAAAACACTTGGAAGTCCAAAATTTAAAAAGCATATACAAACACAATAACACATTTGAACTTATTCTAAGATGCTGTGGGTATTGGCAAATTTTACATTACTTTGTCTAACTTCTTAAGGCATGTTTCCTTCTCCCTCAAGAGTCATTAGAGCTTACCTGTTAGAAAGCGTTGTTACCTGGGACCTATTTTAATTCCCCCAACTTGATTGTTCTTCATTCTGTTTATAGCACTGTTAGGAATCACCGATGTAGCCCGTCTCCATTTGATCTGTGTTATTGTGGGATGGCCTGCTATATTAGCCTAACAGGACTTTGGGGTGGGGGGAATTCCTGCTATTTTTTTATGTGTGTGACACAGTGCAGCTTCAAAGCTGCTATTATACAAACAGGTACTAAGACTCTGGTTTGTAGATCACTTATCGAGTCAAGTTTGGAATCCTGGCTTTTGAACTTATCTGGTGAGTGGAGCATGAGGTACTTTTCTGCCTCTTCCCTCCATTTCCACTATCTCAGGCACCAAACTTATCTCGGTAAGACTGAGTAAGAACATTTTTGGCATGTGCCTGACAAACTGATATAAATTTCACTCTGACTCAAACAGAACTTTTCGTTTTTCCAAGATTGCATAAAAAGTTTGAAACACCATTGGGTGAAAGTGCTAATTTTAAGTATCTGAGATCTTAGTGGGTATATTGTATGATTAAATCCAAATGTGAGGGTTAAACATGTCTTTGTGAAACTTGACAACCAAAACTGAAATGTGCCTTTAAAACATAAAAAGGACTTAATAGTTTACAGCTATTCAATCAATACTATGAATCAAACCATCTATTGTCTGTATTACCTAACAGCAATTTGTATGTCACCACTATCAATTATGCCAGCTTTGCATGAACCTTCTCAAATTTGATCTTCATGTGTGACGCAAAGCTGGAAACATGACTGATAGTAAGTCTGGCATCTTCCTAATCAAGGTTTGGCAACATCAACAGAGAGGAATCTAGCACCCTCATTACACAGCAACCACTCTAATTACAACTTGCTGAAGAGATGTTATTCTACACCTTGTAAGGACAAAGACACCAGCACCTCTGGCTGAAACCTAACACTCTTCTAAATAAATGAGGTCCCTCCTTAAAGATGGGTCAGCAAAAAAAATACACTGCAGTGGAAAAAGAAAGACAAGAAAGACAGGTGCTTTTTAATGAGAAAAACATTAGAGTAATTTTAGGAAATGAGTAGTTAATACATGTAATGTATTTACAAAATGAAATTGCTGAGAAATGGGGCATAGAATTTAATACCATGGTCACCTAACACCTACCTCAGACTCACAAGCTGAATGTGTGTATTAAGTACTTGGCCAAAAAAATATGTTTATACATTTGTTCTTTTTATATAGGTTTCAGAGCCATTATCACAATACTGGATCAATTGCGTGTGTGTGTGTGTGTGTGTGTGTTTGAGTGAGAGAGTGGGAGAGGAGCGAGAGAGTGAGACTGAGTGTGTGTGCGTGTGTGTGTGTGTAGGATGTAAGACCCGACACGAGATGTTAGATGAGGTAATCACGACAATAAGTCCCCTCCCCCACAACAGATTCATTAGCCTTCCAAAAGCCTTTTGCAGGAGTGCAACTAAAACATGTTAGATATCTTGGATTTTGTAAATATTAGATAATGTGCCATCATGACAACTACTCATCATTACCTGAATGCTGTCAGTTAACAACTAAAATTATCTTTTGTTTTTGGAGGAAATTTTACAGTGTGATGAGGAATTAGATGCAAGCTTCCGGAGATGTTATTTTTAACTTCACTGAACTGAAAAAGGAGGGACATCTCTTCAAGTGAGTACACAAGATATGAGATGGCGCCTTTGGTGAGTTACCTCATGAAATGAAATTAAATAAAATAGTCAAGAAACAAATAAACATACTTAAATAGGATAGTAAAAGAAACATAAAATGAGAAATACATACACAGGTTTATGCTATCAGATGGACTGATATGACAACTTATTATAATGTTATAGTAATGATGTGTGATTTATCTTTGGTGCTGTCTCTTTTCTATAGTAATTTGTAATATCTCAGTGCTGTATTTGTGAAAGATTGTAAGGCAAAGAGAGAAGACAAATATGGTTTTAATTGATCAAGGTAGACACAACAAGGAATATCCCATAGGGGGCAATTGTTTTCTTTTTTGTCTCCCCATTTCCTGTCCTCCTTGGTGTCATCCTCTGCATCTCTGCCATGGACCAATATTTATTACCAAAAATTACCGGAAAATCAAGGGTCTGTTGGTGGTATTAGACCACTATACTCTTATATAGTCAAGAAAGTTGACAGACTTAACAATTATCACAAAAATGTGATTATTTTTTGCAATAGGCAAAAGACCTGACACATGTAGTGTTTTCAAACATTGTATGGTGTAATATAACATAGCTAGAAATTACTGTTCTCCTGAAAATGTTTATATGATTTTGGTAAACTCATGCTGAGTTGAACATAGTAGTGGGTGTGGCCCTGTGACATTTGGAATATCTGTTAAATAATTTATTGTAAAAAATATTTTCTGACTGACTAAGTTATATAGCTGTCCACTGCAGTGGAAGTCATGCATTAATGGTTATATTTATAAGTAATAACCAGATAATTATTGTTATGATAGTTATATATTTTTTTAAATGTATGTGAATGTATAGTGTATTGTAGTAAATATGTTATATGAGTGGCTAGTTCAAAACTATAACTGTCAAAATATACTTAATGAAATATTGGATCAATTGGATATGTTTTATATGTTAATTGGATATGTTTGGATATGTTTTGTCTTGGGGGCTTTTTTAATTAACCTCAGTTATTTAATAATTCATGCATGATAGGGTAATAGGCTTCAAAACTATTCCTTTTTACAAATCAACCAAGCATTTATAACAATAGCAAACAATAATTGAAACAAAATGTTCATCCAGTCAAAACAACACCACACTATGTATCCAGGCCCTCCCCATATCCCAGTGTTTTCTTTTCAGTGGACAACTTGGCAATGCTGTCCAATCACTCAAATAAGTGTTGTCCTTATTAAATTCTTTGTTGAGCCTACCAGGTGCCCTAACCAGCAATTGTCAGTGGAAGCAGTGTTTCCCATACATTGACTTATTTGTGGCGGCCCACCACAATATCAACATTGACCACCACACAATGATTTTCCAGGTTGTACTAAATTGTGCTTAAAGCTGGTTAGCATCATAACCACACTGTGCTAATTTGTTAAGAACTGTTGCATTCAAGTTAATTCTGCAAACCTATCACCACAAATAGAATTCAATTCTGTGGGAAACACTGGTGGAAGTGTATAAAGCCTAGGTGCAACTCAGAATGTTAAATGCAAAGCCTTTTTGGTGAGTTCTATGTTCAAAAGATGGAATGTAGTGAATGCAGAAGTCAGTTTGTCTTTACATTAGGCTACTACTTTGTGACAAGAAATCCACATACATTTTCAAGCAAGGTTGCAGAAATTAACCATAGCCTGCAACCAAGTTGATAACATGTAAAAGTTGTATTATCTTAAATAGCACCTGTAATGATAATCTAGTGAAGATATATTGGAGTAGGAAATGCTTTACCCTCCTATCATTTTAACCACGTTAACCTCCTGTGGAGATATGCCTTTTAGGGGGGGTCTGCAGTTATCAAACTAATACCAAAATAAATGATTGTGAGATTACAGTCAATGTATATGTATGCTGAGTGAGTTACTGGTTACCATGGTTTTAATTCATTCATTTAAATTTGAAAAACTGACACATTTTCAGAACCACTGTTGGAACTACAATACTCCCCACGAAATAATATGTTATTTCATGTGTTTGTTTATGTTGCTTGGTTTAACAAAGCATATATTAATTTGGTTATTTGGTCATGCATCTAAAGCAGTGGAGCCAACCATGCTAAGAAGAACCTTGAGTCAAATGATGACAATGTCAGTAGGCAGATTGTTGTTTGAGGCTGCTTTACCTGGGAACTTGGGCAGGCTACCTTAATCTAATGACATTCACGTTTAATCACACTTAAAAAGCAAAGCAAAACATGGTATGTTGGTATTTGTCATGTTACAACATTTGTCATGTTGTGAAACATAGACTGTTATCATTCAAACATAGTTTGAATCCTGCTGGTACTGAACCTAAATCTGAAAGCAATGGCCATGGTGTCATATACCTGTTTAAATGTATGAACCATATTAACATACATCCCAACATATTGAATTTCCAAAGGCATAGCAAGGGGGTAGGTGATAAAAAAGGTGGTGTTCATAATCCTTCAAGGGCCTCAATTGATTTGACAACCTACAATAAGCATTTTTCAGTTGAAGACCTTCCCTGTTTGAGTTCCTGTTTGACTGAATGGCTGTGTTTTGTTAATGATTCATGTTTGCTTATAATTATCATTTTGTGGATAGTTGGAAATATTCTGGATAAAACAGAAACATTTAAAAAATCAAGAGGCTTGCTGTGGCCCTAATTTAGATATTATCCACCATGTTTAACATAAGTATATTATTCATGTTGAGCTTAAGTAAAATCTTTCTTCAGTAACACTTTCTATGAACATTGTATTGATAAAGCTTTAAATACATTCACAAAAGGTTAAAAACCATTGACAAAGACTCATAATTAGTGTCATTAATATATTACTATTTATACATACTAATGACTGTGTTCATAAAGCATTAAGATGTTACTGTATAAATCCTTGAAGCTTGAAGAGTCACAAAGCACTATAAAGCTTTTTTTGACATATTGATAATAGCACATTTCAACATCTTTGTTATAGAGTTTTAGCAGCCTCTGTGAATTGAACAAATAATATTTATGTGTGTGGTTCCATGCAAGCTATCATATCGATAGATGTGTCTTACTTATAATTAGGGGTCCAAGTAGTGAGGCTGCAGAACTCCTATTGTGTTTGTTCTGATTTTTAACCCTTTCATGAAATTATGTTTCCACAGTAAAACTGTATCTGCAGCCATAACTGTAATAGGTACAGACACCAAATTTTCACCTTAGGTCCCAAATCAGTGCATGATCTCACAAAAAAGAAATGTCCAAATCGGGGGCTCTATAATAAGCAAATGTACATTTTTGCTCATATCTCAGGAACCAAATGGAATTGTTGACAATTTTTTCTTTCCTCTTTTTCTTTCAGAGCTCCTGCATCAAAATAAGTCTGCCACGTCAATTTGACCATGGTAAATTTTTCCGCCAATTTCAAAAATCTCAAAAATGAAACTAGTCTATCTCCTCCTAGACTGGTGATCCGATTGTCACCCAATTTGGTACATGTCATCTGCAGACCAAGCCTAACAGATTGGCTTTTTTCCGATTTTTGATTTGTTGCTCCATTTGAAAGTTACGCATCAGTCAACTTTTAGGACGTGGCCTATAACAATTCTATTACCTATTTCATATCCTGTAAAGGCCCAATCCTATTCAAACTTGGTACACACAATCAAGACTACATTCGGTCCATAGGGGGCACTACAGCCCCCACCTTCATTCTGCTAAAGGGCACTTGCCATTTTTCTTGGATTATCGCTTGCGGTTATATGTATTTATTATTATTATTTATATGTCCATGGGGTTTCTAAAGATAAACAGAAGTATTGCAAACTTTGGGAGTTAAAACAACCTGAGGTCCATTTGTGGTTGATAATGGGTTAAACTTTCCGTTTGGGAGCAAAATTACATTAATTGGAGGCAGGCTTTTTATTTTTTTAAGTTATTTAGACTAGGCCTATTTGCGGCCCGTCATGTAGGCATATGCCTAGCCTATAAATGCAGTTGCATCCATTTGGCTTGGGGGGTGACAGGTCAATCATTTTGGCCTCTTCATGACAGATTCAGTGTGTGTTACGATCGCGCCCCCCTGCCCCACCCCTCAAGTGGATTTATCCATCCAAGCGGCCGCTAGGTTTGTGGGGAAATATAGCCTACGAGTGCATGGTAGCCTAGTAGGTGTCCTCCGCTGGCTGGTGTTCACATCATCACAGTTTAACCGTAAACAGCAACCAGAGGTCTAGTTTTATTCCATAAATATATTGTTTTTTTAGGCATTAGTTGCACGCTCTACCAAGAGCTTCCGTTTACTGCACCATGTAGGCTACTGTAGTGCGGTTCTGTCAACATAAAAAAAAACTACGGGTAGTCTACAATTTTCGCACAACTTGGTGGAAAAGTGAAGCTCAGGTTAAAGAAAATCCATTCCTTTTTGGAGCTGATCCTACTCAAAAGGAACTTCAAAGTATTTCCCATATAGTAGGCCTAGCCTTTTAGCTCACAACGACAGTGAAAGTGAAACTTGGAAAGTGGAAGTCTCTCCACCGAGTGTTACATTAAATGCACAATCAATCGCGATTCGCGAGTCGATGCAGGTAAAAAGTAGGCCATCAACTGGTAGGTTAGTAACGAAGGTAACCTAATTTTGCAAAATGTGATGACGGCACACAAACTTGGGCAAAAACATTTAGTAGGCTATACACTTGTGGTGATAGCCTACAGTTAATGTGAATCGCGGACTACTGTATAACCAAAGTAAAGGAGATTTGCACCAAATTAAGGCTGTGGTTGTGTTTCTACAACATGGCACAAAACGTAATTTCTGTCAACTATGACGATGTCCATGTTCAGTAGCCTATATTTTAAAATTGCCAGGGCCGAATTTTGTTCCCAGTCCGACCCTGATTGGAGGAGTTGAGCTAGAGCGTTCTTTGCATTAGCAACAAAATGTTTTTTAGTGTGTTGCAGCAGGCATACACACATCAAAATAAATCACTAATTTCAAACCACTGACAAAGTTCAAAATAGCCTTACACTTCGGTGGTAGTGTCCATAGTGTTCCTAAAGGTAAACTAAAGTATTGCAAACTTGTGTACAGAGAGGCTATAACAAGGAGGGTTTCTGAAGGCAACACATTGCCTTAGGGGGCCGTTTACACGAAACCGCCAGGTGAATTTTCTCTTACCGCTTTCACACCTTTAACGACACCGGCAAGAAAAAACCTTGTGTGTACACACAGAGGTGTAACCGGCTAAATGTGCTGTAGTGCATTTGCCAGACCAGTCGATGGCACCGCTGTGCAGAAGCTTCACGATAATTTCACGTGAATCGCGAAGAAGAAAACATTGTGCAGTATTTCATGCAGTAAGCTAATGTTTAACTAAGTTAAGCTAACGTGTGCTTTTAACTTAGCCACTAAAGGCTGATAGGCTACGTTGTGCACATAAATCATGACAGGGGAAAGAAAAACATTTTAATATGATAAAAAAAATGGTTTGGTTTGTTTTGACAAGCAGCATGTCAGGTCGAGTGCCGTGGCTGAGTTGAGAGGTGGGGCTATGTCATCATAAAGTTGCCGGCTTCGCACCTACAGGCGTCTACACGGTGAAAGTTAGCCGGCAGTTTCAAAAGTTCCCACTTCGGAAGCCGGTTTCAAAAGCTATTGGTTTCAGTCTCCTAAACTGCCGGCGTCGTGTAAACGGCACATTACTTCTGTTCCAGTAGCGAGTGGGAGTGTTTGACATCTTGCAGCACTACGCAGATCTGGCTGAATCTACAAACATGCATCACGTTCAGCCAAATCTGCACAACACTGGAATAAGTCGAATGTACCCACTGATATGACGCTACATTGGTGCCTGAACCAGTACTTTGTTTTTAAAATAAAATGCCCAAACCAATGGTCAAAAGCATGAATTGCTTTTTTTGATTGATAAGACCAAGTTGAACATGACATTGAACGACCAGTATATATTTAGTTTATTAACAATATCCGTAGTTTCATTGATTCTAAGCATAATTGTAATTGCAGATGGCTTGTCACAACTACAACCCCAAAACAGAAAAAGTTGGGACGTTGTGTAAAATGTGAATAAAAACAATGTAATAATCTGCAAATCTCTTAAACTCATATTTAGTTGCAAAAAGGACACAGACAACATATCAAATGTTGAAAATGACAAATTTGACTATTTCATGGAAAATATATGTTCATTTTGAATTTGATACCAGCAACATATTTAAAAAAAAGTTGGGATGGGGGTAACAAAATGCTGGAAAAGTTGTGTAATGATAAAGAAAACAAAAGGAAGAATGTTTCACAACTAATTAGGGTAACTGGCAACACGATTGGGTATGAAAAAGAGCATCCCAGAGAGGCAGGGTGTCTTAGAAGTAAAGATGTTTTCATGTATTCATCACTCTGTGTAAACCTGTGTGCACAAATTATGAAATAATGTAATTTTAATGCTTCTTAACATGAAATTGTGACGTATTTAGGGAGTTCATCATCTACAGGACATAATATTATTAAAACATTCAGAGAATCCAGAAAAATCTTTGCAAACAGGAGAAATAGCTGAAAAACAAATTGGATGGCCATGGTCTTTTGGACCTCAAATGGCATTGCATCAACACCAGACCTGTCTCCAGACCTATCATTGTATGGGCTCAGGAAAACCTCTGATAACCATTGTCTATGTTTAATGCCCAGTTTAATACTCAGTTCAAAAACTGCAGCCAAAATTGTAACAGCTAAAATTGTATTGAGACATGATACAGAAAATACCACCCTCTTATCTGGGCCTGAGCTTGTTTAAAATGGACTGAGGTAACGTGGAAAAAGGTCCTGTGGTTAGACCAATCAAAGTTTGCCATTCTTTTTGGAAATCATGGACTCATCTGGGCTAAAGAGGAGAGGGCCTATCCAATTATCCACCCTATCCAACTTGTTTTAGTGCTCAGTTCGAAACCCAACATCTATGATGGTGTGGAGGAGAATTAATGCCTACAGCATGGGCATCAATTCACAAAGCACAATCAATTCTGAATGATGTATACAGGTTTTGAGCAACATACACTGCCATCCAGGCAATGTCTTTTTCAGGGACGACCTTGAATATTTCAGGAAAACAATGCCAAAATGAATTCTACACATATTTAAATAGTAGTTCTCCACAGAGGAAGAGTCCAGGTGCTAAGATGGCCTGTCTGCAGTCCAGATTTGTCAAATTAGGTGCATAATTGAATGAAAAGCATGACTAAGAATATCTCATACTGTTGAGCAACTGAAATCCTATATAGGGGAGTAATGGGACAACATTTCATTATCAAAACTGTGGCAAATGGTCTCCTCAGTTCCTAAACATTTACAGAATTGTGTTAAATGAAGAGGTGAAGCAGCACAGTGGTAAACATGCTCCCGTCCCAACTTTTTTTGAAACATGTTTTTTTGAAACATCAAATACAAAATTTACATATACTTTCCATTTGATATGCTGTCTATGTCCTTTTTGCTGCTAAATATGGGTTTACGAGACTTGTATATGACATTCTGTTTTTATTTGCATTTTACACAATGTCCCAACTTTTTCTGTTTTGGGGTTGTATAAATGTTAAAACGGCTTACTAAGGATGCACACACAATGGCAAGGAGCCTAATCAATCTTTCCTCTGCTTTCAAGTTTATCCAGTGCAGATGGCTTGCCATTTCTTTAATTGTTAAAACAGCTAGCCTTGGAAGTGCCAGGTCATGGACAACATTTATCCAATGTGTTCCCAAATACTTCAATACACATCATGTCTTTGTTTTGGATGAACTAGAGTGGTGGACACCATAATTTTGACGATTGGTCCTGTCTCGCCTTTGACTACTTCAGAGTGGCTGCCTACAGGCATGCACAAACATGTCCTAAAACAACCCTTAACGTTCGTTTTCAAAACTGTGCAACTCACCGAGTGGTTCACAGCGGTTTTAATTATTAGCAGCCTATACCAGAAAAGTCATTTCAGGGAGGTATCAATGGCCCCCCCCCCATAAAAAAAAATAATAAATAAATAAAATAAAAATAAAAAAAATAAAATAAATAAATAACAATACTAAAAACAACTTTAGCCTACTTAGATACTGAAATAGAGATTAATATGTTTGTTCAATAATGTCTAGTCAGTACACCAAATAAGGAAGGCCTATAGATAGTAGCCTAATTGTGAAAATAAAATATGTAGATCTTGCAGTTTGGTCTTTTCATGTAGTCCTGGCAACTAAGCCATCTAGTATAGGCCTGAATAATATGCACATGAATTGACACTAGTTAAACTCACCTCAACATGTTTTTGCAATCATTTAACCCACCATGGGCAATGCTAACACTGTTACAAACAGTGCAGCATGCAAGATTAGGCCTATCATTATTTTTTACTCTTATAAACAAGGGTACACTTTAAAATGGGTCTTACATATTGTTTTTTTGCGGGCACTGACTCTGTCGTGACTCTCCTGTTCCTAGATACACTGAACTGATCAGGATGCTCTCTGTCTTGGATGCGCTCAGACACACACGCACCACCACCCCTCTCTCTCTCCCCTGTCATGTGCGCGCTACACTCAGATGCACACGCGATTTTAGGTCTCCCTCTCGCGTGCGCGCTCTTGATCGCTCGCTCTAGATTCCGGGAGATTTTATCTAATTTGCGGGCGTCAGGGAGCCGCTATCAATAAGCGGGAGACTCCCGGAACTTCCGGGAGACTTGGGATGTCTGCTATACAGGCTACAGAATTAGACCTTTGGCTTGCATGAGATATAATGTAGCTCACTGGCACTGTCACTGAACAGGCTACCAAATGTTCATGACACTTCATCAACAGTAGGACATGTCTTTCATAGTAGCCTATAACGAAAAATGTCATGATCAAAGTGATAAGCTATACAGCCTACACGCTTTATGTGAAAGAAAGGGGAAATATGGGGAACCACTGTTTGTTTCGACTGCAAGATTCTAACTTAACTTCTAATTAATAGTGACATGGCAGCAGAACTTCTCCCATGATAGCGTAACTTCTATGCTATGCTATGCTATGTTGTGCTATGTTACTAAATGTTATGCTATGCTGACTGTGCATTTTAGAGTATCAAGTAGGGATATTCATGTTCTGATAGTATATCTCGAACAATTGTTTGACTATCTGAGCACACTCCGAAAACAAACAACAAGTTGTGCACTGATCACAGGGTTTCTGTAGGTTTCGTACAGGCTACTGATTTCACTAAGCTATTTAAAAGAGAATTCCTTTTTTATGATGATTATGATTATGCCCCCAGAGTGTAGCACTGCAGCTGCCTGGCCACTCTAGCTGTTGGCTGCAGCAACTCATTTTTTTCCATACTGACAGAATACTGTGACCTTGAGAAACAGATCTATGTGAATGTGAAAAGGGAGTCCCTCCTTTTCCCCAAACTGCCTGACCCTTCCAGGAACATTTAGACTGACTATTTCTCCTACACACACAAACACTGAAACACCCTCATGCACACTTTCACTTCCTGGTCCCACACCCTGTAATTGGGTAACTTGTTCCCTGATTGGGAAAGAGAAATGTGTGTGATTGTGCGGGGGTGGATTTCCTCCCCATTTTAAATAATTATTTGTCTTATAGTTATTGTGTTATTACTTAATTAGAAATGTATGTTATGTAATTAGTAGGAACCTGTCTGTTACATTTTATGTTCCAATGTCTGTCTACAATTGTCGATGTATGTATTGTCCATGCCCCCCAGTCATAATGGTATGTATATATTATCCTAACCTTATACTATATTACCTAATATCTTGTCTTGTATTTATTATCCAATATTATTATATACTATAAATTAAACAAAATAAAACCCAAACCCAAAGTGCACTCAAGAAAATAATAAAGAAAAGAAAATAAATGAAAAGGGGAAATTGTTCAGTCCAACTTGTGCAAAGTGCAATGTCCAGATCCTAACACAATCACAAGGGTAAGGGGATGTGTAGCAGGCAGTCCAAAAAGGAAGGGGCAAGTTGATGTAGATGATGACTATGATGAATCCAAATCCAGGACGATAAGTGAAATCCAGAAGGTATCCAAGAGTTCCAGGGCAAGACAACGGGGTTTGTTCGGGGTACAACAAAAACCAGTCTGCACAAAATTGTACGTTCTTATTAATTTCAATCTCTATCATAACAATAACACAAAATACTAAATATAACTAATTTCTGAGTTTGATTAACAACAGCAGCATATTGCTGTAGGAGCAGTCTAATAAATGTCATTGCAGCCAGGCTGCATGACAGCCAGACAGCGTTATTAAATCTGTCCACGTCTAGCTTGGTTGCTATGGCTTCCGTGGACGCAATGTAGCCTGAGTCGGCGGCTAACGGCAACCGGAACTTACAGTTCTTTTAACAAGCACATTATAGAGTGTCCCAGTGACTTCCGTTTTACTTCCGCTACAAGGGACCTATCTTTCAAAAAAATATGAACGGGAGTTAATGGAGAGAACAATTATTTTTTGGTCCAGTTTGAATTGTGCCACGAATTTCACATATGATGTGTGTGAATTTAAAAGATACATTTTCACGTCAAGAAAGTACTGTTGTTCGATAGACTTCAAAAGTTATGTTGGTTTTGTGCAAATCCGCTCAGTGGACTACTGTACATCTCTCGTCTCGAACGATGTACGTCACCAACGTAATTAACGATTAATTAGCTGTTATGCTAGTTAACGGTTGCATCTTGCTGCCTGCTATGTCACTTATCAGTGTACAGTCTATGGACGAATATAACTTACCTGATGTGTTTAATCCTCTGACTCATGGTATTTTCATCGGCAAGGAAAGCCCAATTAAGACCTGTTGCTGGTATGCTTGTACAATCTAGTGTGTCTGTGAATGAGCTAACATCACTAGCGCGACTGATGGGTTTGTAGTCGTTGGAATTACGATCTTTCACAATGTTGTAATTCAATAGTTACGAAACAAACTGCAAATGTCTTTACATGAAAAATTGTCTTTAAAATTGACAAACATCATATGGGTAATTCAAGGCACAAGTCAACCGGGACCAGAAAATAATTTATTTTTCGCCATTGACTGGCGTTCAAAATTTTTTGAAAGATAGGTCCCATGGAGGCAAATGGAAGTGGCGTCACTGGGACACTCTATTATATTAAATTGTCTAAATTTCATACATTAAATAAACTCTATGGTTGATCTATAGATCGGGTGTCCTGACTGGTTTTAAATGTCTAGCAATCAAATCGGAATTACCGATACAATTTTAGCTGGGCTAGCTTAGGTTTCAAGTGTTCAAGGCTTGCTCACCAGGATTCCAGTACCATACAAAATACAAGGGAAAAGTCTTCTTTTCTTTTCAAAGGGTGATCATCTGTTTTCGGGTAAAATTAAGATGTACTAAATAATTGGCTCTAATTACATAAAACATGCAAATCTGTTTGCGTTCAGCTGTGACTTGCGACTCACCAAAGCTTCGTGCGGGGGAAAGAGGATCTTTATACTGTTTTCCAATGTTCGTTTTTAAGAATCCAAGTGTCCAAGTGTCCGTAGTTCCAAGTATCTATTATGATTTCGAAGTCGTCCGTATTTTAAATCTTCTCAATCTTTCTCTCCGTCTCTCATCAGACGTAGTGCTACTTCTTCATTTACCGATTGACAGTTTTCTGTTGTTGTTTTTTAACATTTGTCTTGTGCACGCATCTAGGGGCTACCAGGGAATTATTGCACATCATAATGGGAAGTGGCAATTCATTGGGTTACAACCCCATCATCACTTCACCTCAGTGAGTATTAGCCGCTCATCCTGTGTGTGAGTTTTTCACAGTGAAAAATGGCCGGAATTCTCATTTAACAACCAAGATTAGGGTAAGAAACATTAGTTTTTTCTGCCCCTCAATCAATGACTGCAGTGGATCCAGCCTGGTCTAGCTCCACCCTTTAGGTACTGTACCATTATTCTTGGTACCCAAACAGAAGGGCGCCAAAAAAATGATTCGGCATGGGTCAGTTGTTTTGTTACCCTTCACAAATTCTACCCATGAAAATAATTGCATACCGTACTGAACTGAACCGCTCCGTGGAAACAAGCTATTTCTCATTTCTCATAGGAACCTGCATTTTCACTTGTTTTCTTAGGAATAGTGAAAAATGAGTAACAAGGAGTTACATTAACATTTCTGGTACCATTGGACTCAGGGGAAGTTGAGGTTTAATAATATGTGTGATACTGTAGTATGAATCTGATATTCATCATGTCAGATGATTATAGTGGATGGAATCCACTATCTTGAAATCTCCTGGCTTCTTCTTCTTCTTATAATCTTTTCTTTTTACCTTTTCAAAAATGAATGCAGCTCTAACCGCTTAATGTACAGACATGCTAACTGTTGTGTAGGTCTGGAGTTGGACAAGAGAGTTATCATTTCAGTTTTTTTTTAAAGTTTATACTTTTTGAGAAATAGGGGATTAAAAATGTTAAACGTATGACATCACAAAGGGGGCTCATAGACCTCTCCAGAATAAGTCCCGCCTCCATAACTTCCGTATCCATCCAACTTCCGGTCAAATGTCTATGGGAAATAACATGGCGTTTCGAAAGATCGTACCTGTCAAACTCTGTAGGTGACAAAGTAGAAAAAGCTGGTGGGCCGATTGGCCTACACACTTCTGCCATCTAGTTTCCACTGGATTTTTTGATTGTCGGTGCCGTTTAAGTAGATTAGTAGAGTAGGCGTTAGATCTTGCTCACAACCAACCGGTCACAACCTAACGTGATGGTCATTTTCACGTGTGATTCATGCGTGGTTTCAGTGGTCTATAAATGTAAATCGTTTGCAAGGTTCAGCCTCTTTTCAACATGACTTAACTTTGGTTTGACTGTGCGAGTTTGTTGGCTGTTATTGAGATATTTGAAAAAGAAAGAAATTGCCGACGAAGACACTAAAGACATGACGAGATGAGATTTTTTTTCACGAATAACAGATAATGATAAGCAGACTAGGAATCAGAGGCTGAATCGTATTGAGTCGATAGCTTTATTTTGCATGACCTTGATCAGAACAGTAACGTTTTCAGAATGTATTAACAACCTATCAAACATGATTTCACACAGGGTTAGTGCCACCTCCGTAGACAGGCTCTGGTGTCACAAACTCCATTTCAGTGAAGACAAACTATGAAACATTGCCGTTGCTATGCTACCTGAACGGTGGCACTGAGGATGAAGAATTTTTTATGGTATGTTGGTCTCAAGGGCCCACATCAACCTAGATGTGTGAGTGAAGGGTTAGGCTACTTCAATCCTCTATTTTCAAAGGTGTTTCAAGTAAGGAAGAGCATGGCTCAAAGTAAAATAACTAGGGCTGAGATGACGTAATTGACTACATAAATTCGTCAAAGTGCAATTTGTGTCAACTCGCCGCAATGTAGATTTATTAACGCACCCGTGATGATCTACATCTCCAAAAAACAAATATTTTAGAGCGCACTTTGAGAGATCCAGGGCAGGGCTGTACACATATTTGTTGCAGGTGCTACAAAAATGTGCAATGGATGATTGAAAGTTACACCGGTCCGATACAGTTTTGCCTATGGCTATACATGCGTGAGACTGAGACGCCTGTTTATTTGTTTGAAGTGCATGCAGGGTGTGAGAGGGAAATCGATGTGCTTTGATTCCAGCTTGGTAGTTGTAGTCTGTGCGATTAAAAAGCATGTGTGTGTGAAGTCCAAATCCAAACAATGGTAACACTTTCATTATGGCTGCTTTAGCCACAGACCTTCAGCTACTGTAGGCCTACAGTGGGTCCCATTTAGAAGTGGCCACTTCATTCGTGCTTTCTGTGATTCACGGAGCTGCGTGAAATGTATTACAACTTTTCGCCACGTTGTGATTTGTACACAAAAACAATTGCTACCAACAAGGGTTGGCAACCATTCAAAGGCAAAATAAAGTGTCTCAACCAATAACCGACGAGATGCACGTGTAGGAGTTTTCATTTTTTAATTGCACGAGAGGGAGGGGGAGGGAGTAGCGAGCTTTAACTTTAACTTGAACAAAACTTGAGAAGAAAGTATAAAACTAAGATAATTTAGATAATTGCTAATTTTCGACTTCAAAGATAAAACCACACTTACCAACAACAGATTACAACATTCTCCGCTTATAGAAGAACTTACGAAAATTAATACTTTGAAAAATTAAACTCCCAGCTATATACAATGACTTCCAACCTAAACACAACAATAACACTCCTAACAACCAAGTGGGAAACCGACCCGGCCGTCTCTCCCGGCCGTCTCTCCCAACCCTGAGTACTGGGAACAAATCTGTAAGAACACATTTTTCATGACCGATAACACAAACCTGCAGCTTATACAATATAAAGTCATTCACAGAACTGACATCACCCAAAGTAAAATTTTCAAAATGGGCCTACACCGATATCTGTTCACAATGCACTTTAGGTAGCACAAACGACTATTTGCTATTCGCCATGTGGCACTGCCAACCAGTTCACTCTTTCTGGATCACAGTCACTAAGACACTGTCCACCATCCTGAGCTAAAAAATCCCAACATCTCCAACACACTGTCTCATTGGTGACTTCTCCGAAATCCATATCCCGCAAAAATACAGGAATCCGTCGCTCATCTCTCTAGCTGTCGCTAAGAAAGTAGTTCTCAAAAACTGGAAATCAAAGAAATCTTGCCACATCAATCATTGGACAGATTTATTTTCAGAACACATTTTAATGGTGAAACACAATGCACACAGAAGGAAGCAAATATCAGCCTTTGAAGACACCCCATTTTTGACATTTCTAAATTCCACAAAAACATAACTAGAAGCCTTGTACATTACCAGATACATACCTCCCTCTTCCTTATGTAAAGTTTATTTATTTTCTTTTGCTTTTGCCCCTACAGCTATCACTTTACACATGCACATAGACCTATCCACACTCATTCATAACATGTTTCCAAACCAAACTCCTCTCCCCTCAAACACCCTAACCATGACCAACTAATGTGAATCTCAGATCATTCTACTCAATCGCTAATAATACGTCCTTGTGTTTCTCAACTGTCTTGTCTCTCTGTTGTCTGTCTGTCACCTTGTTGTGTCTTATATGTTATGGACGTGGTGCTATAATCTCCCCTCCCCCTATATACCGGGCCAAAACAAAATATATATTTTACCTTGCACGGCAGACTATGAAAAATTGTGTTACCCTAGCCTAAGGTGACATCTAAGGAGCATGACTGAATGACCACAAACCAGCCTTTATGGTTGCCAGGGTAGATGGCATTTACGCAATAATTTACGCAGTATTCTTCAATGCAGCATTCTCTCTCCCCATCCAAAAATGGCTATGCAGACTATTAGGAGACTCATCAGTATAAACAGGTATTCTTTTGTAACACAACTTTTGTAGTTTACAGACTTGAGTGTGAGTGTGCAGAGATTATACTTCCTGCAACAGCTAAGGAAGTTTAACCTGCCTAAGGAGGACCTTTCATGGACAATATGTTAATTTTGAGCACCAGCATTACCAGCAACATGTTTCAAAAAAAGTTGGGATGGGGGTAACAAAATGCTGGAAAAGTTGTGTAATGATAAAGAAAACAATGATATGATGATAAAGCATCCCAGAGAGGCAGGGTCTCTTAGAAGTAAAGGTGTGGGGGTATGCATCCTGTAATGTAATTTTTTAATTACATTTTTAAGATAAAATTGTTAAGTATTTGGGGAGTTTATCATGTACAGGACATAATATTATTAAAACATTCAGAGAATCCAGATAAATCTTTACAAACAAGGGAAAGAGCTGAAAAACAAATTGGATGGCCATGGTCTTTTGGACCTCAGATGGCACTGCATCAACACCAGACCTGTTTCCAGACCTGTCATTGTATGGGCTCAGGAAAACCTCTGATAACCATTGTCTATGTGCACAGTTGATCAAATTGATATTCAATTCAAAAACTGCAGCCAAAATTGTAACAGCCAAAACAGCCAAACTTGTACTAAGACATGATACAGAAAATACCACTGTCTTATCTGGGCCTAAGCTTGTTTAAAATGGACTGAGGTAACATGGAAAAAGGTCCTGTGGTTAGACCAATCAAAATTTGCCATTCTTTTTGGAAATCATGGACTTATCTGGGCTAAAGAGGAGAGGGCCTATCCAAGTATCCAGCTATCCAACTTATTTTAGTGGTCAGTTCAAAACCCAACATCTATGACGGTGTTGAGTGCCTACAGCATGGGCATCTTGCACATTTGGCAAGGCACAATCAATTCTGAATGATGTATACAGGTTTTGAGCAACATATACTGCCATCCAGGCAATGTCTTTTTCAGGGAAAGACCTTGAATATTTCAGGAAAACAATGTCAAAATGAATTCTGCATATGTTTGGACAGTATTTCCCCATAGATCAAGAGTCCAGGTGCTAAAATGGCTTGTCTGGAGTCCAGATTTGTTCAATTAAGTGAATAATGGAATGAAAAACATGACTAAGAATATTCCATACTGTCGAGCAACTGAAATCCTACACAGGAAACAGGACAACATTTCATTCTCAAAACTCTAGCAACTCGTCTCCTCAGTTCCTAAACATTTACAGAATTCTGTTAAATGAAGACGTGAAGCAGCACAGTAGTAAACATGGTTTAGTCCCAATTTTTTTTTAAACATGTTGCTGGCATCAAATTCAAAATTAGCATATATTTTCCATGAAATAGTCCAAATGTTCATTTTCAACATTTGATGTGTTGACTATGTGCTTTTTGCTGCTAAATATGGGTTTACGAGACATATACATATTGTCACATTCTGCATATTTTATCACCCCCCACCCCCGGACAATTGCACTACACTATCCCACCCATAGTATTCTATTTATTTACATATGTACAGTACATACTGTAGTTACACTTATACATAGCCATACTCTACTCATACTATTCATCCTGCACATACACTTATTCTCACTACAGTATTTTTATATCTCTTACTGACCTTTCTGTTTTTAATTTTTTATATGTTAAGTGAGTGTTGTACTTTTGAGAGCAAAGATTAACCGGAGTCAAATTCCTTGTTTGTTTCGCAAACTTGGCAAATAAAGCTGATTCTGACTTCTTGAGTGGCGGAACTCAAGTATGCCTTATGGACCAAGAACCTCCAAGAGGGGGAGACTTACTTAGAACCCTTCTCCAACAAGAGACATTTTGGATCAGCACACTCAAGGTCACATGTGATTTCTCTACCTTTTTGTGAATTGTGCTTGCTATATAGCATGTCTTTTTTTTTAAAGGTGCATTGTGATATGTGTCTTTTAGACTGTGGTTTGGACGGTTTTCTGAATTATTTATGATGATCTACAATTATCTCTGTGTCTGATCTGCTTGTTGAACACATTACCTGTCACACAAAAAGGAAGGCATCACCCATCCATTCAACACCTGTGGGTGCCTTTTTAAACCTTGCCCTGCCTTCTGGCTCTATGCCCAATATGGTTGCATCGTGTAGGCCTATGTGCTTTTAGCCAGTTGCCATATTTAATAAAGGCTTTTTTTCTATTATTTTGAAAATAATAGCCTTTATTGGCCTAATAGTGCCTTTATTACTTTCTTTTAAGGAAATATGAATGAAGAAAAAGAAAATATTAGAGGGGGATACAGAAGGGGGGCAGGAAACTCCATAGACCACCCACTAGGAATTCTACTGTACTGAATGTATGTGGTGTTTCAAAATACCCATCTTTGTGTAATCACATAATTACATAAACATGAAATTGTGACCTGTTACAGAGACACATCAGTGGCACACTCACAACCTCATCTGCAAAGTGCTGATACAGCAACAGGAAAATCCTCCACTGCTAGCCCTGCTCCTTGTTGCCTTCATCCTGTCTTTTTCAACATATTTGTTACAGTATATCTATAACCATAAGTCTTTAGTCTTTAGTAAATTAGCAAGCTACCAAGCGAACAATTAGAAAAGACTGGTGCATTCTCTCCTATGTACATGCAATATGTGTGCTTGATGTACATCTGTTTAAGTTCTTTGTATCCACTTTCCTTTGCCACCTAATCACTCCAATATTACTATTAACGTTACATAAGTTTAGAGGCACCCGTGTTTATTTTGATTAGTTGCGTCACAAAACAATAGGCTTTGTTAGTCTACTTTTCAAATTATAGTCAGGGCTACACTTAAACCATTTGGGGCTAAAGCCACAGCCTAGGACTGTCAGAATAAAATGCCAAAAAAATTATTTATTAAATATAAAATCATCACAGAGACTCTCAGGGCACGTTTCTAGACAGAGTGGAGAAATAAACCAACTATATGTTTTATTAAATAGACAGACAGATAGACAAACAGACAGACATATATATGTCAATCATCCCTAAAGGGACATTAGAGTAAATTAAATAAAGTACATTAAAGATGTTTTACAGATCAAGTACTACTACCCATAAATTGAAAAATGTAACAGACCTACAACCGTCAATTTCTAATATTCTATAACTGCCCATTCTAAATACACCATTGGTTGTGATTGCTGCAATGTTGCTTGGACCCCTGTGATTGCCGGTTTTGGCTATATTTTAATATAGAAATATTTGTAGCAGAAATATTATAACAGATTATATGGCTATATGTTTTAGTCATTTACTGAACAAAATATTTCATTTTATTTTTGAAAAACAAATTGTAACATGATCTTTCAGCAGCATGTAATGTCCTTCAAGCCCAGAAAAGAGATACCTAGGTAAGTGAATTACGCTCAATGATATTTTTAGTAGTCCAAATCATGCTTGTTTCCCAAATGTGATATTTTTAAAAGCCACTAATTCCATTTTCCATTTGTGTGTGGTTCCCTGAAACATCTTACATTACCATTTCTTTTTGTTGATAAAATGGTGCCTTTAATGAATTTATAATGAGTTAATTTCAGAGACTTTGTAGTAAACTCTATCTGATTAGCACATGTATAAGCGGTGCTTTCATTATGAATACTTACAGTACAGATTCACACGATTCCATATCTAAATATATTGCAAATGTAAAATCATTTCAAAAAGCGCTGAAAATGTCTCCTGTATTTCATGGAGTTTAAATATGATTTTAATGATAGGCTACTGTTATTGATGTAAGTAGAAACTGTTTTGCGTTGATACCCTAAACAGAACCTTTCTGCAATATGTAGCCTTACAGAGATTAGCTGCCAGAACCAACTAAGGGAAAGAGAGCTCGTGCAGGGTCTCATGCTCTGCATTGCTTGCAATGTCCTTGGTGATTGGGAGATGAGTGTATAGTACTGTATACATGTGCTGCATTGCCTGCTGCAAAGAATGATAAATTCATAAAGCAATTGAAAAAAAATAAATAAAGCACACATTATAATAATCAATGCAACATCGCATGCTCCAATAGAATTCCATTGTGATTGAGATAGTGTCTTTTAAGTGATTCTACATCTGTATTCCAAAACACTGTGACTGATTAAGAGAAACCATTTTCTGTGTGTCTGGGAGTTGGCCTTCTCAGTGGGGCACATATAGGGGAAACATTTTCATTCTGTAAAAACAATTTCATATACTGTGATGTATCTTATTTGTTCAGTTTTAGATCTTGAATTCAGATCATTCATTTCCACCACATACCATAGGAACCTTTTACACAGTGATGATCCTCTCAGGTCTGTGTGACGTACAAACATGTATTGTGTATGTGAGAGAGTTCTAAGGCACCACCAAACTGAATTCTAGGGAAACACCTACTGTCTCCCCCATCAGCATGTCTTTCTCATTCACTCCACTTAGTAACATGGACCCCAACTTGTCAAGTCACAATTGGGACCCATAATTTGGACTAATAATTACCAGACCTCACCACAACATCAGTGTCTCAACTTCTTTGGGCTTAAGTGAATTTTAATACATTTGGAAAAGGTTGGCCGGAGGCAGGAAGGGTCTTACACTTATGGGGGTTGGGAGGTTACATGGACATATGGAAGCACTTTCTAAAAAGTGATAAATGATTTGAAATGCACCATGCACTCCAGAATGGAAATTAGGATGAACAGGTGTTAAATGGGAAACACTGGTGCATTTTAATCAGCAGGGAAGAAGGTTATACTTCTAGAGCCAGATGTGGCTATGCTGTACTGCTGTGCATTTTCTAACAGTACTCCCTAACTTTTCCAAAATGGTACGATAGTTGTTCATGTTTACCCTTATCCCAGAGGACCTTTATCTTGCCGTTACAAAATTTACACAGACATGTATACTCTTCATTAGGACCACTAGATATTAAGCCACTTTTTTATTAAATCCTAAGCCAAAAAGCACAGTATAAATATAAACAGGATAAATGTACCTGTATTATGTTTATTTGTAGCCTTGCCTTGGTTTCAATTGTCAACCTCAACAACTAATATTTTAACATTTTACATATAATTGCCATTATTTCACCAATATCTTTGGATCAGAAGTTGTAATTACGAATACAAAAATTAAATATATAACATTCCAATTATATAATGCATACCTTAATACGATCACCCTGTCAAGGAATCACTTAACTGACATTACACTTATGCCTTCATTAAATAGATGCCTTTTGCTCCACATTTTGGAATAAAAGGTTTGGGAAGAAAACAAGGGTGGGGTCACTATTGACATGAGTGTGTTTAGGACCATTATACACACATCATTTCATTTAAGGAAAGTGCTTAATGTTTGCTTAATTCAGATGATCCCCTGACACTTTTACACACTATTGTCCCTTGATGCTGTCGATGAATATTCTCTCCTGATTATGACCATGTGACAGATTTGGCCATTGGTTTGACTATGTTTAAATCCTTTTTCTTTCCTGTGCTCCTCTGTCTCTCACCACTCTACACAAATACCATTTGGTCTATTTAACGAAAGATGTCTAAAGCTCAATGATTCACTTGTTTTAGATTGAAATGTTCTCAGGTAGTTTTGCCCACCTGTCTAAACAGAGGGACTACATATGATAATCGTTTAGGGGTTGGTCTGATGACGACATGTCATATTACCCCCAACCAACAGCTGCCCTACAACGACCCCAGAAACCTATATGTTCTGTAATCAAGAGCAGAGCCTGAGGCAATGGACAACATGCAGGAATAAAACTATTTTCATCACTTACATAATGCCAAGACAGAAACTTACTCTGCCTGTATTTACAAATAACCCTACACACCCTACACATACATAGGACTGCATTTAGGTATAATTAAACAAATCCAAAAAAATTGTGGAGGACATTAATCTTGTTGTAGGCTTTAGCATCAAATAAGTTTTATTCATGATTAACATATACATTTCTCACTCTAAAACCAAAACATGCTAATCTTATTATTAGGCATAATGAGGATAAATGAAATAAACATTATAGTCATGTTAACATCTATGCATGTGGCTGTAAATTTGGAAAATACTAGTCCGGTGAATATCTGAGGTCAGAATGTATAACTGTAAAAAAATGTGAGAATTGTAACTGAAAAGTCAATTTAATTCTAACTATCCTGGTAAAACAACTCAGAATCTGGGCCACTTTCTGTGTTTTTGTAAACATTTGAAGCCATGTATACATATGAACAACTGCTAAAGGGCCTTTAGTGGGCCAAACAGACCTGCATTTTTCCTTTTCAGCATTATCTATTCCCACTATGTTACAACATTTTATGATATAATTGAATGCACAATAACCTCTCACATTTCTCTTATTTGAAAACACCTTTTAATTGGACTTAAAATCCTGTTTCATTTCCAACTCAGGCATATAATCTCATTGTGGTAATGAGCTATTAATTAATCCAGGGCACCCATTGCCTTGCTGGCAATCTAATAAATAAGAATTGTTGATTTTTGACTCCCTGACACCATTAAATGAATCAATATTGGGTTTTCAGTTTACTCTATAGCTAGTTTTCCCTTGGTCTTTTTCAAACAGATGTACTGAATACTAATGAGGGATTTAACAGCCACATATTGCGCTTGTGTTCCATCAAACAGATCTTTATCAAGGGAGAGAGAGGAGACTCATTTGCATGGGAGACTTTACTTTGTTGGTGAAGATTTCACAATATGTCATTCATTATGCACTCCCACCCACCCACCCCCTCCCCCACCATTCTCTCTCTCTCTCTCTCTCTCACACGTGCACACGCACACAGAGACACACACACACACACACATGCACACACACAACCTCTCCACTACTTCCCCACTAAAAAACAGCAGCTACCAACTAGCATGTTGCTGACTGGGATGCAGGGGCTGGCACATCTTTCAAATTACTGCCTTTCATCTCGGCTCAGTGTTTCACTTTTTTTTGTCTTGATATTCTTACAAGGTCTATCCTTTCTTTAAAGCAATTCTGATAGTGTGTTCAGACTATAGCAACCTTGTTTGCAACATCTCTAGACCACCTATACTCTCATACAAAACATCATGTTTAACGTACACAGTGTTTAAATCATCCATTCTGCTTTGTGGCCATGGAGAGTCAGCCACAGCGTTTGTGACACTGTCAGTATAAAGGCCTTTGGTGGTTTAGTGTTAAGTCATATTGTTGCTGAACATAGTTATTTTCCTCTGTACAGACCCTGTTTGACTAACATTAGCTACGTGATTTTGTTAGTCCTTTATGTTTTGACAACATTTTATGAATATTTATTGTTCAGTTACAGTTCAGTGAAAGAGGTCCATCAATGAAGTCTCTACCATAAAGAAACCTCACATAAGTCACAGATATCATGAATAATGTCCCCTCCCTTTTCTAAAATAATTATCTAACCACGTTTTAAGTTTCACCAGGTGTACTGACAAGGCCAGAACCACTTATTAACTCTACCACAGTACACCGTCTTCCCTTCAGCTCCTCTTCAGATGACTGCTCTGGTAAAGTGAGTGACAGAAGCGCCCTGTTGTCTTTGTGCCATGTGTGTGGTCGCTCTATAGAACAGTGCAGCAAAGTAATACAGGACGAACGACTCTGCATCTTTTCTCATGGATGGATCAGAGCACAGAAACACCCTACACCTTTCCCATAAAGCCAGATTAAGTGTTGTTCCAGGAGGTTACCTGTCTGAAATGTGTGTGTGTGTGTGTGTGTTTGTGTGTGTGTGTGTGTGTGTGTGAGAGAGAGAGAGAGAGAGAGAGAGAGAGAGAGAGAAATATAAGGACCTCTAAGTTCTGAGACCACAAAATGACATAAAGCCTTTGAGGGTGGGGCTGTGTCTACCCACCTCAAGGATGCCTAATGAGGCAGATAACTAGGACAATACGGTTCCAATCTTGTTGTGTCTGGGACTAGATCAAAGAGTGATTTCTGTCATGAGGTATGAATGATGTATGCATGAAAAGCAATCACTTAATTAATACAGATGATTCTTGAAAGGATTAGTTTAAAACAGTAAGGCACATTGGAAGAATGTTTAGACTTGATAGATGATTACCATGGTATGTACAGAATTATTGTGCTTTAGGGATTAGCCACTACAAAGTAGCAGCCATTTTGTGGGACATGGTCTCTCTCTTGATTGATGGTCTCTCTCATGATTTGATGGAAATATGAAAATGGTAAAAAAAAAAAAAAAATAATAAAAAAAAAGACCAATTGTTTGAATAATATTGGTCCAGAATATTTTTCAGCTGTTGTTATGGACTCATTTCCCATAATTTGTTTCTGTATGTTTAATTCCCATTCCATAGCATTTGTTGACATGGTGGCAATAGTTCACTGCTTGGCGTGGGCAGCTCTGGTGGCGTGTGCTCCGTCTGGAGCATGCTTCGCAGGGCTAAATGGCCCTCTATCTGCCCACTTCCGTGACATTAGGGGTGTTTTCACATATAATCCTTTTTAAACTAAACTTAGCCCTCTATAAGTGGACAAGAAAATGGCCCCAGCCAAAAAAAGTTCTGTTTTAGGGCCATAATTGCTCTGGGTTAGCTGTGCAGACACTTTTATACGAAGCGACTTGCAACGGTGGGTTGCTTTTTTTTATTTTGGGTGGCATACAATTGCCATAATCAGAAAAATTGAGTTAGCATGTTGTCTCATGTAGCATGAGAGGGGTCATAAAGTTGACCAGATTTGGCTCCCTAGTTAACATTTATTTTTCATTTTTCAACTTCAGACATGTCCTGAGGGGATGGTAAAAGAGAAATCTAACACTTGAAGTTGTCTACAATATAGAATACTATTGCAAAAAAGAATTGAAAAATTGGGCTTGCATTTCATCCTGCCCTTCCAAGAGGGTGATAAAATTGATGTTTTTTAGAAGAAAAAAGGCATATTTAGGCCAAATTTAAGGACAACTAACCATCTCAATTTTTTTTAGGTAACCCCTGAATGCAACCATGGTGAGGGGTGGGACTCAAGCCAATCAGCTTTAAAGCTGCAGTTGGCAAGATTTTTTTGATCATATTCACTGAAACCGACATTATGCTCCGACAGAACAACATAAACTGGTTTTAGAAACAAAACGCACTTCTACCTCCACCTAGAGCCTGTTATTTGTTTTGCAAAAATCCACAGCTCCCGGTTTTTCTGGTCCAATCAGAGCAGGGCTGTGTGAGATCTGACTGTCAATCACAGTCTGGTGCAGTCTGGTGCGCACTGATGAGCACAAACTCGATGAGAGGGTGCTCAGTGGTAGTGGGGGAGGGGCATGAGAGTTGTAAACATTCAAGTCCCCTGAATCTGTCAGACTTGCCAACTGCAGCTATAATTTCACTCAGGCACTTAGACCCTGCCATTGCTTCTCCTGGAGAATTATTCTGCTCATGCGCAGTCCTACTGCTACTGACGCGCGATCACAACATTTTGGAGGTAAGCAATAGCCCCTGCATGTCGCATTGATGGTGCCCTTTTCGTCACACGCTCAGCTAGCACCGCATGCAGTATGCACGCGGTGCTAAACTTCCCCAGTTTGTTATTGAAACAGCACCTCTACATAAAAAAGTTACTTTAGCTAATTCAGCTAGCTAATGCTAGCTACCAGCTTTCTGCTACCTGAATGTTTCACCTGATGCCGTTTTAATGCCGTTTTAACTGACAGAGATTTTCCTGAGACCTGATGCCTTTTCATCTGATGTCTGACATCTGATGATGTCTTAATATGCAGAGGTGTAAAAGTCCAACTTCAGAAAGAAAAAGTCCTGCCACATTTTAGTTCCATTGGACCATTACATTGAAATGTATTACATATTTGTGCAAAATTAACATTCTATAAAAGGTAGACTATTTTTTAAGAAATAAAACACTACTCTTTACTGTGCTTGTCTTTGCACTGTGTTTACAGTACTTTTATTATTATTGTGAAATGATTGAACATCCATATGGCTGTTTTAGGTAGTAGATATACAGTGTATCTGAAGCAATCAAAATCTTTGAAGAAAAATATATGGAGCAATTCTATATCTTTCAAGAAAGTTATTTGCATCAATATGAATTAAAAATTAATATAGAAAACAACATGCCCCTATAACATGCCCCACATTCTTCAAATTGACACATTCTTCAGTTTGGAAACCATATTGTTTAAAATGTTTTGTGCAACACAATGTGATTCTAAATTTAAAGTTGAATACATATTAAAGAATAATAAAATGTATATTCATACAATAATACAGTATACATAAGTAATAAATAAAATATGAATACAAATAGATTTGATTGAGCAATGACAATTGGACAATTCAGATTAGCTAGTAGCTCCTCCTCACTATGGATCTGCACTGACAGAAGCTCAATACTATTGCTACTACTACTAAGCCCCACTATTGCTCTATCTAAAACAATGTTACACTATGCTGTGGCTAGATAGTGAACTGCAACCAGCCTTTGAGTCAATAGAACGTTGAGTCAGAAAAAAAGTCTGACCTGACCAAAAAACTCTTAAGCCAGGTAGATAACTGAAATCACCTGTGTTAAACGCACAGGTAGAACCAATACATGGCAGGACTGTTACAGCTCTACTAATATGTACACTGTATATCTGTCAACCAGGGGTGCATTGGTAACCGTGGTAAGACGCAACTTTTGCTTAAACAAGTGTCTAGAAAGTGTTGTTGTATGTTTAAAATAAAAAAAAAAATTGTCCAGTGTTAATGACATCAGGCTATAAGTTGATGGTAAACAAATAGGCCTGCATATTTACCAGACCATAGAGCTACATCATCCCAAGAAATTGTTGATGATGTGGACACAGTTGTGTCTAACCACCATTGAAATCTCCGTTGTTCCACCCCTACACTCAATGAATGAATGTAAATTTAAAACGTTCAACAGTCAATTTTGTCAAACTAATGCAATTAAAACTTTGACAACTGCAAAATATGCATTAACAACTTCAATGGCTACTCTCGACCTGTCATTCGAGACGCCAAACTTTTTGTGAATGATCATTTGAATGACCCTTTCTGGAAATACCAGATCAACTAACTACAAAGATTGCAATAGAAGTTAGCCAATGACCCTTTCTTGAACCACACCCCTGGTCAAAATGTGGCGGCAACGTTACTCACGGTACCAAATGGCAATGTTTGCAAGTGACCATGGCATGACATCGCAGCAACATTATCCATTGTCCATTGATCCATTATCCTCGGTACAAACTGACAACATTATCATTTGACCAGGAGTGCGTTTCCCATACAACTACGAAGGTTAGCTTTTTACTAACGTGGTACGATGCATCGTTCAACTAACCAACATGCAAGTGATGACTGTTTCCCAAAACTGCCGTACTTACATAGTACTTTGTAAGTTTGGACCATGATAACAAATAGTACAAAGTACAACATATAACGTAACGAGTTACAGTAACGTAACTACTTTTTCGAGTAAAAAGTAGTGTAACGCGCTACTACTGAAAATTTGGTAACGTAAAGTAGTTCCTTTGTCATATCGGCGCAATGTTACTTTTCCCAGGGACAGATTTGACAGCGACGCTGCTTTCTCAGCTGCGCGCTTGCGCAATAGGTACGAGCTCCACACGGCAGCCTACGTGACAGAGGCTGGTAGCATGAAGTGCAATTATAGCTCCACACAGTACGTGACAGAGGCTGGTGGCAATGAAGAGCAATCATAGCAAGCGAGACACAGCCAAAAAGCGTCTTTGTGTGTTAGGGTGTTCAATTTTCGGTAATCCACGCAGAAGCGCCAGGAAGAATCCTTCTTCTTGACCAAAACAATTGGCGCCGTCCAGGGGGAGGAGCTTTCTCGGATCACCCCAGACTCCAGCATGCCCTTCAGCAAACTGCGAAGTTCAAGGTAGAGGCTGGGCGGCACTGGCTGTTAGCGCTCCCGGCTGGGTGGTGCGGAACCAGTTGAGATCTGATGCTGGACGACCCCATTCTGCCCAAAGTCTTCTTCATGCTTTGCAAACACAGCACTCCAGGTGTCTATCTGGTCTTTGGCTCGCTGCCGTTGTTCTGCGGTTATGCCCTCACCCAGCACTGGGGGATCCAGGAGGCCATCTGACTAGCAGGCCTCAATGTTGTGGATGGCGACCTCTACTGCCCCATAGTCCTTTCCCTGCAGGCGAAGTACCCGCTGGGCCTGAATATCTTATGCCAACACTTTGTGGAGTTCTGCAAGGATCGTCCTGGGGGAAATCTTAACATCTTAAGGGTGGGGATTACACAGGCGGACAGGCACATAAACCTCCCCAGTGGTCACTAATGCTCTACCCACCCGCCATTCTACATCATGTTGGAGTACAGGTTCCACCAGCAGGGTGCGCCCTGAGGATGGACACCCCTCACTTGTCCGTCCCCACACTAGGATTTCGGATTCCACAGGAATAACAACAGTTTCAGCTTTCAAAAGCCTCACCTGTCTTTGGAACGGCGGGGGAGTCCCCATGCTAGCTTGACGGCACACAGAGAATGCCCTCCCCCATTCTCGTTCCGCCTTCGGTGGCAATTGGGCACGGGAAGCGGCTTCCCCGGGATGAAGCCCAGGCATCAGCACCAGCTCCTGCCCACAGCCAGCGATGACGTTCATCCCCAGGATTGCTCGGTCAGCCTAGGCGCGAGTGGCACTTTTGCGCAGTATGCACACGGTAGGCCTAGGCTATAACTTGACACACGCACACAACAGACAGAGATTTTTCATAGAAATTGATTCCTTTTTATTTCAACATATTATTGATTGCAATAGTCCATATTTCATTTCAATTTCACAATACAAAGAAATAGACTAAACGATTTAGTCTAAGTACCATTCTCAATTTCAATTACAACGTAACTAATTTGAACCATCATCTCAGATAGGCATTATCCATTTTACATCAACCGTTTTATGTCTTAAACTAATACAGCATAACCATCTGGCAAACTGAACAGCAATACATGGGCTGCCATACAATTTGACAAGTATCTTAAAATCTTTACTTAGTAAGCCTATTTCAGTATATCGACTATCTGACTTAATACAACCCCCTTTCCGAAAAAATTGGGATGTTCAGTAAAATGTAAATAAAAACAGAATGGAATTATTTACAAACATGTCAGCTTAATATTAGATGAGAATAGTACAGTAGAATAGTATAGTAAAGACAACATATCAATTGTTGTAATGTTAGTGTTTTTTGGGAAAATATATGTTCATTTGGAATTTGAAGCCAGCAACCCATCTCAAAAAAGTTGGAACAGGGGCATGTTTACCACTGTGATGCTTCAATTGTTCTTTTAACAACAGTCTGTAAATGTTTGGGAACTGAGGAGACCTGCCAATGGAGTTTGGAAAATGTCTCATTCTTGGCATCTATAGGAATTCAGCCGTTCATCAGTCTGGATTCATCTTAATTGTGTTTTTGGTTCCATGAGGCACCCGATGTGACAGGTCAGGGATACAAGCAGGCCATTTTAGTACCTGGTTTACTTCTATTCAAGAGCCATTTTGTTGTAATATGTGCACAATACAGTTTGGCTATGTTTTCTTGAAATGTCAGGGGTCTTTTGGCTGACCCACCACTGTTTGTGCTTAGGATCTTTCTCATTGTAGCATTGTTTAATGGATAAATGCCCCATCAGTCAGCATGAAAGGACATGATACATGATACAGTGATTTTAGAACAGCTCAGGGGCGTTTTTAGGCACGATGCGCAGCAGAGTGTGAAATTATATTTTAACCTGCAGAAATGCCAACCATTTGTTTTGCACAAACAAGTCTCAAATGTGCATAAGAATGCTCATAGATTTCATTCTTACCTAAGAACTAGGAAACATTGGTGAATGCCAGTGAAAAGTGGACACATTTCTTTGTTGGTGAATGAGGCCCATTGTTCTTATATTCTTGCATTATTCCATTAGAAATTATTTGCCCACACAGATTTTGAAAAAGTGATGAATACCTCCACATCTTTACTTCTGAGAAGACTCAGTCGGGATGCTCTTTATATACCAAATCATTGGTGGCCAGTTAACCCTCATTCATCCCTGTTTTCTTTAGCATTACACAACTTTTCCAGCCTTTTGTTGACCCTGTCCGAACTTCTTTGTGACATGTTGCTCACATGAAATTCAAAATGAGCATACAGTTAGGACAGTGACATCATTTTCATAATTTTGACCCTATACACTACCACAATGGCTTTGGAATGAAATAATCGAAATATAAACCTTGAGCACTTCATCTCTACAGTTTGTATTTACCATTTAAAAGTAGCTTTCAGTTGTTTGGTTTAATTCACTTTTTTCCTGCTGATTTGATTAATCTTGCTCCCATAGTATAGCTAAATATGACATTGGTATGCACTCTCTTTCAGAATGTACGGTCTGGACAGCTCAGCTGTCTCACCTAGGTAATATTTGGAAGTTATAGTTTACTACGATTGCGATTCCGATTTCTTCATTGTCATTGTACAATATACAATGAAATTCAGGTGCACTCAAGAACCAGGCTCAGTATAGAGTAAAATAGATCAAATAAATAATAAAGTATAGTCAAATGGACAGTAAAATAAGTAATAAGATAATAAATACTCTGCCTCCATTTACTCATCTTCCTATTTTCACATCACACATACATTTATATATCACACTTATTCATGCCAATACAATTAAAAAGAGAATTATTGTGATGTGTTCTAGTTTGCTTTCAGCTCAGAGTTATGGTGATGGCTTTGGGATAAAAACTGTTCATGAGTCTTGTGGTAAGTGTTTTATGGTGCAAGATAAGGTATAGGTAAACTACTCTGAAACCCCCCACAGACATGCATATGCTCACATACCATTAACACATAATGTTAAGTTGCAGAATTTAAACAGTTCTTAAGTTGCAGAATTGAACAGATATGATCACTGTGATAAGAAAAAAACATACATTTATCAGGTCTACCACTTGTTAAAGAGGGCTGTCTCCTTCAGGTGACATCAGCAGAAGGTTGCAATTGGAAACAGGTGTACAGCCTTCTACCCGCAACATAAAGCACACACACTCCTCCACGCCTCCTTGAGATTAGTGAAAGGTTGGAGGAGTCTAAAAGTAATGACAATTAAAAAGCTTTGGGTCAGTGTCTGTACAATGGATTGGTCTGATAAAAAAAATCCACCACAGGATGTTATACAAGTCCCTAACTAGAACTGAATTATTGAGTCACAGGAAATTAAAAAATTCCTGCAATACCGATCCACCTCTCAAAGCCAATCTGTCCTGTTCAGGACTGCCCCTTCTCTGAACTCAAGCCACTGTGGGGCTATTTGTTCAACTGTTCATGTTGGTTAACCATTCATACCACATATATTCTTATTTTTCTATTGCAGGTGGGACTCCTCTTTTCACATACAGCTGTAGAATTTCAGTACCAGAATCATATAGTTACTATAGCTTTATGTAACTGTTTAATTTGGCACTATTTACTTTTGCAACTACTTGCTTTTACCGCCACTTTAAAAATAATTGTGCAATAGTAAATGAAAACTATTTCAAAAGCGGTCACAGAAATTCAAAATAGCTGCGTGTTAGCTTGAATTCACTTAACAAATAAGCAAGTAGCTGACTTAAAAAATCGCTTTGAATTGGTCTGTATAAAAACTTAAATGTTATCCTGCTGTGTCACTGATGGGTTGTCTTGTAATCATAACATCATGCCTGGAGGAAAGTGAAACCACCTGCTTTCTATTAATGTCAAGGGTGGTCTGAAAATATCTGTTCACTGTTCACAAATAAAGTTTTATAGAGTAGGCTTTAGAGATGATTTTTAGAAATGCACTTTTTTTCCTGAATCTGTTTTAAAATATTAACATCCATATTTTGCTTGGATGAGTTAAGAAAAGTATGACTAGTCTATATTTTCTGGGATAACATTACATACTTTGTTAATCTAGGTCTCAATTAAGTGATATGTAGACATTTAAAAGGGCACAGACATGTACCATGTTATTTCCTTCTGGTGAATATTTCATCTCACTTTCATCAAATAATCACTAATAAGTATGGTGTGCTTTCAAAGCCGTGGTCAGTCTTGTCAATTTTCCCACAGTCAAACATACCATACCACACTGTACCTGCTGATTTTGATTACCCTTCTGTTGGTACCATGGTTAGAACAGGTACTACAGTAAACTGTAGTATGGGCAGAAACTACCAATTATGAACTGGTTTTCATTCTGCTCACTTTAATGAGGGCTGTATTCTCCCATTCAAGCAGGAGGGTTGTTTTGCGCTCCTCCACTTACATACATTTCAGTTCCACATTAGATGAATGAGTTCTACATATTATTCCCTATGGGCTCCGATCGCACCCACAACTCTTGGCTTCAGAATAAAGGTGGGTTCATGAAAAAAAGTAGAAGCAAACTTCATTTAGTTTGATTGTCACATAAACTAACAATTAAAATAACAAAATGACATATTTGCGAGGAGGCCTATTCATAAAAAGGTGTTTGAGGTGTTGAGATTCATGATTTAAACACTCATTGTTGAAGGGAAAACTTGCCCCATGTTTGCCATGCCTTTTATTCACAGCACTCACTGATGACTGAAAATTATAAAAGACGATATGAACATCATAACTGTCGTGTTTTTAATTAAGGTTGAATAAAAGTAATGTATATTTTAAGTTAAGCAAAGAATTGAAAGTAAAATCAAGTCATTTTCATCTTTTTACCATGTTGCCAGGGATGGGCAGTATTTCTAATACATGTATTTAAAATACGTATTTCAAATACAAAATACTATTTTGTAATTGAAACACTTGAAGTCCATGGTTTCGTCTCTTATCTAAATCTGACCATGGAGTTGACTTTGGCGGAAAGCTGAAGGTGATTGCTGATAGGTTGTCCCAATCAGTGGCGCCTGCACAATCCAATCACGTTTGAGAGGGAAACAACAAATTGAGGGTTTCCGAGATTTTTCTTTTTTCCTTTTTTTTAGAAGACGCAATGGGTACTCACGGTTATGGATATAAATGTAGTGGAGTAAAGAGTACAATATTTGCCTCTCAAATGTACTTGAGTAAAGTCATGAGTACTCCCCAAAAAATGATACTCAAGTAAAGTACAGATCCCTCAAAATTGTTCTCAAGTACTGTACTCAAGTAAATGTACTCTGTTACTGTCCGGCTCTGATCATTGGTAAGCCCTAAGCAGGCTAATGAAATTAATTTCTTCATCTGACTGTTCCCTTTGAGTTGGTGGTCCATACATCTATACACTATATTTTGAGAAAATAATCTTAAAGCATGCTATCAGCTTTTGCCAAAGACAAAGCTATAAAAAGTTGCAGTTTACATTGTTAAATTGTGTGTTGCCATCATTAAGAGTTCTACAACAGCTCAAGGTAAGCAGGTTTTCTGGCCCTTTGTGGCATTGGTTTATTACAGTCTCAAACACACACACACACACACACACAGGTTAGATAAAGATTTCACCTGTTGGGGTACAATTATGGTATGATGTGGTTTGTTGTAAAATTCTGTGTTGCTTTTTGTTTAAAAATGGGTTGCTATAATTCAAAACTGTAAAGGCCTGCTGTAGGCTATAGTTTGACTGACTGCATGACCACATAAGTAGGATACACTTGCTTTTATTTGCAATCACAAATAATGGCAGTTATTGCCAGCCAAATCTGTCAATTACTGCCAGCTGAGTTTGCCAAATATATGCCATCACAAATAGGCAAAAAACATTTGTCTTTGTTACACCATATCTTAAAAATAATTTAATCTTAAAGGTTGTATCAGCGATAGTGGGGATATGTCACTTCTGTTGATGTTCAAACAAAACAGAGCACTAGCTCGCTACTCCCTCCCCCTCCCTCCTGTGCAATTAAAACTCTCCTAAAGGTGCATCTTGTCGGTTATTGGTTGAAACACTTTATTTTGCCTTTGAGGGGTTGCCAACTCTTGTTGGTAGCAATTGTTTTTGTGTACAGGTCTCGGAGCCTAGGATGCCTATAGAGACGCGTTTTTTTGACGACCTGCTTATGGGGCAGGCAGCTAGCGGATCGTTAGTAAAGATTAGATGAATGTGATCATTTATGTTTGGGCCTTTTTTGGGCCTGAAATCGCTGATACAACCTTTAATAGGAAAACACAAAGGACTGAAGATCACTTTGTATTGAGGTAGTTCAAATTAAATTGACTCCTTGGACGTGTAATACAGGAAGGGTCAAAATTCCTGACACTTGTTAAACAATCCAAAAACTTTTGTCCTCCAGAGCTCAATGCTCCATCAGTCCCAAAGTCAATGTTAATGAAACAGTTCAAATGTAAATTTAGCTCCAAACAAAAACAAGATCTTCCCGAGAAAGTCAGGCTGCATGAATGGAGAATAGAGATAGACAGTGCAGGAAAACTTGAGGACAGAAGAATTTAAAATAAAGTTAATTGTGCTTTTTGGTAATAAACATGCTCCTTTTTCAAAAGCAGTTTTATTTCTTAATGCAGAGCTAATCATAATAGTGGTAATAAACAGTCAGCATATTTACAGCCAATAGGAAGTTTGTGGGCCCCAAGTTTGGCAAAGATGTCTCAGTGTCATAAAGGCTTTTCTCCCGCTCAAGCGGGGTTCACATTGCAAGCCCAAACGGCAGCACTGCGCTATGAAACATTATTTTCAATGGCCTGCACGCAAAAGAACCAAAAGCAACCTAGCAGCAAAATGTCTCTGGCGATATCAGAAGTTCGGGAAAAGCTTTGTCAGGCGGGAAATGGGTGAGACCTCTCTGGTCAAGTGAATTTGAATAAACCAATCACATGCAACAGCGTTAAATTATGATCTAGTCTTTATCAGCAAATAAAACAACATCCCTTTATGGTAAGAATGAGACATTCTGTTGTCCTATGTATGGGATTAACGCAACAGAAGTACACAGAATAATGGCTTTCACTCTTGATAAGACTCTTGTTATTTGAACAATGCATCATACCAGGGGCATCCGTGGCCTACTGGTCAGGGAATCGGACTCGTGACCCAAGAGTGGCTGGTTCGATCCCTGACTAGAAGGGTGGGGGGAGTGATTGAACAGCACTCGTCCACGTCCACGTCCACGGAGGAGGTGCCCTGGAGCAAGGCACCTAACCACCAACTGCTTCCTGAGAGCCCGATCAAGGGCTGTCCACTGCTTCTAGTGTGGGTGTGCTCGTAGTGAGCTCACTGCTTTGAGCGTGTGTGAGTTTTCACATAGATCTCCATTTCTCGTGGTCACCAAGTACTGTCAGTAAGAAAAAACCCGAAAACAATCGGTTTTACCTCGAGTTGCTGTAGCCAACAGCTTATCCAACCAGGCAGCTACAGGGCTACACTCTGAGGGCTTGTCCGTGAGGACCCATCTACCTGCCCACAGAGAGTAGTGCTGCAGCTGCCTGGTTGGATAAGCTGCTGGCTGTAACAACTCGAAGTATGTGAAACCGATTGTTTTCCTTTGTTTTCATACCGACAGTACTCGGTGATCTATGTGAAAACTCGCCGGATTTCTCCTTTAACTCATTGAATGCCAAGCTGTTTTCGGGAGCTTTGTCCTAGAGTGCCAGCAATCTAGACCATTGTTGATGATTTTTGTACAGCCACAGCATATTCTGTATTATAGCTATGAACACATACAATGGCTCGATTAAAAGGTGAGACTTTAAGCTCTCAGTGGGTGCAAACCGTGTATTTCTACACACCTCTGTTCCTGAGAAATCCCAAGCTAAACAGTGGCTAGTTTTCATCAAAATCACTGTTTTTTTTTCTAGAAATGGAGATATAACGTCTTTCATGAAATATGAAGTGTTGCCTGTTACTTACTTGTGTAAACTTTCCGGGAAGTGATCAGCGAGACCTGGCGAGACTGCCACCTAGTGATAAACCCACGAAAATGGCCTGGTTTTGACCTGACGTGCATGCGTCACTGATTCGACCCAAAGCGGCAACCAAGTTATGATAAAATGTCCAGATAAAATGTCCAGATTGTGCGTTTTCATGAGTTTTCGATCGTCATGTATTTAATTTCCATTCATCACAGAGTTCCCAAAATCACATATAAGGTGTGTTAGAGTGTCTGGTTTCGTAATTTGAAAAAAAAAAGCTAAAAACTTAATATTATGTTTTTGGCACTCAACGCATGGGAAGGAAAAACGTAATATTACGTTAATATTACGTTTTTGGCACTCAATGAGTTAAGGCCTCCTTACACTCAAAGACTTTGCAAAGATTCGGGGATGATTGAAAGACTACAGTCTCAGATACTCTCACATCAAAAGACAAGTCATCGAGTTTTGAAGTCACAGACTAGTTAAAGACTATGATTTTGCAACGACTAAGGAACTAGCAGGGTCACTGATTACAAGACTAGATTCTTTTAAATTAAATTTACACTAGATTCCTTTAAATTATTTTCCATTGTGCACTAGATATCAATAGGAACTCAAACGATAGTTATATTTTAATGCTTTTGCAGCATTGTTTAATGTGTGATATCCCTAACCTTAGAGTTGTTCTGTCACATGGAATAGCCGATTAATAATTTACAAGAAATGAAAATAACAAATTATCATATTCATGGGTTTCATAAGGTCCCTTGCCACAGGAGTATAAAATCAAGCACCTAGATTATGAATGCAGACTGCATGGTGCTTGATTAAATGGAATTGGTGAGTCTCAAAGTCACACATTTTTTCTCCTTAAGTTTATGAATGAAATGTTTTTCCAGATTCCACTCAGATATATTGGTAGCTACCAGGCTACCACCATTCAAATGCAAGAACAAACTAAAATGTCAAACTGGTCATTACATGCTTCCATTAACAAAAACAAGGTGATTATTAATATAAAAACGTATTAGGACAAGGGAGACTATTCCTATCTTGTGGTAAAGTATGTAAACTCTTACCCTGTAAAGACTCACCACCCCCCTTACCTGTCTGTCTTTCTGTCTTACAGTGTATGTACAGGTACAGTATAGGTGGTGTTGGCACTTTAGTGCAAAACAAAAAAGCAAAACAAAGCAACCAAAAGAAACTCAGGGCAAAACAGCAACCGGCTGATGGCACACCTGCACACGTTAACATCAACAGACACAAACGCGGAAGTGGGGAGGCTGCCAGTCATCAGCAAAGTCATATGTGATCTGATAACAGGGAGAACAATGCAATGACAACAATGCTCTAAATGGTTTTTGTATAAAATAGCAACATTGTGTTGTAAACATAACAGTATGTATTGTGTAATATATGTACATGTTTTGAATGTACTTATTGATTAGTGCAGTGGTTTTCAAAGTGGGGGCCTTAGCAAGTTGTAAGGAAAAATAAAAGCAACAAATACATTTGAAAAATCTAAAATATACTTATTACTATGAGGGTTCTTATACAATGCCATTATAATAATTTGTCGCATATCTGAACATTATAGGCTATTTTCCATGATAATGACTGGGAATAATAGTAGAGTGATAGCTCTCATATAGCAGAAAGCCCCAAATGCAATTTTTACACACTGTATTCTATTCTCGCGAGGTACTTGTGGCTAAAATAATTATTAGGATTAGTTTAATGTATTTTCTTTACATTTGCCGTAGTATTGTCGATGGGTTTAATAACACATCAAGGGGCCCTTGGCCAGAACCTAGTGGTATTTGGGGGGCCTTGTCGTGGAAAAGTTTGGGAACCCCTGGATTAGTGTAATGCATTATCCATGATATTGTATTGTGTATTGAGGGTTAATGGTTGCTTCTGGGCTAGTGAAATCCCTGTGTTTGAACATGGCTCTTCACTCAGGGTAACTGCAGGGTAAGCTAGAGAGAACACCCCAAGACTCAGCATATTGAGCACTGTTGGTGCACATTTAAATTTGAGTCATTGAGTTAATAATTGATTTATGGTTTATTTACATTTTACATAAAATGTATTCATTTAGCAGACGCTTCTATCCAACAACTTACATATGTTAATTATATTACAAGGGCCGTTGTCCCCAGAACAACGTGGGGTAGAGTTCTTTGCTCAAGGGCACACAACAGTGGAAGCCAGGAATGGAACTCACAACTTTTCATGATAGCCCAGCTCCTTAGCCACTACGCTACCACTGCCCCCATAATTGATTAATTGGTCTATGACATTTTATTTTTCTATTTTGAGTTAAAGAGAAACTATGCAATTGTGGCCATTTTTTCACTGTTTTCTCGCTTTTTATTGGCAGGTTTCTCTGCAGAGCGCCCCCTACAGCCTCAGAGTATATGATGATTTACGACACTCCTCAATCGCTTAGCCCGTCGTTTTCCTCTTTCCTGTTTCCTCTTCCCTCCGACAACGGTTTACTTGCTTTCTGCTTCTTTTCGCTGGCTCTGCCATGACACATGTCTGAGAAACTCCATTGCTTCCTTGTTCTAGCTGGTGCCTGGCGTGTATGTGTGTAAATGCAGTGAAGCAATTCGTTACACTCGTTATACTTCCTGACACTGAGGCCGTCGGCCCACCGGCCCACAGTTGCAAGCGTGGTTTTTCCGCTCACAGGCGCTAGGGGGAAGCAAGGCCACCATTCAACCCGAAAAAAAACATATAACCATTCCAATGACTCCGAAGCTGTTAAGTTAAGGTAAATTAAGCTAAAAAACCTTTTTAAAATACCTTTATCATTTAATTCAGATGGAAGTTTTTTTGTTTGTTTTTTTTTTCTCTTCTTTCCTGGGCTGTCCCTGAACCCTCATTTTGGCATCCATTCCGGCACAGTTATTCTGTTATTTCCCACCGCATGCTCATCAGACTTACAGGACTCTATACGTATTCATCTGTCTCACTTCTGTACAGGAGTTCCGGATCAACATGGCTTTTTGACATTTACACACATACATGCATACACACACACACAGGTGTGCACACAGAGACGTTCATTCAAGCACACACAAGCACACTGGCAATGCACAAAAGTTTGCACACAGACAGACACAGGCACACACACAAATGCACACACGTGCACGTACACACAATATGCACACTCACACATGCACACAGGTATAATACACACACCAAAAATCTACACATACAGCACAGTGATGCGGAATTTGACTGCCGCATTATGGTAGAAGTAGTGTACTTGTGCAATGCTAATACAGACGTGTATTTGGGTGTCAACAGATATATAGATATGCAAATCATATAGAAGATTTGCAAATCATGTAAACTCGTATTTATTTCAGAACAATGCAAAGACAACATACCAATTGTAGAAATTGAGGGAAAAATATTGTTTTTTGGAAATTACATGTTTATTTTGAATTTGATGGCAGCAACATGTCTCAAAAAACTTGTGACAGGGGCATGTTTAGCCCAAAGTTGGAGACCATGTAGAAATTTGAAAAACAGATTGCTCTGGAATGCTTCATTTGTACAGAGGAATGCTTTACATCTTTGTGTTCGGTAAGGTCTGCTGTTTATTTTGATATACAGTTGCCATGTGTTGAGTGAAGAGTTCAAGATGGTGAAGATATTCCACCGAGAGTAATGGGTATGGACACAGAGCTGTGTGCAGAATATAAATATAATTAAATTTCACATATATTCAACGTTAATTTTCAAAGCTATTTTTTGCCTTAGGCTCAGAGAGCCTTCATTCGCCCCGTAATGAGTCATTTAACCATATACCGATTTACGAAGATGATTAATTAACACGAAAACGTTGCCTGGTGTCCCTTTAAATGAGCTTGCACCAGGGTAAGACAGACATTTCTGGATCATGTCTAAATATGATTTATTCTTTTCATGGTAGTGTTTTAACCAGCATTTGTTGATGGAGCATAAAACTGAATTCATAGACAATGGTCATCAGCAGTTTTCCTGAGCCCATACAATGATTTTCTTTACAGGAATAGGTCTGTTTTGACACAGTGCCATCCGAGACCCAGAAGAACACAGCCATACAATATTATTTTTCAGCCCTGTTCCTTTGTTTAACAAAGAGTTCTCTCTGTTTGAATATGATGTGCTATATATGATGAAATCTCAAAATTCAAATTCAAAATGAGCGTGTATTTTTCATGAAATAGTTAAATTTGTCAGCCATTTATTGGCTAAATGCTGTTCCATCCTCTGTCGCTTGTCAGTGTGTGGTGGTAGCTTCAGCACTGATCACTGTGCTTTTAACATCAGGCAACTTTTTAAATTGAAACTTTTCACCTACAAGCTCCTCACAGTTCCTCTCCATCTTCAGCTAACTCAGGCAGTAAAATAAACTCTCAGGCTTGCGGCTTAAGGTTTTGCGGCTTCTGTTACGTGACATCAGCCCCCCACAAAGGAAGTAGGTAAACAAAATGTGTTAATTCCCTGCTGAAAAAAACAGCTAGAAACCAGCTTATGCTGGTAGCTGGTTTTAGCTGGTCTTTGCTGGTTTTCTTCCAGCTCTTGCTGGTCTTTGCTGGTGTAGCTGGTTGGACCACCAGCTGAATATGCTGGCGTGACCATCTGAGGAAGCTGGTCATGCTGGTTTGACCAGCCTGTCGTGTGGGATACAGCTGGTGCAAGATGGTCATGCTGGTGACCAGCCTGCCAAGCTTGACATTGTTGGTGTAAGATGGTCATGCTGGTTTGACCAACATAAGCTGGCACGGCCAGTTAAACCAGCAGTGTAGACCAGCAACACCAGCTAAAATGACCAGCTTGAGGTGGCACGACAAGCAAAACCAGCTGAATTACCATCGTTAGGTGGGTAAACCAGCTAAAGGTATGTTTTCGCAAGAGATTTGCTGGTCTAGCTGGTCAACCATCATAGGGTGGTCAAACAAGCTGGTCAACCAGCAAACCACCTTTAGCTGGTCAGGCTGTTTTTTTCAGCAGGGTTGTGTTAATATTTTGTAACATGTTATGTATTTCAAAATTAATCGTGGCGATTAACGTGTTCATTTTGACAGCCCTAGGCCTACTACGAACATTATCAGATCAGGATGCCCATTAGTCAGGTGGCAAAATAGGACAATCTTGGCCGTGTGATTTATTTAGGTTCTCATGTACACCAGACGGCCAGTTTTAGACGTTTTAGTTCGGGTCTAAAAACAGAAGGACAGGACAGCTAAGTTTCACAAATTTCACAGCACAGGTATGACTCAAAGGTGTGAATGGTTGACAGATATGATTTACAAGCACGGTTCTCAGTATAGTTCTCAGAATAAGTCTCAGTATAGATTTCAGAAAAAGTCTCAGGATAGTTCACAAAATAACTCAAGATCTCAGGATAAGTCTCAGTATTGTTCAAATCTATGTGTACAGATATGTTTTGTGCTCAGATATGTTCAGTTATGATGAAACAGTCACACATATTGTCACATATGTTTGTAGTTATGCATGTTAGAAGGTATGTGAATAGCAATTGTCAGTGATGTTGTCAAAGACACCACCTTGGTCTGGTCTGGTCTGGAACAAGCCTAAAAGACAAAAGCAAACAAGTTAAACAATACCAAAAACAAGGAATGCCTACATTACAACTTAAAAACTAAACAGCTTACTTTGTAAGGGGTTATTTTTGCTGCTGGTATGTTAATCATTGTTTCCACAGATTACGATACCTTCAGAATACTAACATTTGGGTAGCAAGCTGGAAGTATAGCACTAACACTTTCACTAGTTAGTTTGGCTAGTTTGCGACCACTCATTTCATATAGGCAACATAATGTTTGACGACATAATTGAGGCTCAAAACGGGAACATTTACCTTGGCTGTAATTTGAGGAATGTACCTCAAAAGGTTAGCAGACAATAAGGTTCACAGCTGCTGTAGAATGTAAGGCTAGATTGCTTTTAGAATGGACAGTGTTAGATCGTTTCCAGCTGGAAAGCTTAATTAACAGTGATAGCAAAGTCCTTTTAGACAAGTCCGTCCACTCGGCGGCCATTTGACAACGCTTTTTGGGCACTCGTCGGGCATCCATTTCGGCAGAAATGCACGTGCGCTAGGCTTCACGACACCAATCTTGCTCTAGCGGCGAGATCACAACACATGATTAGCACGATGTCTTCACACCATATGATTGGCTCAGTGTATTCACATGTCGACGTTTTGCCGAGGAAGGGGTGGGATATGTGTAGACAACGGCCATATTGGCGTGACAAACTAGCCCCATGCATTTCTATGGAGTATTTTTTGAGTGCTGTGTCTCCACATTAGAAAGTCTCTGGTCATAGTCAGGATACACACAGACTCAGGTCAACAGGATCCGTTCAAAGCATCACAGTTGTCTTTATTAGCAGAACAGTCTCAGTCAAACTCACAGACGATCAATCCAAACTGAACAGGGTAAATGAGGCATCCAAAAACACAGAAGATCCAGAAACAGCATAAAAGGAAATCCAAGGAGAGTCCTCAAAAGCACAGAGGATACTGACTTAACTGAGGGAGTAAGAAAGTCCAGGATCAAGGGCAGAGAGTACTGGTGTGACAGCCAAGGGCACCGATCTGAGTTTCTGGTAACAGCGACGAGGACAGACAGGCAGCACAGGTCTCAGCTGCTTAAAAGAGTTTGAGTGCGATTACCTCAGGGGAGAATGAATGAGTGGCTGCCGGCGATTGAGGAGTGGGTGTGGCTGAGGCAGAACCTGGCATGGCTGTGACATTTACCCCCAACCCCCCTCCAGGGGGCACTTCTGAGGACGAGGGGGCCTGATGTGGTCGATCTCGGCAGCGAGGAGCAGGTCGACTGGGATGGGCATGATGGAAATCCACAAGCAAAGCAGGATCGAGGAAGTCATCTCGACGGACCCAGGAGCTATCCTCGGGGCCATATCCCTTCCAGTCGATTAGGTATTCCAGTCTTCCTCTATGCCACCGAGAGTTGAGGATGTCCTTGATGGAGTAGACAGGACCATCGTCCAGGAGAAGCGGCAACGGGGGTTCTGAAACAGCTCCAGGCTCTGCGGAGGAAGGAGAGATGGGTGAGTGATACAGTTTCAGCAGAGACACATGGAATGAAGGATCAATCTTGTAACTAGGGGGGAGTTGGAGACGGTAAGTTACAGGAGAGTCAACTGCCCGGAACATCAGATGGTTCGCCTGACCAAGAGAATAATGGGGGTTGATGGCTGAGTATACACTGAAATGGTGTCAGACCCATGGTTGGGTCTTTCGTTCAGTCTGCCCATTGGTTTCAGGGTGATACCCAGATGTTAAGCTAACTGTTACTCCCATCAGACGGAGAAAGGCCTGTGAAATGAACTGTGGTCCTCTATCAGACACAACGTCTTCAGGAATTCCATAATTACGGAAGATGTGGGTGAACAGGGCATCAGCAGTCTTTAAAGCAGTTGGAAGCCCTTTTAGAGGTAGTAATTTGCAGGCCTTGGAGAATCGATCCACAACGACAAGGATGCAGGTGTTCCCATTGGAAGGAGGAAGGTCGGTAATATAATCGACTCCCAGGTGTGACCAAGGTCTTCTGGGCACGGGTATCAATTTACCAGCCGGGAGGTGGGGAGGCGTCTTCGATATAGCACAATCAGGGCAACCGGCCACGTATCTTCGGACATCACCAGCCATTCCTGGCCACCAGAAGCGATCCTGGAGGAGAGAGAGAGTAGCTTGGTTTCCTGGATGCCCAGTTTCCAGTGAGGAGTGTGTTGTTGTGAGGAGGTGGGTTCGTAGGCTTTGTGGAACATGGGTGCGATCTGCTGGAGTGTTCAGTGGTGCTGGGTCGGTTGTAGTGGCATTAGCCAGCTGTTCCTTCCAATTCCACTGGATGGGTCTCACAATTACACCCGCTGGTAGGATCGTTTCCTGGGGCTTGTTGGTTCCGCTGGGGTGGTGGACAAGAGAGGGCAACAGCTCGACAGTTTTGAGATCCTGGCCTATAACTGATCTTAAACCACTTGCCACTCCTCCAGGGCATGCTTGATGGCTCTTCTGCCCTGTCTCAGGGCATGCAGCTTGGCCTGGGCAGTGGAATTAACCTCTGGGAGCCCGAAAACCTCCCAAAAATGGATCACAGTCATCCACTGACCGTGTCACAGGGCCGTTGAGGGTCGAGATACTTTCTGCCCATTGCAGGGCACGTCCAACGAGATATTATGTACGCAATCCGTGAGGGAATCGGTGAGCTTGCATCTCTAGGGCCATTGAACATTGCAAAATAAATCCTTTACAGGCCTCAGGAGAGCCAGAGTAAGGTGTGGGGTTTACCACTGGACTGGCAGGACCGGCTGGTGTTGGGTTTGCAGCTCTGAGAGCGTGGCACAGTTCATCCACCAGGTCCTGGAAGTGGTCTGCTGTGACATCTTACGGTCTGTTCTTCGGTCAGGATACACACAGACTCAGGTCAACAGGATCCGTTCAAAGCATCACAGTTGTCTTTATTAGCAGAATAAGAGTCTCAGTCAAACTCACAGAAGAAGAACAGGGTAAATGAGAGGCATCCAAAAACACACAGAAGATCCAGAAACAGCATAAAAGTAAATCCAAGGAGAGTCCTTAACGTATGTTCAAAAGCACAGAGGATACTGACTTAACTGAGGGAGTAAGAAAGTCCAGGATAAAGGGCAGAGAGTACTGGTGTGACAGCCAAGGGCACCGATCTGCGTCTCTGTAACAGCGACGAGGACAGACAGGCAGCATAGGTCTCAGCTGCTTAAAAGAGTTTGAGTGTGATTACCCACAGGAGAATGAATGAGTGGCTGCCGGCGATTGAGGAGTGGGTGTGGCTGAGACAGTCACGTAACAATGCACCATTAATGCCACAGCAGTCTCAACGTTATCTCTATGAGAGTATATCTGCTCTTTTATCACAAATATCTCAAAACGTGTAGAGTTCATAAATATGAACAATACATAGCACACCTATCCATAAAAAGACCTCTGTAGGAGTGTTTGAATGAAGTCAAACGGTTCTGCGGTTTCAGTCGTATTAAATCCTGATTTTGGTCGGAAGAAGAAGAAGAAGAAGAGGCACAGGGATAATAGTCCATTCCACAGCATTCCATTGCATACCTTCTGTGTTAACATCACAGAACAAGGTAAAATGCTCAAATTGCTGGCATCAAATTCAAAATTAACATATATTTTCCATCAAATAGTCCAAACTTGCTCCTTGCAAGGTGCTCCTTGTTGGTGCCCTCCACCCAATCCCAATCCTCCCCCACCTTTTTTATGCAGCCCTTGCCCCTTAATCTACTAAACCCCTCTTCTACTGCACTTTTTATCCCCCCCCCCCATTAATGCACAAATAGGCTGACACCAGACATAATTTCACTGCATTTCTTACTTCCAGTAACTATATGCATGTGGCAATAAACTTCCTTGTATCCTTGTATCCTTGTACTTTCATTTTCAACATTTGATATGTTGTCTATGTCTTTTTTGCTGCTAAATATGGGTTTACGAGACTTTTATATTATCACATTCTGTTTTTATTTGCATTTTACACAACGTCCCAACTTTTTCTGATTTGGGGTTGTAGAATCTGGGTAAGTAAATTTTAAATCACACGGTTGTTTGTCACCAAGGTGCAGAGTTAATCAGTGTTGCACCTGAATGTGTTCATTGAACGAAATTTCATGAACTCGTTCATATTTTGGGCGAACGTGAACTGAACGTACTGTATTACTGCCTGATGGACGTTACTGTGAACTTGTTTATTCTGGTGTCTGTGAACTGCACGCTCTTCCAGTTTAACTTCCTTCAATAGTGTGCCAGATTTCTATGGACCCTTCCAGGCGAAAACCCGGCTAAAACACACTGTAAACAGGCCTTAATATGTAGCGGCTAAAACACACCGTAAACAGGCCTTTATATGTAGCGGAAAAAACATCCGATCTGGCAAGGCCAGCCACCAGTGACACACCGCCACATGCGTCATCAAAACAAAAGCATCATGTAGGCCAGCATTTCTCTATGGGCCGCGGTCCGCAACGTGGACACTGCTGGTCTGCGGAGTAAAATTATTCCCGGGGCTTCATCTGATAATTTGCTGCGCATGTGATCCAGGAACGGCGGACCAACAGAAAAAGAAAACAAATGTTTCTGTAATCAGTAGGAAATACTTGCTCATTTTGTGTCATCAAACATAGAGGCATAGGCTACAATTAAGTCGTGGTATGAGCGTTTATTCAATGCATACGTGTGCACCATAGACTGTATATATAGAACTGGACAGTGTGGCTGCATTCTACAGTGTTCTATGGAATTGAAGCCGCCGAGGCGACGCCATCTTGGAAAATTTGGAGCCAATTTGAAATGCGGCTGCGCGGCAAAAGTTCAAGCATCGCGCCAGTGAAGAGGAGTCGCGGTCAGGCACGCCCACTCAGTTGCCACTCAGCGAAGTTAAACCGCCCCTTGTCAAGTGAAACCCGCCCCTTCTCCTTTCCACAACGCGTGGAGTCGACTCAGCGCCCGAAGGCTAGCTGGCTGGATGAATTTTGCGGCTGTGAGTTAGCTAAACAGTACAAACAACAATCGGTTTGTTCTTGTCTGGTAAGTGTTAGCATTATCAACTGAAAAGTTTTTTTGTCTATTGGTGTTCTTAAATACGTCTAAGAGAGCTTATTATGTTGATTACAGACTGTGACAATTTAGTATGGTGAATACTAATGAGCTAACAACAGAAATACGGACAGCGAATTAGATGCTAACGTTAGCAGCTACATTAACGTTACTGTTAACGGGAGGCTAAGTTAGTCGTTGAAGTGAAGATTAGCATACAGCTCCCGTAACAGTCGATGCATGATATACTTGGTTTTATTAGTTGTTGCTGTTTTCAAATATCTCAATCTTAATGCATGCCATCTCAACATGGAGTAACCATTGACTGTACATGGGGATTAATAACACTAGACAGTCAGCACAGTATATATATAAAGCAACGCAAGTTAACGTTAACGTAATGTGAAGCATGAACCTCATCAACCCGTCATGTTAATGTAACTACTAGCCAGTTTGCCAGCGTTGCATTTTTTCTAACGTTAACGACAGACACCTCTGTTAGAGCTACTTCTGTGATGGTAGGTCGGTAGCATATACTGTAAAAAATAGATCGGTAGGTCGGTAGTTGTAGACCGCATAAGTGAATGATCGATAAATGAAACGCCTGCATTAAACACTACGCCAAGAAACAGTCACTTCCCAGGGATATCGGTGAACATTTGAGAAAGCCCTTAGTTTGTCATCTAACGTCCATGATCAGTCATACTGATAGCGTTATTTTCAAGCTGGCCTTAAGTTAATAACATTCACACCGCATATTTAAATGTGTAGTTAACATTAGGTAGGCTGTGAAGTTTATTGCACACATATATTTAATTAATTGGTATTACTAGTGGTGTTGAGTGCCTGATTAGATGCTTTGTAATGTTGTAAAATTGTCTGACTAACTTTATTGTAACTTTCCTTTTTTTTTTTTTGCAGGTAAGATATGGGTGATGGCTGAATGTACTGGAGGTGGCGGCAAGGTGGTCTCCATGATCTACATTAGTCTGCAAGCAAGGGAATGCCTATGTGAAGTGGTTTGGCTGGAGTGGTCTGAGGTGGCATGTCCTCCCCCTTTCTCCAAGTCCCCTGACATCCATCTCCCTGACATCATCACCCACCGTCACTGGATCAACCTGAAGCCCCTTATACATGGGACATGGCACAGCACCACTACGTTCTGAAAACACATGACTTTCAATAACTTGCGTGGCACCAAGAAAGGTCTGCCGCTGCTCTGAACCTTCTGTTAATGTGACATCATTCATACTTGAGGCTGTACACATCCCTTTGTTTCTATTTTCTTTATTGATGTCACCCAAACTTCAACTTTCTGTATGCCCCTGAACTCACACAAATTGTAAATTGCAATGCGCCATTTAACCAGTGGTGTAGTCTAGTTAGTTAGTTGTAGTGGTGGGTATACTGTGAGCAACCCCAAATGTTATTAAATACATATCCTTGCCTATTTTAAATGGGTATACTGAGATGATGATGCTTTTTAAATGGGTTTACTTTGTAGTCCTGTGTATCACGTAGACTATACCATACCACGGTCATTTAACTGCCTTGGTATTTAAGTCAGAGGCCATTGCTTAGTATTTAACTGTAGCCTACACAAAGATGTAGACGTTACAAGAATATTAATATCAGAATAGTTATTGGTTGATACTAAATCAATATTGAATGTTTTTTTTATTTCTTTTGTGTGATATATCATTCAGAATGCTGTAACATGACTGGTCTTCAATCAGCCAAAGAGGACACATCGTAACTCCTCTCCTAGTTACTCTCCATTGGCTCCCTACAGTAGCCAGAATTAAATTTAAATCTCTCACTTTGGCCTATAGGACACTGACTGGATCTGCTCCTTGTTATTTTAATTCAATGATCAAGATATACATCCCCAACCGCCCACTGCGATCTTCTGATGAGCGTCTGTTGTGTCGACCAGTCTTAAACGCTAGGTCAAATTCAAGACTCTTTTCCTCAGTGGTTCCATGTTGGTGGAATGAGTTGCCCAGTGCTCTTCGTTCTTGTGATAGTTTTTGGTCTTTTAAGCACTTCTTATACATTATGGTTTGTATGCAGTAGTACTGTTTTATTTTCATTATAGGCTGTTGATTAATTTGACATTGTTTATTATTGATATTCTCCTTAATGTAGTCTTACCATGTTATTGTTATTATATTATTGATTGAATGGGCATTATTATTTATTATTGCTTTCCCCCCTCATTTTCATTGTTTATTTCATTAGGCTATTGATTGATCCCTGTTTTAAGTATTATATTGTTTTGTATTTGTTAAGGGTAACCATAACCATCATCGTAATGTGGTATTTTCTTATGCACTTGAAACAAAGAATAAAAATGTTTCTTTAAACGTAGTACCACTTTAAACACATCACACACTGAACAGCAAAGTAGCTTCCTGATTATGTGTGAAATGTTTACAGTATCCTGATGTAGTAGGTCCATGTTCTCATATTTTTACAGCTGACATGAAGGCTGCAATATTACATTTCTGATTTATAATGGAGCACCCTCTCTGGTGAAGTACTAGCAAGCCTGTGGTAGAGGCATACGATTACAGACATATTGAGAGAGCCTATCAATAAGTTGTCAGTTTTCAATTTAGACGTATTATTTTGAAATTATGTACGTCTACGGGAGGATTTACACATCACTGGCAAGACCTGATCAAATCATATGAATGCAAAATGCTTCTCAGCAGTGCAATCGCAGGTAACAACGATACCTTAACGCATTTGCAGATACCGCTGTTCAGAACATACTAAGCAAATTGGCCATTTGTAACTTTGAATCCCTCCTCACGTTAAGCTATTGTCCAATAATGTGTTTACTAAAACACAAGTAACGTTATTTGTCGGGCTTCATAAATGGGCATACCGAGGTTGTCGACCTAGCAGGCTAGGTGGCGTTTATTGCCATTCACAAAACTAAGCAAGAGTTAACGTTAATGAAACTTAACATCGCCTTCTCCAGTGACTTAAGTGTATTCAAATGAAGTTGCAACGATGATGGTGGCAATCACTGGTTACGTTAAACCATTTGAAACAAGTAGGACTGTAAATGATGGTGACTATGGCTAACGTCACTTCGGATCAATATAGCAGAGCCTTTTTACTTTACCTATCAACTGGCTAATGCTAGCATGATTTAGCATGCTATGAGCTAATATACTTAGCATCTACGAAAGAACAGCACATATCTTTTTTCACAAAGAATCTGTCACAACTAACAACGATGTCTCTTACAAACAACTACACAATGTATGACTATCAATATGTATTTAGTCAGACTGTGATAAGATATAGCCTAATGATAATAACAGCAACACTTATTTAGGTTAGATTATGTGTCAAATCAGGTGTCGTTAAATTAAGTGGCGATGGCGTGGTAGTGTCTGCAGCCTAGGCGGTAAAACATAATGGACAAAGCGTCGTGTCTGCAGCCAGCCAGCTGTCAATCATAGGTGTAAACAAGCCCTTTTTTAGATTTGTTAATATAACATTAAAAAATAATTTCAGCGAAAAAAGAAAAATTGTGTGTATTGAAGCATCTTGAAAACTATTTTTTCGAATAAAAAGTTGTTGATACAAAAATAGTTTTAGGTGAGAAAAGTGACACGGAAAGTTGGCTACTTGGCCATTGAAATACATGGGGATGGGCGGAGTTACACATTGTACTGCAGCCAGCCACCAGGGGGCTCTGGACTAACGCTCGCATCACTCTTAACAGACGGCACACTGTCCAGTTCTATATACAGTCTATGGTGTGCACATCTGCGCAAGAAACCACTCGATAACGTTGGTATAAAGCTCCGCTTCAACCTATTGGAAGGCTATTTAATTATGAAATGACATTTAATAGAACGATGTGGATTTATGCAACTTCCTTAAAAACAGAGCACAGACTGTATAAAACACTGTCTAGCATTAAGTATTAAAGTCAAATTTGAATATAACGTGACCAAAAGCTATTCATTAGTCTTAATTACTAAGATCTCCAGATCAGTGATTTAGGCCTATCTAATCCGGCATTTACAATTCACAAAAGCTGGTATTGTGTTCCCTGAATCCTTACGTTCAGGCATTCAAATGAAATAGGTGGGCCCTATGACCCCAAAGTATGCCTTGACTGGGCCTCAGGTCAAAGAAGTTTGAGAAAGGCAGAATTGTAGGCGACAAAGCAGCAAGGAGGCGTCGTATGATCATAAAATGAGTTTTATGACAAGGTCGGTGAGGATGGGGGAAATGTTATATTTCTGTGCAAACTTTGCCCGCCGGCTTTCAAAAAGAAAATCCACACTTCAGTCACATCCACAGCAAACCTGAAACAGCACATTGAACTGAAGCACCCGGCTAGCCTTTCAAGGTATGTGCAATCCAATTAAAAAAATCAAAAGACAGTCAAGACAGATCCTTGACCCTAATCCCATTAACTGCGTTCTATATGGGCTCTGGTAATAATTTTGAAAAATAATAGCTCGCAGCAACATATTAAAAAAAGAACTATGATCTAGTTCATTTTTTGGAACTGTGAACTTAGTTCAAAATTTGATATTTTGATATTGAACTATTTTTGATATTGAACTATGAACTGAACTAGTTCATTTTAAAATTTGTGAACTGAACTTTGAACTAGTTCACGTAGAAAGTGAACTTTCCCAACACTGGAGTTAGTGTTCAGTACGGTGGCAGCTGCAGGGAAGAAGCTTCCTCTGAACCTGCTGGTCCAGGTGCGGAGAGACCTGTAACACCTCCCAGAGGGGGAGTGGGGTGAACAGTTTGTGGTTGGGGTGAGAACAGTCTTTGATCATGCTGTGCGTGCGCCTTACGCAAGCATCGATTGCCCTGAATGACCTCGATGGAGGGGAATGAGGAACCGTTGATGCGTTGGCCAGTTTTTACCAGCCTCTGCAGTGCTTTCCAGTCAGAGGCAGAGCAGTTGCTGTACCATAATGTGACACAGTTGATGAGGATGCTCTCCATAGTGCAGTGGTTGAAGTTCAGGATGGAGATGTTGAGGGTCTAAAAGAGATCCTCAGAGATGTGGACACCCAGAAACCTGAAGGTGGTGACCAGGGTAGGAATTTCACGGCGGTCACGACGGCCATGGCCTTCGTTGCCCCTTGCGTTGGCCGTGATGCCCCTTTGAATATCAGAGGTTTACAGGCCACAGTGGCCTTGGTGCCCCCTTCTTTCAATATTTTGCTTTGCGTCCAACTAATAGCAATTTTTATTTAGCCTGTCAAAATAATCTTAGCATTCACAGCGCAAATTCATTTAGTCTTTTACGCAGTGGAGAAAGTGACAGCGCACAGCAAGAAAGAAAGTGCGTCCAAATTCACCCATTCTTCACATGAAATAGCTTTTTCTCAGCTTTTAAACTATGTTAGCCGCTAATTGCTGTGGTGAACGGTTCGCGAGAAAAGTGACAAACCATATATCAGAATAAACAGCAGACCTTACCGAACATGAAGGTGTAAAGCAGTCCTCTGTACAGTTAGCCGTTCCAGAGTCATCCAATTTTGAATTTGCAGCAAATTTCGATATGCACGGATGTCTCCAAATTTGGGCTTTAAGTTTTACAATGTGTTTATATTGTTCTACATGATTTCATAACAGGCCAAATACAAACTAAATGTTACAAATATCCCCTAGATATCGGTAAATCAGAGGACAGCTGACTAAGAGTTTGTGAAAGTAGCCTTAATGCTATGCTTAATGCTTTGTTCACAAAATGCTAAGCATGCATCTAGGCTATCTGAGTTTCTTAAAGCTGAGCTGTGCTTAAATTGTTCAATACATGATTTCATAACAGGCCAAATATAAAATAAATGTTAAATATAACCTAGATATATCTGTAAATATATCAGATGATTTACAGTTCTATGTAATATGTCATGTTTCATGTTTTTTGTAATGTTTCATACAGTGATGCAGGTCTACTGAATAGGCTAAATACAACTTTGATCATTTTTATAGCCTATTACTGTAACTTTGCTTTGGCCTTGGTGCCCTGACATCTGGCTTTTGTGCCCCCCACCAAATATGCCCAACTGAAGGCCAACTGGCCTTGCCCCTAAAATGGTGAAATTCCAAGCCTGGTGGTGACGCACTCCACCTCAGTCTCGTTGATGAGAATGGGGGGTGTGAGCCAGCTTTTGACTTCCTGTAGTCCACAAAGAGCTCTTTGGTCTTTTTAGTGTTGAGAGCCAATTGTGAGAGACGTGTTTTTGTTTAAAATATTTATTTCTTTATGAGATTTTCCTTTTTCTCAAAAAGAAATTTGCTTCCCTTCAAGGTTGGATTTTCCTAATTTTTTTCATTGTGAGATTGCAATAAATCACCAACAGATTATTTTTTATACCGGTTTTTAGTCAAGCAGAGGTGCCAATAATTCTGGAGGGTGCTGTAGGTGTTGCTATTGACAAGGTGGGACAGAGCGGAGTGAAGTACCGTAGAGTTGGCATCCTCCATGCTCCTGTTCTGAGGGTAGGTGAATTGGAAGGGGTCCAGTGAGGGTGGTAAGCAGGTCTTGAGATGGGCCAGGACCAGCCTCTCGAAGCACTTCATGATGATGGGGGTGAGTGCAACTGGACGGAAGTCATTAAAGCGTTTATACTCTCATTCAGGCGTAATAATCCAGTCACTAACCAATTTGTCTGCTGCAGCTCAACCTTGTTGCTGGAAGTTAGCCTACGTGGACTATTTTCAGGTGCTGCATGATGTGCTGCTGTGCCCATGTTATTCCTCGTTTATTACGCTGGAATTAGAGTATTGTTCCATGTCAAAACAGCCTAGAAAATCACCATGTTTCATTCTCCGTTGGTCTTATTACACTTTCTAACATGAGAGGAGACAAGTTTTAAATAGGAAAAATTACCGAAAATCTTAGTCACTTTTAAACGTGATTCTAGCAGGCGAGAAGCTAATGGTCTAATCAGATTCAATGATCTATGTAGGGATGGGCAAAGCGAGGCTTTATGAAACACTGAAACGTTCAAAGCAATTGTGCCGAATTGTTCCGAAGCTTCGAAACAATTCCGACACCTCAGAGCTGTTTAGGGTGAAACAAATCTGTCAAATGCTTCGTATTGGAGATGTAGTTGTTAAAGTTCGTGGCTCGTTGTGTTACCTGTGTTCAGTCTTTGTCAAAAGCTAAGCAGTCATGCCCTTGGTCAATTACTGGATGGAAGACCACATGAAGTCACAATAAAGAGAATCTTATTGCTGCCACTAGTGTTTTCTAAATCACTTTCTTGTCTCAAAACTTTTCAAAACTCTCGATTTTTGACCATTCTGAGAGTTTAGTTGAAACTGTGTGGTTAATGATAAAGTAAGAAAACATATTAAACAGATACGATCTGAAACAATAGGCTACCTTACAAATCAAACGGGGATCGAACCACATTTGAGCAGCCTGAGGGGTATTTTTACAAAGGCAGAATTAAGACATCCAAGATAAGTGATAAAGCGAGGTTTGACATAGCATTGTCTGGTCATCCTAGCTCAACTCGTTTCAATAATGCTAATCCAGGATGAGTAGGAGTGACTATGTCAAGCCAGGTGTAAGTAATTCAGGATGTGTGCGCGTTCTCGTTTCTGCTCCAAAGTGCCCACGGTTGGAATTAAAAAGACGCAGAAAATAGCGTCATTCACACAAAGTGAAAACCGCTTTTGATATAGACTAACAATGAAGTAAAGTTGTCCTTTTTGGAATGGGGAATCATGGCTATTTCTGTAAAACGGCAGGAGTAGGCGTGGTAGACCAACTGAATGCAAATTTACGATTATGCACCCATGTGAGTGCTTCCTGGTCTCGCACGCGACCGGGCATTAAGAAAGCTTGCCACTGCAAAGATGCACATTGTATGATATACCTTAATATTATAGTTGAAAATACCTTCGAAAACTTGCCCCTCTACTTCCAATCAACTACAGTAGGCTATTCATCAAACATCTATCAATAAAATAAGCAAACAATGAGTACCTAGGCCTATGTTAATAATTATAAGGCTATCACAATTAAAATAATAACCATAGGGTAGTAGGCAGTCAATCTGTTTTGTTTTGCGAGCAAATACATTTAGCAAATAGTTTATAAATGGAATAACGCTCTTTAAAAATTAGCACGGATGGCCCCCGCCGTGACGCAACTTGCTGGGGCACCTGCAACATACACCGGCGACCCAGGTTCGATTCCCGCCCCGTGGTTCTTTCCGGATCCCACCCAGATTCTCTCTCCCAATCACTTCCTGTCATCGGAGTCGGAGGTCTGATGTGAATGACAGCTAGCTGAACCAATAAGATGACATAATTACCATTAGAATTAACTTAGCTTGGCTGTTAGCCTGGTCGGGACCAGACTAGGTGCAGAGAATAAAATGGTAACTTATGTGCCATCTCTTTTGTGAAACCAAGTCAAGGCTAAATTCATCCAGGATAACCAAAAAATCCCAGCTTAATCCCTTATCTAGGTTTCGTGAAATCACCATGCAAAAAACTACACCATCATGGTTATTGCTTAAGAAAAGTCTACACTGTTAATTGAACGAGCGGGCACGCCTGCAGACACCAGTGAAATGCACCGAAGGTTCACTTAACTTTGGTCACATGACATGGGGATTTTGAACGATAGTTCGAAGCAGTGGTCACATGACATGGCTGTTTTGAACCACGTTTCGAAGCAGTGTTTCGGAACACTTGTTCTTCGAAGCCTCGACACTGATTCGAGACGTCGGTTTCGAAAGTCACACCCCTAGATCTATGCTAGGCTGGAGCTAAAACTGGTATCGCCAGACTCAGAGAACGGCTGGATGAACTGGAAAAAGGTAAAAATCAATTGTTTAACTCAAGGGGAGGTGGGAAATTAGTGTAATTTCCCAAATGGTGGACGATCCCTTTAACATCTTAACACCCATTAATATGGCAAGTTAAAATAACGCAAAAAAATGCACACTTCAACTACTGTTAGCCACATAACATCTACGAGCGGGACATTAGCGAACTTAGCTTAACAAACAAACATGATATGCAATCAAGCAAACACAGCTAAACATAATGACAATTAACTCTTTATGATCTACTGCAAGTTATCCACAGTTATCCATAGTTACTCCACTGTTATTTCAGTCATGCATTCTTCTCAATATGTGATAGCTAGAGATAGAGATAGCCTGGCCATATTCTACTATCACACAGGTCTGACTAAATTCAACATTCTTTCCAGAAACACTTTGTGAGAGCTTATATGGACCTGGCCAGCTAAAACTTGCGATTGTATAGCAGGCTTATCATTTACGAACTGTCATAGTTTTTGGGATCCATTAGAAAAGCATTTATAGATGAAGGGCCAACATAACTTAACTATAGCCTACCTCTGACTCGTCATCGGGGAATAGCAACGTCTCCTTCACTAACGTGACCCACAACTTTATTTTCATGTATTAATTTGATTAACAGGCTACATTTTGATTAAGCACATTGAAGAGGCTTTCACATTTTATTTTCAGTTGTCAAAAGTGGTGGGGACAAAATTAGTGATGGCAAAATCCCCAGCTAAACTGATGCATGTCAAAGCTGTTGTTGTTTTGAAAATCATGCACAGGTATGACAGGGGCATCTTTTGTTCCAATGCGTTACTCTTTACACCCAAAGTTGCACGGCACGCTTCGTTTTGCTGTTTGGTCCTGCCTCCTGGCTCATCATGCTGGCTTGTATGTGAACACTCACACTAAGGTGGCCATTTTCACCTCCTTTTTAGACAGATAATGCGGCATAAAGACGTCTCTTCTCCCCATGAATTTTGTGCGGTCTCTATCTAAGAACAGCTTTTGACTGTCCTGACTGTGAGTTTCACACATTTGATGAGTGCTGAGTTCTTAGGCAGTAAAAACAATGAGAGGTAGTCAGATTGTCCTAGGTGGGGGAGGGGAATGGCTTTGTACGCTTCAGCCATGTTGTAGACATGGTCCAATGTCTACCCAAGGTGATGTAAGTAATATTATGAAATCTCTTAAAACAGATCATGTCTGTTGGCCTGAGCTATAATGATGTGCTTGTGATTATAGTTTTGGACCTTTTCTGGTAAAGTGTATACATATTACACTTCATGGATAGGCATGCTGTGAGCAGAAAAATAACACAACATATAAAATACATAGTTTTTTTCATTTAAAAAACACCAGCATATCATCCCTCCTTCTCTTTGAAATTGTCTTCATGCCCTGCCTTTAATTAAGCAAATGGTCCTTTATCAGACATGCCCCCACCTACTGATTGAGCTGCTGCCAGGTTTCAGACAATGCCAGGCCTGGCAGCTGCCTCCCTATAACCAGTGGCCACTGGCATTAAATTGTGGGGGAGAGTTACATAGCAGTCCCATGGGAGAGAGAGGTGTTAACTTCTAATAGCTTTCCTCACAAACCAATGGAGAGACAGAGATGGCAGGGGTGGTTAAAAAAATAATAGAGCTGATGTGTCTCACACAGAGGAGAGGAATGGATTAATCAGTACATTAAGGCAAGCACCAAATGGGAAATTATTATGGGGCCTGACAAGGTGCAGAGGTGCCAATACCAGCTCCTTTTAGGAATGGCTTTTAAAATTCAGCTTAATAACCCCTCAGATGTTGGTGCTATCTCATGTGACGAAATTAGAGGCAAATGAGAAAAGTTTATCTGGCATTTTGGAGTACTGAAAGAGCTTAGACGCTATAAATTATGTAGTGTCTCTCTCTTTCTGTGTGTGTGTGTGTTGGAGGGGGGGACAAATCCATGATGAATTATAGGTACATCTTTTTGAGTGTTGGTATATGTTTAGCAGAGAATACAGAATACAGAGAGTTTTGTGTGTCTATATGGATGCAGCAGGATATATTTATGGTGAGATTATCAGGTGCAAATGGCACTATCATGGTAATTCGTGTAATTAGTCAGTGGGTCTTATAAGAGAAAGTAATAAAATAACTTTCATCCTTCATATGTTAATAAATATGATGGAAAAGCTTGAAAGAATCTAGAAGCTAGAGTTTCCTTGGCATTGTCTCAGTTCTTTTATAAATACGGACACAGTCATTTTCATTAAAGTGCATTATGCAGGTTTTTTGTTTTTATTTGTTTTAATGTAAGTCTGTTCTTACAAATTACCACTCTACATGCATTTGCATTTGAAACTATTCCATTGATTTGCACATGAAGATTGCAATAGAGAAATGTGAATACATTTTTTCCCCACATCTTTATATTCTTATTCTAAGCCAAGAATGGACTTTACTGAAGTTGCATTAACTCTTGCAGATCACTTCCAAATTATGTGACATGTTTCATGTCTTGACTGTATGTACTATGGATTTACCCACATTTTCAATCCTGCCAACGATTTGAGACTGCAGATCCAAATACTGGTCTTTGATTTTAATTTTAAAAACATATTTTATTTTGTGGTGTAATTAAAGGTATGCTTTGAATCATTGAATCATTTGAATCTATAGAAACCAACATCTTATAATTGTTTTTGGACTGATATGCCTACATTTGCTAATATTTGCCAATATTCACAGAAATTGTCTGTGATAAAAGATGGAATTAGCTAGAGACCGTCTTATTTTAAGTATATTTTTTGGGATTTTTTCTTTATTCAGATGGGCCAGTTAAGAGTGACAGGAAGCGAGATGGGGTGGGATCGGGAAATGACCAGGGTTCAAATTAAAACCTGGCCTGGCGTGGTAGTATACCCAAATGTAGTATGGATGTTGTAGCTGCTTGTGCCTCAGTTGCTCCAGAGACAACCTTATCTAAATCAGGATTTGCAATGTATCTTTGGAGAAGGCAGATGAAACAATAGGTGAAACACATCACAGCACATCAATGCAACAGCAACATCCATTTTCTTTGTTTTCAAGTAGAAGGGAATTCAAGCCAAACCGTTGCAACTCTGCTATCAATCATTATGGTAAGCCCGCCTAACGACTCTATACACGATTTGATTGGCCTGATAGAAGTTTAATTTTTCAAGCTCACAAGCTAGACTAGCCCTGGAAGCAAATGTAATTTGCTGCCGCTAGGGTGCGTCTAAATTTCTAGGCTAAAGAAGTGTAACTTTTTGTCTGAAAACATAAGAAACATAAGGAAGGACGGGGACATGGCAAGAATCCCCCTCTATAATAGGCCATGTTATTATAGCACATAAACACAATAACACATTTAGCCTAGTTCATGAGGGACATATGAAATGAAAGTACATGAACATTAATACCCCATTTATGAGTTACCAATCTATGAAGTCAAAGGTGTGTGTGTTATTTACACTATAAACAAATCTAGCATTCAAACATTTTAAATTTAACATCCATCTACAGTTAAATCTGATCTGCCCAAGTTGTGTTCTAGACAGGTCCAAGGCATTTTTCAAAGACCGGTAGCTCATACCTGTAGTTTCTGCCTTTTGTAGTTTGTCGTGTGATTCTGAATTTCTTGTCTTTTCATCTTTACATGTCTGTACTGCTTTCTCTGCTAATCTGAATGACAAAAAGTGTATTTAATATGCTGTATATCATGTTCCTTTAGGGATGCCACACATTCTGTACTTGTTGACACATCTGTACATCTGTGGTTATCTACGCAAAGTGAAATCTCTTAGCCTCTCTATGACTGTTTGACTTGTCAATGAAGTGGTAACAAAAAATGCTACATGGTACACAGATGCAAGGGGCTGGGAAATAGGAATGACCATCTTCTCTCCCCATAGCATGTTAACATTTTTGACACCACACTGTAACTGGTTCTGATTATAAAGCCTTCACTTTCCATATCATTTCATAATTATTTTTTCACTTTTGATAAAATGATGTCCATGTTCACTTGTCCATGTTCACTTGAATGGCTGTCCATGTTCACTTGTTTTGTTGTTCCAGCTGAAAACAAAGGGGAACCTGGGCATCTGTCATTAAGGGGATCTCCGGCTGATTTTAACATAGAGCCCTGTTGTTCGAGGTCAACGAGTACTGTTGGTGGGGAAAAAATGAAAAAAAAAAACTGTGCTACATAGCTCGACTTATCCTTCCAGAGGCCAGCACAGCCAGGCAGCTACAAAGTTATGCTATGGGGGCAGATTTTAGACTGTCTGTGCCTCTTAACAGACTTAAAATTTAATTACAAGTGCTTTGCAACACAAACTGGATCCTTACAAGACAACACTATGCATGTTTAACTCAGTAACTGTGAAGAAACAATGTTTGTATAGGCAGTCACATACCTCTGTTTCCCTCGGTCGCTTCCTGTAGTCCAAATTGTGAAGAAACTGTATAAATCCTGTCTTTATACAGTTGTGAGCCACTCGAAGGTAGAGGACAAAAGAGTGTTGAGCAAAACGTCTGCATTTCAGACTTCTACATCCCCACGAGAGTTTAACAGGTGCGATAATTCAAAACCCCCATGTTATTTTCCCATTGGAAAAATCGCAAGATACTGGATCCCAAAGATGGCAGGTTTTTTGTAGGCAAACTTCAGAGGTCTATTCAACGTTCCTGGAAGTGCTGTTCTAACATATGCAGCTTGGACTTCTCTTGCTTGATCTAGGCACAACGTTAACATAGAGGCAGGTTTGTGGCCGGGATCAGAGGCGGACAGAGTACACAGCTTCATTACTTGAGTAAAAGTACAGATACCCCTTGCTAAATTTTACTCAAGTACAAGTAAAAGTACAACAGTCAGATGTCTACTTAAGTAAAATTACTGAAGTACTTGTTTTTAAAATTACTTGAGTACAAGAGTACATTTTCTAAATATTGCATTGCTACTGCCACAGTTCTTACATTTATGTACAGAAATGTCCTATATGGAGTTATGAAAAATGTTAATGTTAATACCTTGGAGAATGTAAAAGGAATTGAAAGTAAAATCAAGTCATTTCCATATTTTTACCATGTTGCCAGGGATGGGCAGTATTTTTAATACATGTATTTAAAATATGTATTTCAAATACAAAATACTATTTTGTAATTGAAACACTTGAAGCGAAAACTATCATTAACTTGTTCAGCAAATTGAAATAGTCTGGCGAGGTGGGGCCACGGGTTGGCACATTCCCGGCATCCAGTAACCTGCTGCGACTTCATCCATTGTTTCGTCCATGGTTTCGTCTCTTATCTAAATCCATGGAGTTGACTTTGGCGGAAAGCTGAAGGTGATTGCTGATAGGCTGTCCCAATCAGTGGCGCCTGCACAATCCAATCACGTTTGAGAGGGAAACAACAAATTGAGGGTTTCCGAGATTTTTCTTTTTTACTTTCTTTTTTAGAAGAAGTAATGGGTACTCACGGTTATGGATAGAAATGTAGTGGAGTAAAGAGTACAATATTTGCCTCTCAAATGTACTTGAGTAAAGTCATGAGTACTCCCCAAAAATGATACTCAAGTAAAGTACAGATCCCTCAAAATTGTACTCAAGTACTGTACTCAAGTAAATGTACTCCGTTACTGTCCGGCTCTGGCCGGGATTCATGGCTGAAGGCAATTGAGGCATTATTGGTGTTATCTGGAGGTTGGTTCCAGAGCTGAACCACATAGCAGCTAAACAATAAACATAAACAAGTAGTAGTGCTTTAAAGTAAATTCTCTGACATGTTGGAAGCCAGTGCAGGGACTTCAAGGGGTTATGGAACAGATGAACAAAGTATTTTATCCTGTTCTCTGATGTTAACATAGAAGGTATGCAACTTTGATCTGTCAAATGTCCTCAAAAATGCTCAGCTGCTATTTTACAAGTTAATTTACAACCCTATGATTATGCTAGGGAATACAACTGCCCATTTTAGCAGATATCTAGAGCCCCCTCATGGTTTTCTGGCAGCCAACTGAATAATTAATTGCCTTGCAGCCAATGACTAGTCACAACAGGCTTCAGTCTTTACTTGAATCTCCAACTCAAAGTGGTAATATAATATTATGTTCCAGACAGAGCTCATTTACTGGAATGATAGACCCTGGAGCCCATACATATTCAGCCATATATGTTTGAGCCAGAATCAGAGAAGGAATCAGATACTGAGGACGAAGTCCCTCAAAAATGTTTTAAATGTTTCTGAGTGTCAAATATTGTTTTTTGTATGTTTTCTCTACTAACGCAGCACTTCAACCTACACTAGATCTAAAACCAGGACACTTTGCGCGTGGCCGTAGTGTGCATGCATGGACACATGTTTAATGTGAACATGCATCAGGTCAGACATAGAGACAGTCATTAGGCTCAATTTTGCGTTTAGCTCAAAACTTAGGAGGTCTGGCGGAGTCAACCCTGAAAAAATGTATTAAATATTGTGAAGTAGATAGAATTTCTGCGCACTTTCAGCCTTTCAGCACTTTCAGAGAATAGGCTGAATTCAGCACTAAGTTTGTCTCCTGAACTTTCCTCACCCATTATCTAGACAGGCATGAAAACATTTAACTCAGAAAAGAAATTGATATAGCTATAGGTTATTTTGAGAATGATGACTTTCTCTTCGGCATTGTTGTAGCATAGCTAGCAATATAACTGCTAAAACGAGGCAGATATGAAGAGGCATTGCAACAACGTTTACAAAGATACATTCTAACGGCTGCAAAGATTATACAGACCGCTACAATTGACTGACACACACACACACATTGTCAAAATCATACGCTGGACGCTTTATTAGTCTTTCTACGTGGGTTTAGTTAATGATCGGGCTATAATAAGATACCCAGACAGCATGTTCGGTCTTACCGACGTTGGGAATTGGAGGGAACCAGCGGCAAAGTATCGGAAGGGTTTTTTCCCCCTGCGTGCCAAATAAAACTTGTCAGTTTAGGTGGGTAAACTATCGGCGGGATGAGTCTACAGCCACTCCAACATGCATGCGCACTCCGTAGATCGGCGGAGGAACCGTGAAGAACCATTTTGCCGATCCCGCTTGTTTTTTTTTTCAAAAGTGCTGCTGGCTGCCTAGATCTCTACGCAACCGTTGGTCCTCCACATCAAGCGACAAGCCGGCAATGTAAGCGTGAAGGTATGTTGAGCTTGTGTAAATTCCGTATGCCGTATTTATATGATGATATATGATATATTTGGTAGAATGCATAGACTAATCCAGTGTAGGCTGACTTTTTGGAGAGTAACATTAAGGTTAACATTAACGGTAACGTTACAAAAGGTGTTTCTCAAGCAGGGTCCACCCTTTATTACGACATGACGTTATTACGACATGCCTCTATTTAAACATGCCCCTACTCTGATTTTTTTAGTACCGCTATTGCGACATGACCTATCCTCATTTTTTTTATCAAATTTTTAGTAGGCCTACCTCTATTCCGACATTACCAATCCTCATTTTCAATTTATCTCTGCAGTTCCTGTATCCTATCAAATTCCAACATCCTAGATCAGTGGTCCCCAAACTACGGCCCGTGGGCCAGATACGGCCCGCCACCTCATTTTGGGTGCCCCCCCAAAACATGTCCGTGGTATATAGCAACCGGCCCGCACGGGAGTACGACATCGTCAAACTATAACCTCCGCAATTTCCCCCATTCATTCTCCATGGCGAGTCTTAACAGTACACATGTAATACTCTTTTTGTCCACTGGTGGTTGTTTTGGCGCTGTTTCGCGTTTGCCATCAAAAACGGAATGAAATGTAGTCCTACCTGCAAACAATGTAAGAGGCCTATGCTGACTGCATCAGTGCTCAAAGTATTCTAAAAGTTTATCAATGAATTGTTAATAACTAACTAACTTATATTCAAGTCATATTTCTGGGACTTTCTGGGTTAATTATTTTTATTTGTTCAAATGTTCATACAATGTTCACAAGTTCAGGTGAGTGAAAGTTAGAATGGTGGTCATTTCAGACCACTTCAGCACTTCATAAAATTCTCATAGTTTGAGAACTTTAAATTTTCAGAGTTCAGAGTTCACACATTTTTAATGAAATATACTTTTGGGACTACCTGCTAATACTTTTGGGAATGCAAAAGTCTTTTTATTAGTATTATTTAATTTGAGTTACATTTTACACATGATGGCAATATAAACACAGCTAACAATGGTATTCAATTGCAATAGCCTATAGATTAAATGTAATGGAATATTCAACTAAGGTAGACTGCTGTTGTTCACAGCACTAAGCTATTTATGGTTACTGATATACTCCGAGTCTCTGGCCCTCTCTTAGTAAGCTGGCCCTCGGAAGAAAAAGTTTGGGGACCACTGTCCTAGATGGATGAGCTGTAGTCATGTCATCTGCACTGCAGCTACATCAACAATCCACCCGCCACTCCAAACAATGTTCTTCCCAATAATTGATATCGGCACACATTTCAGTCAAAACCTTAGGTGATTTTGAACTGGCCATGTGAATAAATGTTACACGTTATCTAAAACACAGGTAGCTCTCCTCATTTTTATTCTGCTCTCAGGGGAAACTCCATGCATCATACAAACTCGTGTTTGTGCAGGCCAGGCTACTTAAAAATAAATAAGAAGAAGCACGAATAAGGCTCTAGGACCTTAAGTTTGGACTTTTTCGTTACGAACAATAGTCCTTGACTGATTCTTGCGTGTTTTGAGGGAGTCTTTTTTATATCACGACTCTCATGAGACAAGCATCAAGAACAGAATAGGCTAATCTATAGCACACCCGCTGTCCAAACCCCTTTCGGGAAAACAATTGACTGAAAGAAATTACATATTTTTGTGTCGGTATGGTTAAATGAACCCCATGATGGTCATTGTAGAGCAAAGAACCTACTTTACATTTCATTCGTTGTCTTCATCTTTTTTTTTTATTCAAAACAATTCTTAGGTATCCATACTCAAGTCTAATTACCACCAGACACAAATAATCATCACCTAAGTTATATGCTCTCTCTCTCTCCAAAATCTCTTCCTCTAAGATGCACGCGCTATAGGCTATAATTTAGGCTACCCGACATTTCAAATGTGACTCTTTAAACAACTTTTTTTAGCTCTTAAACACGAAAAATACACTGTTCAACAGAGCTGGTGTGTGTGAGGCGCACTCTTGGACTCCTTGAGATGCGACTAACCTTCCGGTTTCATTCGGTTAAAGTTCTTGTGCGTAGGCTATTAGGCTATAGAATCCAATCCTGTCAATGCCCCTGCTATTTATCAATGTAGCCTTTTATTGTTTTTTTGCCATGAATCGTCTGAGCTGTGAATCGTGTGTTGTTTAAAGTTGGGACGATTGCTGTAGGCTATAGGCTACTGCACATATATTGGAATAAAAAAATAAAGGCCCATCCTACTTCGCAAAAGTCCACTGTTGAAAAATCCTGGCTACGGCACTGTTAATGACCTCATGTCGGAATGGCAGGAAGTTTGAAAAAAGGTCAAGTGCCGCTACTCCGACAATGGAAAAACAAATTGTCGCAGTAGTGAGACGCTTGAAAATGAATGTAAATGCCGCCACTTCGACAATTAGACACCAATGTCTAAGTAGCGGCATGTCGGAAAAGCAGCATGTAACCTCTCAAGCTATCTAGTTACGTTAGCTGCTAACTTACATACTGTAGGCCTATATATCTATGGCTAACTTAGGATAACACATAAGTAAACTCATTGTAGAAGTGGTTTTAATCAGATATTGTATTCTATGACGTCTGTTGTGGTTAGAAAGTGCTTTAACGGGATGTGTTTTCAGCAAACGTTAGGTATGCTAGTGTTAACGTTAGCTTGCCACTTCGCTGGCCATAGCAGGGAGTCATAGCAGAGAATGAGTGAATTTCGGCACTTCTTTTGAATCTGAGGGACCAGAGGTTACATATTTGGCATTTACGTTCAATTTAAACTAAAGCAGAACTTCAAGCGTAACTTGTTTTTGTGAATGTACCAGAATCAAACTTTCGTTTAAAACCATAATTACGTCCGAAGCGCCACTTTTAAGCTTCTCTGAGTTGTCATTTTCGGGTGAGGTGGCCTTTTGAATGCACTACTATTTTGATACATGATCGTGGTAAAATCGCTATTTTTAAAACACTAAGAAGGCTCGACACAACTTCAAACTTTGATCGAAGTATCATCAGTGTCTCTACACATGAACTCGAGCATTGAGAACATTATTTGTGTACACATAGTTTACTAAAAAGAAAGGGTTTGGACACAAGTTTGGACACAAGTTTTATGTTGTGTCCAGCCTTTTTAAAATAGTGATTTGATGCGATCATGTCTCAAAATAGTAGCCTAGTGCCCCTAGCATCAAAAGGCCATTTCACCTGAAAACGACAAGGCAAGCTTAAGAGTGGCGCTTCGGACGTAATTATGCTTTTAAACGAAAGTTTGACTAGGTACATTCACAAAAATATCCTCTACAATTCACATTGCACAGTAGCCTAGATCACAACCTGGTCTAATACATATTTGTGATATTATGTATTGATTGCAAGGTCCTCAAATTGTCTATAAACTAATGAAAGATATAGACTTTTGTGCTACTGTCTTATTGTTTCCCCTGTTGCTTTATTTTTTGTTTAGGTGCTGTGTTAAAAAATCCTGCCCAACAAAAACTCCACTGAGGCTGATGTACAAATGACTGAGAGAAACTGGCTGCGGCTGAGCAGGGACAGGAATGGGGGGCGGCAAAGGCGGGGTGAGCAAGCATCTTAAATGAACTAATTGACTGGACTGAACTGACTAACTGACCGACTATTTTTCTTTTGAACTGACTATTTTCTTTTAGACTAATTATTTTGGAGGGAATTTCTTATTTGTGTTGTAGTTTTCTATGTGTGAGTGTATTAAAATAAATGTTTTGATACTACTTTTGTAAAAACGAAGTAAAAATAAATGTTCACGGTCATCTCTGTGCCCTGCTGTTTTGTTATTTCTCCAGTAAATCTCCCGTAGCCTAATTTGCATTGACCATCAAACTTGAATTTAAAATCACTGATCCATTCTTTTTTTTCTGTTAGACTGACATTTCCCAGGGTGTCAGATTGTGTATGAAATGATCTGATAGCAGCTAGCCTAAACAAATCAATAAGACCTAATATAATGGTGGGATCCTACTAGAGCGGCGAAAAGCATTTAGACACCTCTGTCCCTTTGACTTAACTTTGGAAGGGCTGATATTCAAGCATGCTGTGGTGTTTCCAGCGATGCAGCCGAAAATCAGCTGTTCCAGTGTTAAGTCAATGGGAGAGAGAGGCGACCGAATGCTTTCCTCGCTCTAGTGGGATCGCGCCGCATAGGTCATAATAATTATTTCGGGTTTACGTTGGCTCACGGTCGGCGATCATTTGGTTTACGTTGGCTCACGGTCGGTGATTATTCTAATGCCGACATCTTACCGAGGCACTTTATGTCGGGCAGGCACACGCGCCCAGACGTCGGCAAGACTATACGCTATAGATTTGAAACCAAAAGAGTAGTAGGAGCAATGCCTGTAAACGTCAAAAGATGCAGTTGGAAAAATGCAGAAATTAATTTACAGCAAAGGTAGGCCCGCATAGTTTGTTTCCTGACTGCTGATGCTGTTTATTGTCAGTTTGTAAAGTTTAGGCGAAGTAGGAAGTAACGTTAGGAATCTCTGATCTATGTAATTGGTTGGACCAATTATTTAAAAGTTAATGGTATGTCTACGCCTATCACCATGCTAGCTTGTAAATGAATCCCAATCATGAGTGACCAGACTCTATTCACTTTGTGAATGAGTCTTGCTTTGCCTGCGGCCTCCTCCTCCTTTGCCTGTGGCCTCCTCCGTTATGGACTGTATCAACTTCAACATCAACAGTGTCACCACCCTCAAACAGATTACCACTTTCCCTAATCAGAAGCAATGGATGAAAAGTGAGGTCAGACTCCTGCTGAAGACACGAGACATTGCGTTCAGATCAGGTGATGCTCAAGCCTATAGCTCATCCAGGGCTAACCTGAAAAAGGGCATCAAAAAGGCCAAGCACAACCACAAGCTAAGGATTGAGGATCACTTCAAGAACAACTCTGACCCCCGACGCATGTGGCAAGGCATCCCGGCCATCACAGATTACAAAACTACTAACTCCACCTCTACTAACTACTGACTCTACGGTGATTGGTCTCATCAGCAACAACGATGAGCCGGCCTACAGGGAGGAGGTCCAGCACCTAACATCATGGTGCACTGACAACAACCCCGCTCTCAACACCAAGAAGACCAAAAGAGCTCATTGTGGACTTCAGGAAGTCTAAAGTTAGCTCACACAACCCCATTCTCATCAATGGGACTGAGGTCATCAGCTTTAAGTTTCTGGGTGTCCACATCTCTGAGGACCTCTCTTAGACCAGCACATCTGTTAGGTATTTGACCTACTGAGTTGACACTTGAGCATGAGAAATACTCAATAAATACTCAAAGCATACCTGAAGCCAGGGAAATGCGGGGGGAAATGCTCCTGGGATGGCTTGTGAAGTAGCATCGCAAATGTGAGAAAACTTTGAAAATTCCACAGACAGGGAGCGCTCTTGAACCCCCTAACCGTCTCTGAAAGCATAACTAGTCGATCACGAGTGGCTCAACAGGTAGATCTATAGATAAACTCATCTTTCAGGCATTTGACAAATGTGTAAATCTAATTGAGACCTATCCACACAGGCCCCATGATTTAACTGTGGCCCAAGGTGCATCTACTAAATACTGATTTGAAGGGGGGTGAATTTATGCAATCACTTATTTTGCATTATACTTTTGATTAATTAATATTACTTATATTACTAGTAGAAATCTGCTTTCACTTTGACATTAAAGAGGGGATTTTTGTAAATTATTGAAAAAAGGGCCAATTAAATTGATCAAGATTCCATTTATAAAAGTAGTAAAAGGGGAAATATCCAAGGGGGTGAATACTTTTTATAGGCACTGTACCTTATTCCTGTTCAGTTTGAGTTCTTGAGAGACGTTGGCCTATTAAAAAGAACCTTGAATGAATGGAAAGATATCAGATGGTCTTTCATTCTCTCTTTTTTGGCATCTCTAAATCAAAACGTTCCTCATAAAGCTAAAACTAAGACTAAAATTAAATAAAAACTAAACTGAAACTAGAACATTCTTGAAAACTGAAACTAAACTAAACCTGCAATTGCACTTGTAAAACTAACTAACCCATTTCAACCCACACACACACACACAGACATACACGCGACATGCACTTTGCTCACTGCTCTCACACACCCACCTGCAGATACACACATGCAAACACACACACACACATATACACACACACACACAAACATATACACACACACACAAACACACACACATATACATATTAACACACACACACATGCACGCACGCACACACACACACACACAGACATACATATTCACTCACATATACATACACTTCCTGTCAGAATACCCTTATTTTAACAAAAAACCTTTAATTAAGAATACGCATATTATCCCACTTGTGACCGGTAATAAAACACACTTTTTCATCTACTTCTCTACATTAAAAAAAAAATATTTCTTGATTATTTCAAAGGGTTGCTAATAACACATGATTTGCATATTTGCATGTCTGGGACAAATTTGGGCTTAAATGGGCTAAAACTAAACTGAAATCAGAAACCAAGTTGAGAGACTAAATCAAAATAAAAACTTTCAAAACTAATAATTTTGCAAAAAACAAATAAAATTTCTAACATGAACTTCAAGGTCAAGGTCCACCAGTATCTGATCAGACCATCAGTTTCTTTTTGGACAACAGAGGGCTCCCTGGCATGGGTGTTGTATTGGGGAAAGGGGAGGCTGACTTACCAGGGACCCAAAGCTCGGAATAAAATGTTTGATTTCGGTTTGGGCACAAAAGGTGCAAAATGGTTTAGTCCGCCCCGCACTGGATTCTTCTCCAATGCAGGCCAACTACAGGTCTATATCTAATCTCCCTTTCATGTCAAAAATATTAGAAAAAATAGTGTCCAAACGAATTGGTGCCTTCTTACATATGAACAAAATCCAGGAATTATGTCAGTGGCTTCAGAGCTCACCACAGAATCAGCCTTAGTTAAGTTTTTAATGAACTTCTCATTGCCGCTGATAATGGATATGTATCAATACTGGTCCTCCTAGACCTCAGCGCTGCCTTTGACACCATAGACCATGACATACTACTTCATAGGCTTAAAAATTTGATAGGCATCAAAGACTCAGCACTCGCTTGGTTTAGATCATACCTTTCTAACCGTCAACAATTTGTACAGGTGCATAATAAACCATCTACCCAGACTATGGTAAAATATGGAGTGCCTCAAGGCTCAGTACTGGGGCCCCTGTTATTTTCTCTTGATATGCTTCCCTTAGGCTCTAAAATTAGGAAACATGTCATTAATTTCCATTCTTATGCAGATGATGCACAACTAGTCAAGTCAAGTCAAGTCAAATTTATTTATATAGCACATTTCAAAGCAATAGCATTGCACCAAAGTGCTTTACATAAAATAATAATAATAATAATAATAATAATAGTAATAATAATAATAATAATAATAATAATAACAATAATACATATACATACATATAAACATATACAAAAAAGGGAGAGGTGAGGGAGTCAGGGAGTGTTAAAAGCTAGGGAGAAGAGGTAGGTCTTTAGGTTGGATTTAAAACTACTAATAGTGGGGCAGGATTTCACAACATCAGGAAGGCTATTCTAAAGCTGGGGAGCATAGACAGAGAAAGCTCTGTCACCTTTGGATTTAAGAGAGGCAGAAGGAACACAAAGAAGACACTGGGAAGATGATCGAAGAGGTCTAGGAGGACAGTAAGGAATTAAAAGGTCACATAAATACTGAGGTGCTAAACCATGTAAAGCCTTGAAAACAAACAGAAGAATTTTAAAATTAATTCTTTGTTCCACAGGAAGCCAGTGCAGTTTAGCCAACACAGGTGAGTCACGTTTCTTAGTAATATGGCTGCAGCATTTTGGACCAGCTGGAGTCTGTTTAGAGTAGATTTAGTTACACCTACATACAGTGAGTTGCAATAATCAAGCCTAGAGGAAATAAAGGCATGTATAAGGATTTCTAAATCACTGTAGGAGAGAGAAGACTTGAGCTTTGCTATTGTCCTAAGTTGGTAAAAACTTCCCTTGACAACGCTGTTGACTTGCTTATTAAAAGTCAGAGAAGAGTCTAGGAAAACACCTAGGTTCTTGACCACACTGTGATGGTTAACAGACAGAGGGCCAAGAGACTTGCTTACATTGTTGACAGAATTTGGTGGTCCAAAAATGATTACTTCTGTTTTGCTGTCATTTAGCTGTAAAAAGTTGTTAGCCATCCAATTCTTAATGTCATTAAGACAAAGAAAAAGGTTTGTCAATGAGCAGGAATTTTCAGGGGCCACCGGTATATAAACTTGGGTATCATCTGCGTAGCAGCTGCGTAACTAGGGTTGCAAAGGGGCGGAAAAACTCCTGGAAACTTTCCGGAAACTTACCATGGGAAGTTAAGCTGGGGAATTTTGGAAATATTCCAAATTGGAAACTTTCATGGAATTAAAGGAAATTATGGGAATTAATGGGAATGTACGGAAATTAACATGGAATTTTGGGTAATTCATACAAACTGTTTCATATACAAACATTAACATTTTGTTTCGTAATAAGCAATATGATTTGTATGTTCGGATTTTTGCTTAGCTTTGCATACAAAGCTAGCTAGCATGCTAGCGGGAATCCCATTCTCTGCCTATGGTTTACTAGTGTGCTAAACTAGCAACACTGAACTGCCCAAGATATACTACACCACTCAACAACAAAATCCAATTGGTTGGAACATTTTTTCCCCATGCATATGAACGCACCATAGATTTCCTTTATGTCTAGCAGCCTATGCCGATTGCTGTGTGCATGTGATTGACATATGTGCAGGGTAGAAATTTGACTGAAATTGCATTAAATCAGGTTGTTTTAACTAATATTATGCTGCAAGATGGGGTTTTGTCCACTACATTTAAGTTCCCTGTTATAGACTAACTTGCCATATTATAAATTCCCAGTTTATTCCCATTAATTCCCGTTTATTCCTGTTAATTTCCATATATTCCTGTTAATTCCCATGGAAAGTTTCCAACTTTGAAAATTCCCGGAATTTTGCAATCCTATGCACAACTAACATCTCCATAAAATCTGATGAATTAATCCTGTTAGCCAAACTTGACACATGTATAAGAGATATAAAGACATGGATGACGAACAATTTCCTGCTTTTGAACTCATATAAAACAGAAGTCATGGTTTTAGGTCCTAAAAAGATGAGAGACATCCTATCCTCATCACAGGCTACATATAGTGATCTTCCATTGACCTCAATCCACAAGTGTTAAAAATCTAAGGGTTATAATTGACCAGGACCTATCAATATATATTTAAATATATATTTAAATAATCACATAAAACAGATCACCAAAACTTCATTTTACCATTAAGGTACATTTCAAAGATAAGGAAGTCCTTATCCTTACCAGATGCAGAGAAATTAATCCATGCTTTTGTCACCTCAAGGATAGACTATTGCAATGCTCTATACACTGGCTGCAATAATGCCTGTCTAAAGAGCTTACAGCTTATACAAAATGCAGCTGCTCACACACTCACTAGGACCAAAAAATATGAACATATTTCCCCCATTCTAGCATCTTTACACTGGCTTCACATTGACTTTATTAATATTACTTCTAACATACAAAGCCATAAATGGCCGGGCACCTGAATATATTAAAGATCTCCTAGTCCTATACAACCCACCTAGACCCCTACGATCAAAGAATACTGGACTTCTTGTAATCCCAAGAATCTCAAAAACTACAGTAGGAGGCAGAGCTTTCTGCTACCGTGCATCACTCCTCTGGCATAATCTCCCTCCCTCTATTCAATTAACAGACACCCTATTTTTAGGTCTAGACTTAAAACATACCTCTTTAGTGCCTCCCATAGTTAGTTATGGTGCAGTGTGGAACTTCAACCACCTCAGGGTTTTTGGAATGGACCACCCTGCTGTGTTCTTGTGTGACTGGCACCCCAGTCATGCATGGGATGGTGGTCACTGACCATACCTGCGCTGGTGTTGACTACCCTTCACCATGCCTTAGTTATGCTGCTATAGCATAGTGCTGTCATGGACTTTTCATGTGTCATGCCGTACAAACCCTCCTCTCCCCTCTCTCCCCTTCCCTCTCTCTCTCAACTCTCACTCTGCCTATTTTCACTATGGTATAACACTATATAGTACCAATGATATACTTGATATTAGCCGTTTTGAGTTGAGTTGAGATGATTTATAGTAATACTAACCCACTCTATATCTCTCTCTCTCTTCCCCTCTACCTCACTTGTGAGGTATACCATTACCAGTCATCAGCCATCCTTGTATTTGGCCCTCATCTCACTCATCTCACCTGAAATCCCATCCCTACGACTGCCCTATCATTGCCTATTGCTGTCCCCCTGCCCGGATTCCTGGCCTGCACAGCCTAACGACCCACTACTTGCCCTATGACAACTCCTAATCCTCTTGGACAATTCATTCCTACTCTGGACTATTTGAATTTTCTAAAACTACATAAGATTCATGCATTATCATACTGGATATGTAACCATCCCACCTCTTTGTAACATACACCTCAGGTGGCTTTAATATCATGTAAGCAAACCTTACTGTTCTGTACTGACCCTAGGCAGATGGGTCAGGCCCTTGAGTCGTGGATCTGCTTGAGATTTCTTCTTGCACGTATCTCCAATTCTAGGGAGTTTTTCCTCGCCCCTGTTACCCATGGGTCCTCTCTGATTGTTTAACACTGTAAAGCGCCATGAGACATGTGCAATGTTTTGGTGCACTATAAGTGATATTAAATTGAAATTTTTTTTAATCACTACTATTTCATTTATTCTCTAGCTAAGCTGGCTCTTGAGCACAATACATGTCATTACTGATAAATACATGACAATAAACTTGAACTTGATGTGGTGGCTCTAGCCAAAGCTATGCTGACAAAAATGTACTTTTAAAGGCACCCTTAAAGGGTCCCCCTACAGTTGAGAAGCACAATAATAATAAAAAAACGAAATATGCGTCTTTTGCAACAAAGTATGAACATAACTCCAATATAATATAGAGGGAATGCACCAGGGGGTCAGGATTTGGAGGGTTAGCTTCAGCCAATTAGCATGGCATTTGGCCGCCGACATTTTTCAAAACATGGCGTTACATGATTGCAACTTCCGGCACCAGTTTATACATATTGATTGGTAGATGACAGCTCATGCACGAGTTTAGTGTTGGGCATGAGCATCCTAGCGCGTCCATAGACCTCTGAAGTTCTCCTACAAAAAAGATCCAAAACGGCCATCTTTGCCCATATAAGGAGATCCGGTTGTTAATTGAAGCTAACTACCTATGGCAAATTGCATTGCAAGTTAGCTCTGGGGTAGCAAAAATTTAAGTGTGCCCCCTTCACTTACCGGAGATAACAGAATCCACTCGAAGGCAGAGGACAAAAGTGTGTTCGAGGAAACGTCTGTATTTCAGACTTTTTCATCCCCACGAGACTTTAACAGGTGCGATTATTCAAAATCCCCATGTTATTTTCCCATAGGAAAAATCGCCAGATACCGGATGTCAAAGATGGCAGCTTTTTTGTAGGCGAACTTCAGAGGTCTATGTTGGCTGCGTTGTCCATGACGACAAATAAAACGACTGCCTACTTGGAATAAACTACTGATACTTGACTTAATGCCTACATGGTTTAGGCTGTATTATCAGACTTTGTGGTAAATAAAATAAAAAAAGTAAATGTCATATTAGGCTACTATTTGCCATATTTGTGGGTTGACAAGGTAATTGACTATGGCAATACATTTTAGCAGATGCACAGCAATGACCTATATCCAATTATTAGCCTACTCAATGCAAAACACATAGGCTGTAGTTCCTACCTGTAGTCCACGATAACGCAGCGTCAGGATCATGTAGGTATAAGCATGTCTCTCCAAGTGATTTAAAACGAAATAAATGTCTATGACTTTAGTTTGCTTTCTTGCAACATTGACATGATTAGACTATGCATTTGATTTAAATGGTCAGGCTGCCAGTCGAGGCAAAAGCCAAGTATCCAACAACAGTTGCAGACTCCTGAAATGCCTGGTTGCTTGAACCACAATACACCTGAGGGATGTGCGCTTCCATCGGTAAGTTTAATTTGCGTTGGCTTCAATTCGTCTGTCTGCAAATGTAGCCTAGGTTTAACAAGCTGCACATTCACACTGGGTGCAGCAAAAAATCCAGCTATCCACAAGTTTCTTACATCCCATGCCTACCTAAGTATAGTCATTTTCGTTGGATAGACTACATGTTGCGCACTTATAGCCTAGGGCTAATACAGCCAGTCCAAAGCATTTAGGGATCATTATTTGTATAGCCTAAAGTTAATCCTTAGGCTACTCAATATTGACTCGCCATGTTTATTATATATGAACATCACATTACAGGATTTCGAGACAAGGGGCAAACTTCTACACCAGCATCCCTAAAATGTTATCCCAAACCATGAAATACATTTGCACCTATAGCGAGGGTAGGTGAAGCGCATTCCTGAACAACTTCTTTTCCTCTGAGAGAATGTCCAATCTTCATCAACGACACACCGATGTACCTTGTGTTGTCTCCGTCTGTAACGTGGAACGTAATAGGCTAATTCTAGCTGGTGCCGGAAACGAGCACCCATGAAACGTCATTTTCATAAAGATGGCTGCGGTCAATTTCAAACTTTTTTGGCTGAAGTGGCTAGCCTAGCATTGGCCATTGAAATGAATGGGGGCAGGACTTAGTCACTCTCTCCAGTTATATATAATACCTCCATGGAATGCACCAACAGCAGCCTGTAGAAAAAGATCACAGAATTTCTTGTTGCCTAGCAGCTCCTTTCCGTTTCAATTTTGGAGGGGGCATGGGTGCAGTTTCCTACCCGAAACTAGAAAGTTACTAGGTTGGTAATTGCCTACTGAGGGCCGCTCAGACAATGGCAGAAGTGCCGTTCATCATGTTATGAGGTTATGTGCCATCAAAAGGATTTGGGATACGTTATGTTAAGGTAAAAAATACTGTTAAGGGTGCCTTTAATGTGGAGGGGTCAGCTGGAATTGTGACCATGTTAAGGAGCAATGCTAGCAACAACAAAACACTATTCCAAATAGTGTAACTTGTGCTGTGCTATTTGATATTGACTGAAAAAGAGACCACAACAGTAGGTGACAATCCCCCTTTATGTCATCATTACAATTATATTATCCTATTAACATTCATCATCATCAACAGCAGCAGCAGTAGCATGGCATGACACCCAACCCTGCTCCCTCCCTGAGAGCCTGTTAATTATGAGGCTATAATGCTTGCCGCATCCTACACTCTCCTTCAACTGATCACTGTCCCCTCTGTAATATGTTTGCTTACCTCTCATTCTTTAAGTTCAACCGGACCGGATGCTGACATAGGCTACTTGCAGTGTTGGGTACTGGTGAAGCTACTAAAGTAACATGTGTGTTACTTTGCACAATTGGCACCACCCCCCTTAAGCTTACCTGCCACAACTTCGACAAGCACTTTGTTTATCCATTTTGACGCACTGACATAATTTTGGGTCTGAGCCAAAGTGGGAGGGATGGGAGTTATTGGGCCAGTCTAGTGTCAGTATAGAAAATGAACCAATGGGCCGATGACTGTTCTTCCTTTTTGTACTGTCTTCTGTGTATGTCTTGCATTGTGTATGTTGTACTGTCTGTACTGTCTTGCTGTATGTTCTGTCTTTTGTGCTGAGCCCTACAATAAAACAATTCCCAGGCAATGTTCCATCATACTGGCAATAAAGCATTCACTTGACTTTGGGCACATTCTTGGCCATTTTTCAAAATGATAAAAAATAAAAGCTAGATTAGGAACTCATGTGTTCAAAAGTCAAGAGTCATACATGCGATCTGATGAAGGCCTTGTAGGCCGAAACGTTATCGCCTATTAAACATTTTTTTCATTTACTCGGAGTGTGCGGCACCTTCCTTCTCTGACTTAAGTTATACACACCGGTAGCCAGCACCTCATCTTGGTGTGCGTTACATCTCTCCTCCATAATCTTTCAAAAGTCAAGGACAAATGAGGCCTACATGTAATGCAGTTTTTCTGTATATCTAAAGTTGCTTGAAGGATTTCAGTTGGTCACACAATAGGATGGACTAGATGGGTATTCAATCTCACAGGGGCAAAGGTTCAGATCACATGAGGTCCGACATGTAATTAAGTGTTAGCATGATATCACAACATCAAGCAGCTAGGAGATTTTTCATTGATTGTGGCATAGTTCATCTATGTAAAGACTTCATGAACTGAAGGGCATTATGGCTAGGGTCAAGCTCACATACAGTGCCTATTTCTACAGTCACATTCTAGGCACAAACCACTTCCATTAACACATTACCTGTCAACAGATTGTATACTCTCTGCTTATACTCACACAGCTGGTGGCATACATGACCCCTGCTCAGAGGTCAAGATCTAGTCCACTTGAGGGCATACAAGGCTAAAGTGGGAGAAGGCATACTTAGCACTTACGTTTTTTTCCCATTCACTTGGTGGTGCCACTTGACAAATGAATTGTAATGAGCTAAGATAACGCCCATCCTAGAGGCCAGCATGCCATCATTTTTTATTTGATTTATTTTACAAAATGGTTCTGAAGCCATTTCTCAAAAAACATACCAAGTTTTATGTGAGTTGGAAGTCTATGTATCACTGACCAAAAAATATTGAGAAAAGGAAGAAAAACTAAAGCTTTTATAAACAATAACACAGTGTAACAGGTTATGCTATGTTGCGTCTTCTGTCTCACTGAGAGAAAAACTGCTCATCCACAGCTGATCAAAGCATGAATGGCATTCAGCTTTGTGTGCAGGCTACCCAATCAGAAGATATTTTGACTGTTTCAAAATGTTAGCTTATTAACAAAGTGAGAGCCATCAGAGGAAGAGGCCATATGGTCAGTATAATTCCAAAACAAGATAGCTAACTCATAAGAAACAAAGTCTGAATGGTGACCAAAGTGATTCTGAAATCACAGTATTAATATGCTATTTAATATAATATACAGTGTCCTATTCAAAGACTATCTTTAATTCAGTGACAGTAACTAGTGCAATGCAGCTAATTGGTTCCAAATACCATTAAAATTGGACAAAAAACACAAATATTTTAATTGCCCAATGATTTTGTGATAAATGCTGAGATATTTTACCAAAATCTGATGTTCATATTGCTGTGTGTTATTCTGCTTTATTTGCTGTTATTAATATTTTTTGTAAAGTTTTGTAAGATGCAAAAGTGTCAAATGCCTATTATCATCATCTTAATTATTTTAAGCTATACAGTACATATATAAACTATGAAGTTGTTACATGATTTTGTGGCATAGTCTTTTGTTATTTGATGCTTCTATGATGAAAATATGTGCTATGTCACAAATGTTTACCTTCAGGTTTACATGCAATTCAATGACATTGAAATGGTTTCAGCCAGTTTAAATTGACAGAAATCTTTAGAATTATGCATAAAAGTCTGTGTATCAACTTAAAAGGCTGATGTGCTTGACAACTTCTTACTTCTGTGACCTGATTTAGTCAAGATTGTTTTTATCTTTCAGTCAAAACCATTGTTGACATTTACTCTAATACTAATACTAATACTGCAACACCCAAATGTTAAGAGATTATTTTTATGCAGAGCTGTATTCATGCATTTTGTCAAGTCCATAATCGAGTAAAGTGGTGTGGAATAAGGGTACTGCCCAAACATTGTTACACATTCCACCACTATAATTTGAATTGAACGTTCATTCTGGTCTGTGCCATTTAATTTTATTCTGTCAGTTAACTGTGAGATCTGTCATTAGTAGTAGTAATCGTAGTAGTAGTAGTAGTAATAGTAGTAATAGTAGTAGTAGTAGTAGTAGGTCATTATATTATATTATATTATATTATATTACATTATATTATATTGGGGCAGAATTATTGTCTTGATCATAAGCATTATGTTTTTTAGGTTTAGGAGGCAAGGGGTACATTCATCACACAAGAACTTCTATTTAGAATGGCACTTCATAGAATCTTCACAGAATTGCTGTAGATGGGAACAAAGATCATTAAGTTCTACAACTCCCACAGCCTAAAATTGTCCTTTTTATGATGTAAGCCATTCACAAGTTACTGGCAGCTGTTTCAAAACCCTGCCCTCTAGGAATGGTAGTATTGGAAAATGTCCTATAACCTTATTGGACAAATGTTTAACATTTCTAGAAATCTACATTTTCTGTTTTATACAAACACTTCAATGTCCATAAATGTCTTGGCCAGAAAGCAGTAAAAAATATCAGGAATGGAGGAGCTGTTCCTCAGACTTCATGCAACTTCTAGTTCAGTTAACAGCTCCCCTTGCTGGTTGTCTTTTTTATCTCATTCAATATGACATGCAAAGGTATCCATTTCAAGGATGTAAAATGTTGTATCAGAATTCCCTTGGTTATTCCATTTTACGTGGTAAAGGCAAGGCATCTTACATAAAAATAAGGGGAAACAAGTCAAATTAATACTTGCTCTGAGTCCTTTGTTTGTTTCCACAGTTAAGCTAATTCAGACCACTACAAAACACTTATTTTTTTCATTTGTATATAAACCATGCAGCTGTGATTGATTGGTTGTGGGCGTCATCCCTCCAGCTTTCTCTTCACCTGAGCTGAGGTGACATTTCCTAAAGGGTGTGTTGATCGTTTGAGGCAAAACAGGAAATGAAGAGTCCTAGGCCTGTCTGTCCAGCTTGATCCTATCGAGGTTTGAGGGAGGGTATGGGGGTTCTGCAGCTGCCCTCAGAGACGGGGTCACAGGTTCAAATCCCAGGTGCTGTGCCCTGCAGCAGGGCACTTCCAGTCTAAACAGTGTAAATGACTTTCAGGAATGCAAACTTGCACCCCAGATCAAAAGACAGCTACCTGTCTGCTAACTCAGTAGGGTCATCCAACTTGTCAGTATACCCATTTAATCACTGTTCTTTATTGATATCATTACTTTTTTAGTATTGGAGTATTTGCAGTGACATTCAGAAACAGTAACCTTGTGCTACTTGTACATGTAAAGGTGCTGTTTGCTGTTTTTGATGTTGAAAAATACACAGAGATGTTTTGATGTTAAAACTACACAGAGCATATAATGCATAATGGGTATAGTATAGACCTATAGTACATTTTACCTGTAGAAAAGTGTCACTACTTGTAATTTTGAAAGATTTGATTTTTGAAACAGATTTCACTAACTCTGAAGTAAAATAATATGTGTCATTTCTGTGTGTAAATGAATGTGTGTGATTAAAGTTATTAAAGGACAATTTATTTAATTCTTCAACATAAGCAAAGCCACTCTTCATAGGCACACATCAGTATGCAGACAGGTTTTGTGAATGAGATCTATTGTGTATCATGCCCCAACATTCTTGATGTTTTTAATTTAATTTCCATGTCTTTCATTTCTCTTATTTCATTATTTCCCTTTTCTAACAAATTGAACATAATGGAGAAATGTCATTTTCTGCATAGCATCACAATCTCTGTATAACATCATCTCTGTGCCTGAGCAGAAATCTCAATGCGGGATAATGAGATAAATATGCCTAATTGAGGCCAAGTGAACTTTCTTTATCAGCACTACAGTCAACAAATGTAAAGTAAATGAGATAATTAGAATGGAGCTGTCTTCCCCAGTGAATTTTGAGTGGTGTGTCATGCTGGGCGAGAGATCAGCCTAACACGCACCATTCTATTAAAGCACATTATCAGGTCATTCATTTTTGATTAAAATCTCTGAAAGCCTAAATAAATTTCGGTAGAATGATGTTACTCAGGCCTACTATTCGGTACGGTATGAAGTCAGATGGCATATCCTATCCACCTAATGAATATATCCATTCATATTTAGCACTATCCTCTGACACCCTGAGTGCTAAACACCATATAAGCCAGAAATGTACTAGAGCTATACAGGTGGTTACTGTAGAATTTCACAGCTGTTTTGAAAGTAATATCATGCTTCTTCTTTAAACATTACTTTCTCATCACCCTTAAAAGTCATGATGTTGGTTGTGGAGGGAGCGGTAGTAGACAAAACAAGTATAGGCTATAAGCCTATACATTATGAGAAATCCAGCACAAAAGCCAAAAAATCTTGATATCTCTTCTGCAGAGCCACTACAGGCCTCTTTCCATGAAAGATGAAAATTGCATTCTTCGTTATTCTTCGGCAATTTCCTAAAGGGCATTCTCCCTGGTCATTGGCATGGCCTGCTGCACTGATGAGCCTGGACTGCTTAACACCCAAGGGAGGCCTTGTCCTAATTACTCCATTGTGCCTGACAGAATCCCCTTAATTACAAACTTCATTAGCTCATTGGTCCTTGTTTTTCTTTTGAAAAGGGTGGCTGGGCTGGGGGATGGTGTTCCATTGAGAGGATAAAAAAGTAGTTGATATTTTAGCACCTTTTTCTCTGTATGCAATCTTATTCCTCGTTTTCGCTCCCTTCTCTACAGGAAAATGTTAAGACCTCAGTCTGCAATCTAATTAGGCTCACGGTGTGAATCAGACACTTTTTAACAAGCCTCTGGAGCCCTGTAAAAGGACAGCGAGTTGCGAGGTTGGAGAGCAAGAGCGTATCAAACACTCACACACTCACTCACACATGAGCATAAACACACTAGCTTTCATGTGAGAAATGACCTGCTTTGCTTGGTATTTGCCTTCAAATATAACAACTTGAACACCAATATAACAACCATTTTCAGTCTGCTGCCTAAGATGAAACCAATGCACACACCATTTATCAGTTTGCTGTAAAAATGAAGATCTGGAATGCTGTCATCACTGACCATTATTTGAGGGAGTATCGACACTCAAATGTAGGAATTGCTCCTCACTCTCATGGAGAAATATTTACGTTGATTGCAATGTTGAATAGGCCTATTCTGTAAGTTACACAGATAACTTCCATTGAAGCTTCAACAAACATTCAGAAGCAGTGGAACATAACATACAATAGAGCACAAATTTAAATTCATGAAATTACATGTACACTTCTCTTGTGCAGTTAAAACTACTGGAGTGATAATTATCTTTGGAGAGAAGATTGATGAGAAATTAAATCTTTTTGAGGCAATTTCAGTCCATACTACATGGGGTTGGGGTGGTAATAGCATACTTTCTTTATATGTACAAGTCGAATGGTTCAGTTCTGACAAAAATATATTGTTTACCTTGGTTTGGTTTATTGTTTTCTTGGTGGTTTTCTTCTAGTTTGTTTCACCTACTTACATGTAATTTTAATTTGGTTTCCTTAGCAGTTTTTTAGTGAGCAATTTTTGAAACCATGGCAAAATCTTCACAAATAACTAATTCATATTTTTTACATTTAACACCAGACATAAAGGTAGAATTCTGGTAAAAAGGTTCTTGATATTTGGACTCAACTGCCAAATATATCACACCCTTTGTTCCTGAAGGCTGGAATTGTTTATGGCTTGGTCTGAGCGTTTGTTCACCATTAGGAACACCAGATTTTTTGAGAGTAGGCTATACACTAAATGGACAGCTAAACATGAAGAGGAATTCAGGCATGAGGACTTTGACTATATGTGTATTGGATTTAAATAACTGACTGTGCCTTTATATGCATTTTGTGTGTGTGTTCATATATTTAATTTGACAGCTTCATCATCATCTAGATATAATATGATAATATTCTTGTAACAGACAAAACAATAAATAAAGTGATGCTAAACAAAATACAAATAAATAAGTTCTAAAAGTTCTGTGTATAGGAACACATTTCCTAAGTGATTCCAGGGTCTGTAGAGCTTTCCTGTGATTAGGGAGAGCGCAGTGCAGGTGAAGAGGAAGCCTCTGTCATTGGCCATAATGAACTTGCTGTTTGGGACTGAGTATGGTTGACTATTATTCTGTCAGTGCTTACAATGGATATTTGGTAAGAGCCACTTTCAAGCAAGTGATTGCTTGTTTGCATGTACTACAATGCCAGGTGTAGAATGATGATTTTAATCCTTAAGGGACAAGAGACCCAGTGCAAACAAGGAAAAGGAGTAGCCTACTTCTCTGGTACCAAAAGTTGCAGACCACATAGGCTAGATTCATGCATTTTCACCAACGGGATGTACATAATGGCCCCATAATGGACTACCCCCAAGACCCCAAGTGATTCTGAGTTTGCTTTCATCATGTTGTTCTCCTGACCTTTCCTTGACTTGAAATATCATACGTGATGTAAAGAAAATAGACTATATGTCAAAGTATCATACAGCATGTAGTGTCCAGCTAGCATATCCAAAAAAACGGCATTATATTTAGAAGGAGGCCTAACATATTAGGCCTACCTTTAGTAGTAGTCCACCATATAATTTAGACCAACTGTTAGAAATGTATTTGCTCATATTGCGTCATGCAGCAGTTGAACTGTCCAAAGTGTCGTTTAGAAGGACTGTCGTTTAGAAAACCAGTGAAAATGGATCGGTATACAGTATATCCTGATAATTAGGTTTGTATTTTGCATTTTCCTCATATAGGCTAATAGAGCGTGGTGCTCCTCGCACAGTAGCCTATTCAAACTGTGTTAATAAATGGAAAGTAGCCTAATAGCCTATAGCCTATAAATGATGTTAGATTGATTAATGGCCTTGGCTGTTTGTGCCACTGCAAACAAAATAGGGTAGCCTATTAATGGAATATAAAATTGCCTGTATACATTAAAGCTACAAGTAACACTGTACATTTCTAGCTTAGACTAGGCCTACTAATGAGTGTAGCCTTGGCTAAGCTGAAGCGCATGTGTCCTATCTTAATAAGGCCTTGCTCTTAGTTTGAAAATATTAGATGAATTTAACATATCTTTTTCATTATGTAGGCTAAAATATATTTAGCCTTTTTGTTTGTTGTTTGTTTTTGTTGATGATGATGGCAAGACCAGTAGCCAATGACTTGAGAAAAAAGCAAGAACGTCATAAAATTAGTAGCCTATAGCCTATTACTCTAATTGATAGCGTAGGCTATCTGTTGATAAAATGGACATGAAACAGGCCTAGTGATGTGTGCAATCAATATTGTGTGACAAGACAACCGACCAAACTAGTTAATTAGGTAGGACTTTAATGCCGCGTAACACACGACAACAAGAGGGATTGGGATTGAATATTCCTACCTTGACAATGCCGGTGCAAAAAATTGACTTGGCTGCAGCTTTTGGTCATTCTTGAGCTTTCTTGATTTACAGTTATCCAGGAGTGTCTATTACTTCCTCGGTCCAGGCATCACGCAAGGTCACTTTTTCCAATAAAACAATGATAATAGGCAGACAAATTAGCCTACAAATTCAAAAACCACCACTTTTAATATCAATCATTCGTCTAGAGAGGTTTAATTGCAGTTATTTCCCACAGTCTCAAACGAGTTACATACTGAGTTATATACTGGGACGTTGCCCAGTGTAAATAATAAATAGAGGAACATTCTGTTAAAAGACGTGAGTTCTTATTTTGCGAATATGAAATCTACATGATTTAATATTAAGGTAGCCTATTAGATACTCAATATTAAGGCGAAAGGTGCGAAAAAGCAACCATGCCAAAGCCTAAACATGTTGGTCTATTAGGCTAATCGCAGAGATCTTCGGCATAGGCCGACGCCATAGACATGAATCAGGATGCCTACAAGATTAAGTAGTCTAACAACAGGCTACAGTATTATTTTGACGTTTTCCCTCATAATTCAGTCGCCATTATTTCAATTAGACTAAAGCTTAAACAAGTCAAGTTGCCCAGACAGCAGGCTATTAAGCCTGTGTGGGTGGGTGTTACGGTACTGTGGTTGTGGCTAAACATAGGCTATACCATAGAGCCTATATTTCAACATAAAACGACTCCTTGTGCCGACAGAATCATACAGATGATCTCGTTATATTTTCATATTTTGTGGTGTCGTAAGCAACAATCGACACAAGGAAATGCATCCGTTTGGTTGAGACAATGGAATGTTTAATTCATCATTGTAAGCCATTTAGTGGTTCATTATATGATAATTGCTCATTAGTCCTGTGTATTTATCGCTTTTCCTTATGTCAAAAGCACGGGAGCTGTGTAAAGCTCATTCTCTCGTTTCCAAGATCAGTTTCAGAAGTAATTTGTGTAATAGGATAGATCAAGTTTGTTGTGACGTCAGATTGGCCAGCGCTCAAGTCAACTAGCTTAGTTGGTAAAGACAACAGTAAACACCTGGTATTGGAAGTAGCCTACTGTAGGCTTCTATGCAGAAATGAAATGCCGCTATACATTTTCATGGAGAGTATTCTAGTAGGCTGTAAAATGACCTACATATTTGGGCATTACAAAGGCACAGGGCTGAACCCCAGCTGTTAAAGTTTCGACCCCGGTTAAGCAATGAACAATTAGCCTAGGTTTCATAGGCTATTGTTGATTTTATAATTATGCCCATGGAGTAATTTCTTAAGAAAACAGACCATGCCCAAAATCAGGGGTCGGGGGAGTAGTCTACGAGCAGGTTCATTCGAGCAGGTGTGAGTCTACAGTCCCTGTAGTGATAATGCGTCACGATGTCCATCTCATGGTTAGTCCGCATTCTGTGAAACCTCACATTAATGGAATCGTGGGGCGTAATTAAAGCGCGTAATTGCAGATTAGGGGGTTCGGGTCAATTGGGTTATTTGATACGATGACATTTTAAATTAAAGGTACGCCTATCTTAGCATAATAATTCAACACAGTAAAAGAGGACTAGATGTTAAGCACATTTTAGGCAAGGCCTAAATATAGCCTATGCTAAAATCTAAGGTTTCAATGGGTTTTAGAAACCGATTTAAGGATTAGCCTATCCGATTTTCAAGATAGTGATTGATCACTTTCTCACTCCTTCAGTGTCGTATAGTAAAATGTTTGTATTACACGTAGGCCTTGAACAAGTTATCACAGCATGGGGTCACTTGAGCAGGTCAAAAGTTCTTCAGTAGGTCACTCAATTTTCAAAGCGCAGCATGCTTGTCTAAAAAAATAAATCGATTGATATATGGGGTCGAACTCACCAGAGCACCACTCACCGCCACGACCTTGAACGAAGGAAACAGTTTCAGCACTTGACGACAGGGAACTCACAGCATGGGTCGACACACCGTCGCAATGAGCCTCTCAGGAGAGATTGAATGCTCGCCAGAGTCGGTAGCTCCTATACATAAGTTTCGTTCATCTTATCAGTAAAAATAGATGTCTCCTCATCCACCAGTAGGCTAAATAGCCTAGGCTATGTTAATTATTTGGCAAGGCTATAGGCCTATGTCAATAGTAGGCTAGGTTACTAAACAGAAAAGAACGTGTAAGACCTGTGATTTGAAAATCAACCTGAAACATGTCTATAAATTCCCACAGGCTGTGTAGCCTAGTGTGTTCTTTTAACAATACAAAATGGGAAAATGATAACTTGACAACAGCATATTTCTGATAGCGAATTATGTCAAAATGAAGCGGTCAGACAAGACTGTTCTAGGGCTATCCTTTTCAATGTTGTCATGAATAGAATTGTAGGTTCAAGTGAAACAAATATTTTTATTTCGGGTAATTCAATCACATTATCTGTCATTAAAAGAAAATACATGTGCTAAAATTTGAAGTGTTAAATTAATGAAAGGGGATTGCGCTAATGAAGGGGCAGGCATATTTCGAGCCACGACCGAGGGAGAAAGTGCGCCAAATTTGTTTGCAGCGGATCAAGGCTCACCGCCTTCACTGCACTTTCTTTATCTAAATTCCAACTTGAAAAGATATAATTATCTAGTTTGAACAGGACTGCTATCAAATCCTTCTTTAGGCTGGATAGGGAAAAGCTCGAGTGGATTGCGGGCTCTGAGCCGCTCGGTGTTGCCCGAGATAGGAGTAATGAAGTTGTGGAGTCCGGAGATACAAAGGGCATTAACCTCATTAGCATGAAACCTTTTCTTCTAACTATTGTGGGACCCTTTCAGCCTTCTAATCCCCCCTTTTCAAAGCTGGGTTTGTAATAAAGCTTTTAGGGGGTTTTCAAAGCTAATGGTATTCTCTAAGGATTTTTTTCATTGCTGTTAGTCTTGACCGTTTAAAAATTCCCTATCCGAGTGGGTCTACAGACCTATGCATAGAAAGCACCATGAAGCTTACAGAGAGTATAGAAAATTACACACGTTTCACCTTAAATGTCTGAGTTATGTTTTAATGAATAGCTAAGTCACAGCCCTAAGCTATCAAATCATATGTTTGTCTCCTTCACATGTCTAGGCCGGTTTAGTGCTTGGTCGGGAGGTTTTTCTTTAGTTTTTGCAGTGGGCTAGCCGATTCTAATTTCAATTTATGAGAAATTTTACTATTAAAATGTGCCCTTTTCAATGGGCCATGACAATTTTCGGCACAGAATTTAAGACAATATTCGCACACGCTAATTCCCTTATGTGGGCACGCACGCCCGCATATACACACGCGCGTGCGCGCGTACTATCAGTGAATACACATCCGAACCGTAGCTGCTGGAGACAAGGCTTTAGACAAAGCTCCTATTTTGCGGCACATTGCAACCTTCCCTTATCACGTTGTGAACGGTAGTCAGATTGTGCAAAATTATGTCCAACCAGACCCCTTTGGATCCACGGATTATGAGATTAAAGTGGACCACTGGGCAATGCATCCCCTTTCCCCTCATATTACTCACTCGTATGATAATTGCCTAAACTGATTTGCACTCTCACAAAAGCTCATTGGTCTCTTTGTAGCACGAACAGGCCAGACGCAGCTCTTCTATCAATTGACAAACTGATTAATGCAGACTGAGAGGCAAATACAGATTCGGGAAAATAGCGACTTCCTGTCGGAAAAATTCCCGATATAGGCTATTTTAAAACAAGATTCTTCAACCTACATCAACACTTCCTCACAATAAACAAAACATCAAATGTATGCCTACTGTCCACTCATGTCATAAAAATGATTTCAAATGCACGGTAAGGAGCCTATTTCCCAAAGCAAGGGACAACATCTTTAAAGAAACAACCTCAGCCAACCCATTCAATTTTAATACACCGTGCTCTTTATGCAATGTTCGGCCAGAACTATCCACAAAACTAAAATTCAGAAGTAAAAGAGGCATCCGAAATTAGCGTTTTATCGCATTTCTCTTAGGGTCTGGGAATCATACTGATAAAACTTTATTGACAAAATATTGACAATTACATACTTCTTGGAAGTATAGTCTTTGATAAAATTGTAGCAAATATAACACAAACACAAATTATTTACATTCTGCTAAAATAAGATTCAACAGAAACATTATTCTTAGTGTCTTTATACACGGATTATGCTCAGTGCTTTAGTTTTACTGCCCAGGCGTTCTTATTTCAGCTCTTATGTGGCAATTTTTGCTACCATTACGCTCGGAGATTCTGCACACATTCAATCAATCTTTCGGTTAAAGGAATGTCCTGGATTGGTTAATTGTAGGCTAGGTAACTTTATCTGTGAGATAGTAAACCTTAAATTTAGTTCATCCGTTACATCTTGACAACACTAATGCAGCACTGCTACTTCGTCTCACAATCACTTTAACACGAGGATCAAAATTCAAGACGTCACATTTAAAATAAGGAAGAAACAACATCTTTGAAATGAAAATTTGTAAAAGCAAAGATCTGTTTATGGAAAGAAAGTGTCAAGTTAAATTATCTACCAAAATACTTTCGTCTACCATGCAATTCAAGTTTTACAAAAAAGTATTTTGGTATTTTGGTGTTGGAACTTAGTCTTTGTGTGCATACAGGCCATGAACATTCCTATTGCAAATGTTTACGGCCAACTGGAGCTATGTTTTGTGTTGTGGAATAGTGGTCATTGATGCTGGGGAGGGAGAATGCGATAGCCTAGGCTACCTCTCGAACACCTTGCCCTTGCAAAGTAGAATAGGCTATTAACAGTTTCGTAGCAATGACAGTCACCAATTACATCTCAAACACTCAAGCTGCCAATCTCCGAAAAGCGAAAGGTGAACATTGCCTTTACCCTCTTTCAGTTTCTTTCTCACAGAATCCTTATCCGTGTCATCCTTTACGCCACGCTGCTGTCCCGGATTCAAATATTTAAAGTCTCTCAATCGTCTGATGTGACATCAATTTCCTCCGGGCTCCCTTGTTTAGTTGCCAGTCTCCATCGGTTAATATGATGCGTTCCCTTCTTTTTCTGCTGTGAATCCGAACCCTCCTCCTCCAGTTTCTGTCGTTTGAATTTAGTTCTTCTATTCTGGAACCAAACTTTCACCTATAATATATATATATATATATGTATACACTATTAAATAGATATAACAAACATAAAAGAAAACTTGCAACAATCAGTTAGTTTTGAGACACGCAATTGTAACAGTTTTGAAATAATAACTAATATAATAATTTGCAAGCATAGAAATATATAATTAGCGGATGCTTATCCGTTATGAGAGATTGTAGCCCATTAAATTGACTTATAGGCCTAGGCAATGTGAAGGCAATCACTCATGTCTTGCACATCAGCGTACTAATGCTATCCACAGGCATTAACGATAGGCTAAAATAAAACACAAACGACCTTCAAGCAAACCATTTAAAAGAACCAACAATATAGAATAGGATAATAAATATGCCCTATCGCTTTCCTACACATTTCTCTTTCGGTATCCGATCATTCGCTGCATTTAGGTTAAACTCAAATCAGTAGCCTAGTACATGCTATCTTGCAGAATGACTGAAGGATTTAATAGGTCTACGTTTGCGGTGTGTCAGTTGGTTTTCACGGTAAGCTATGCCTAATGACCTCTTGAAACAAAACCTTTATGATCAAGTCAACATTGACCCGACGCAATTTCACAAAACTCCGACAATTATAAGTGTTAGCGAGAAACGCGCTTCATACTGCCGAGAGATGTGAGCTATTCAACAAGTAAATGCCTAAGGGTTTTGTGTTTAAATAATCTCTATAGGCCTACCTCAGCCGGCTATTGAGATCACCGACGTAGAGGACCTTGAACTTGGATTTGATCCAATCCCATTTAAGAAGAGCCTTATTCACCGTTGTGTTTCAAATTGGCCTAGGCATAATAATGTAAAACACGGCCTAAATGGTATATTTCAGGACATATATTGCTGATGGTTGCTCGCATAGCCTAGGCTATAACCCAGGACTCATTGGTGACATGGGTGTCACAACCTTATTCAGTGCCCTGGACATTTCTTGGAAGGGTTTCCCCCATAGTTTCCATTTAAGAATAGGCCTATGGGAGAATTTCAGTAAATTAGACTGAAAGCCGAAATCATTAAACCTTTTTCTATAGGCCAAGGCGATTTATGTTATTATTTTTCTTAGCCTATGTAGGCTAGGCCTAAACGTTAGCCTAAATAGTCTAAAATATTACAGCCTGTTGACCCAGATGAAGTAGAAAATTTAATTTATTTTTATAGGCCCATTCGTTTGTAATCAAAATGCTACAGCCTAAATCGAAGGACCACATGCATTACACGTTGGCTGTGTCGATCTTGCAGCCAATGCCAAGATCATGCTCTCCCCTTCGTGGTAGGCCTACTGATCTGTAGCCTAACAAAATGTCTAGCCTAAGTTTGTAAAAATAAAACAAGACACTGTCTTACCTGAGTTTCTGTGAGGCTAAGGCTGTGCGCAAGCTGTTTTCGTTCAGCACCGACCACGTAATGGTTTTTTTCAAAGGCGTGTTCGAGTCGCAAGAGCTGTGATGGAGAGAACGCTGTGCGAATTCTTTTGGGTTTTCTGGCCAATGCGTTGTGCAAGAGAAAGCTTTCCGGACTCGTTTCATTGCCTGCAAATAAAGACGGGGTTCAGTATATGATCAGTCGTGGCATTCTCAAAATTTAACGTGCGTTCACAAGAGAAAGGACACTATCGGAGCAACTTTAAGTAGCCTAATCAAGTAGGCTAACTGCAATGAGCAATGGTCTATAACCTAAGTTGTCAACAGTTCATCGTGGGCCTAAAGACACAATAGCCTATGTTATAAGCTATAGGAATAGCTTCAAATATTTTAGCCTATAGCTGATAGTCAAGCGAAAAGAACCACGATAAACACGTGATTAAAAAAAGGTCTGCAATTGCAACACATTATTTCATTTGTCAGCCTATTAATGTATAGCTAATAATTAATAACACAGTCTAGGCCCATAGACTAACCTATATACCTATAGGCAGAATTCAGCCTAGGCCATAGCCTTGACAGATTTTTAAAACGACCCTCGAAACTTTCTCATGTCGAGGCCTTTGTGATAGGTAGCCTATTTCAGGCTGTACAGCTAGGCCTACATTGGTTACAAGAACATAAGGATGTAGCCTAGGCTATATTGTACTATTCTGAATCCAGTAGCCTACTTTAACATTGACTGAACGCCTTGCAAAGTCAACTGCCGAGGTTTTAATGAATTATAAAAACAAATCCTTAAAATTATTATTATTATCAATTTAATTATTTTCATATTATTTAACTCTCCAGTTAAATGTAAAACGAAATTTCACGAAAAACACAAGATCAATTGGAGATAGGCTAGATTATCCTGCAATTACAATTTAATCTCAAATTAGCCTAATGTCAAACTCTCACAATTTATGTAGCCATATGATAGCCTAATATGCAGGCTATATGATCTTCGCCGAATTGTATTTATTGGACCTAGTGCACAGAATCCAGACAAATAGGTCATCAGCATTGTCACAATTATTTCTATGTCGATGTTGACCTAAAGCGTACGGAGTAGCCTAAGCCTAATAGTTGCATGCACATCGCTGAATATAAATTATGTTCAGCGTGTGACTGTAGGCATGGGCTAGGCTACATTAAATATTTACTGATATCTTATTTGAAATTCTATTTTAAAATATTTTAAAACAATCATGACAATCTCTTCGATCTTAACTATTTTACTATTAAAAACCAATAAGGCACTTACATTCTAGGCTATATTAGCCTAAAGTCCAAACAGAACAAATCGACAACTTAAAATCCTGTTAAAGTTATTTGTAGCATATGGCATAGAACTAACATTTTAAATTAGACATTAAAAACTAATGTTCCTGTCACCATGGCCTAAGGTTTGTGTAGAACATACCAAAAGGAAAACAAGCATTCATCAACCCTTTTTTAAGTCAATTATTTTTCAACAGCTAAAATTAGGCTTTATGAAAAGAAAATATGTGTCCATTGTGCGCAGACATTAATATAAATCGCAAACCTACCTTGGAATCTGTGACCCAAATATCTGTATCTATGTATCAACCACGGATAGAAAGTTGAGGGATCCCTTTGCTGGCTGGCAAAAAGAGGATGCGGGCCATGCGAAGATGAAAGCGGATGTGCTGCTAAAGCATGTGGAGGAGGAACGGGATGAACTGAGACAGCGGAGTTTGGAGGATGGGAAACCGCTTCAGTAAATACCAGGTCCGGATTCGAGTAGACGCCCCGGCCGCCGGAGTGAAAGCCGTTTAAAAAAGGGTTTATCTGACTCGAGTTTGCGTAACTGAGAGCCGCTGGTCGTATGGGCTCCTCGGATCTCGACGACGGCAAAGGATTATCCTTTGCCACCAATGATTCTATAGTAAAACACCTCTTCGGTGTGGGTTGAAACATAGTGAAACCAGTCAATATTCTCCAGTTTAGTGAAAGCCGTGCTGGGGTTCCCGCTCAGAAATACTCCACACACTAAAGTGAAGTTCTTACAACAATAAATAACTTTAAAATGGTGGACGCAGCCCTTTGAAACCCCTTGAAAAGAAGACAAAACCGCGACTTGTCAACTAAAAAAAGTAGTCGACGTCTCCAGACAATCCATGGATGCGATCGGTTCCCAGCCAGTTGTGTTAGAGATTTGTTAGTTCATGAGCCTAATTAGCGCCAGAGTCATATAAACAGCTTCCTCTGAAGCCTGTAATGGCTTGGTGATTGGTCGTTGCAACTCGCCTTAAGCTTGAGGGTAGAGTCTTTAAGTGCGTCAACAGAAACGAGCAGAGAGGCGGATTCAAGCTCAACGGAACGGATTCGTCCAGGACTGGAGCTGCGGGGGCATTTACATTAGCACATCGAGGAGCTCAAGGTACCATGAAGGCTATTTATGTCCGACGACAGACCCTCAAGACAAATTCTATTATGGGATTTGGCTAAAGCATTTGTTTAAATGTTGCAGATCACATCATAATTTAAATGATTAGATTGTTTGTCAATTTTTTTGTTTTAGGCTATTGTTGCTTGCTCTAAATGTTCTAGGCTACTGTGAGAGAATTATATTTGGATTATGAAAAGTATAGCCTAAGTATCGCAATATAAGTATTTGTATCGTATTAAAACTCATGTGAATGGCACAAAAGTATCCATCTTCTGTCTTTCTTCGGTATTTTGCGTCGCGCGTTATTTCTCTTGCTTTCTCATTTTGAGACCATTTAATCTGCGATTAGTAGTAGTCTAGGTAGGCCTATAGTTTTCATTTTCTCTTTCTGGAGACACCAAATGATCAATATTTTCTGATGTTTGTCTTATGAAGAAGAATAGGGTTATTTTTCCCCACAAATAGCTTACTCGTGGAATTGGGAAAACTTGGCACATACTGTAGCGCCAGTGAAATACAATGTGTTGTTGGTAACGTCAAAAATGTTACTTTTTTACATATTTGCTTCCATTAACAAGTAATTTTGAATAGGCCGTTATTAACAGGTACTAAATAATAATATTTTTGAAGGAGTGGTTATGCATTTGCAATAATAATTTGCAAGATAATGGATATGCGGACCATCAGAAATAGCCATGTGCACAGTTTTCGCAGTGATGTAATTTCCCTCCCTCATAATGAACAGGCAATGAAAATGTAACATGTGCAAAAAGCAGTCTACATTGTCACGGACACTTAAAGAATTTCAGAATCAGTCTAAATGTAAAATCCTTAGGCTAGCCTACTGCATGCGCCGTGGAGCAGCTCCAACGAGGGAAACGTGCGAGCCCGTAGCCTATGGGAGAAAAAAGGTCTGAGATGAACCATACTTACCATAATCATAATAGCGATCAATTAAATATACGATTTTGTCAATTCCTCTTCAATACGTATATATGATATAGGGTAATTATTTTGCTTAGGTCTACTTGTTCTTTGCTCTCACTTATTGAAACCACAACTTACTTACGTCTTAGCAAAAACAGTCTAGACATAGGCACATGACTACTAGGTTACTAGAATACTAGGCCTAGGAACAACAATAACAATAATCACAATAGGCCTAATAATAATAATAATAATGATAATAATAATAACACTGATTAATATCATTATTATTAATAATAGGCCTAATGATAGTAATAATAATATGGTTATGGGATTTGGCAGACGCTTTTGTCCAACTGTAGGCCTATTATATTGTATTGCGACTCAATACAATAGTTAAATTAACAGTGAACAGTTTTAAAAAGTTGGTAATACTACATTAAGAGTAATAATAATAAACAATAATGTCAATGCAATAGCCTATAATGACCAATAATATAAAGCCATATATATAAGCCACAAAATCCAGTAACCTACCTAGGCTATTTGACCTGGTGGCCTAATACTTACGACCAAAGCAGAGGCTATTTATAAGCCTACAATAACCTACAGTCTAATATAATTATTCATAGGCTGATGATACAAAATTATAGCTATGGCATATTTTAGCCAATGTTTATCGGTTGTTTTTTGCATGTTTACTATGAAACCTTTGCGTTATCCCTCGGTAGGCCGGGTTACTATTTACCTAACCTAGGCTATTATTAGCATTTAATGTAAGGTGGGCCATTGGGTTAACGTTAAGTTAGATGAAACAATCATTAGGCAATCGGCCACAGAGCCAGGACTTCAAGAACAGTGGTTCACAACATCAAAACAGCTTGGAACAAGCTCTTCGGTTAAATATCCTACATTTCCTTAAACACAAAGCCACAGAACCTTTAGTGGGCCTCATAGATTATCCCATAACATATTTTATCTGCCGACAAAACACTGAATTTTAGGCTGCTAGGCTAATAACCCTATTGACAAAATGAATGCACAAATCTGTGATCTGCAATCAACAAGGACGCATGAATCTCCTTGATTCAGAGAGCGCACCAAGAACAGGAACAACTGGCACATCAATCTCGGACAATCCCTGAGAAGAGGTTACAATTTGTAATTTGTTCATGGAACTTAGTTTCCCTAGAAGTAGCCTATATTATAGTTCTTGCGCATAGGTCTATTCACATTATGCAAGTCTATAGTCTAAAATTTAAAAACCCTAATTAACAGCCTATCATGATGCGTAGTTTGGCCTAGTCCAGCTGCACTGTTGCGAGATCGTTGGGTGATAGGGTAGCATGTGCAGCGCCGTCTTGTCAAGGTCATTGTTTCTGTAGTCGATACCAGTGCGTCACCTGCTGGCAAAAGTACAAATCACAGATGATCCATGTTGATATGAGCACAAGCCTACACAGAAGTTTCGCCCGTTCTTCGCAGAATATAGGCTACTCAAGCTTAAATATACATTTTAATTGGATTTCCCACTCTCTCATCGCTTTCACTAAGGGAGTCTAGGCTAGTTTTAAAACAACTTGGCAATCTTCATTCGTTTGGAAATAAAATCTTTTGACTAGGCTTACATCAAAAGAATAAATTGGGGAGTAGGACTAGGCCTGTATCTCACCGCTCCAGTGCTTTTGTGACCTAGGCCTATTTTGCAATTTTTGAATCCTTTTTAGAAGATAGATCTGTTATATTCATTTTAACTCCCTCTATACACAATCTTCCACCGCCAGTTTAAATAGGCCTACTCAAACTAAAAATTCACAATTAATTTGATCACCATTCAAACAAATAGCCTGCCAGAGCTAATTCATGACAATTTATTGTGCGATATGGCTCCTCAAAAAAGATTCCCACATGGCATTTTCACCCAAAGTTGTTAAATAAACCTATTTCATTATGCCAATGATTTCTGAAAATTGTTTTAGGCTACAGACTGATCACGCTCTGCTGCATAGTTAACAGGCCTACCAACAAGGCATCAAAAGTACTTAAATAAAAAAATACATAAATCAAAATCAGGCCACTATTCAGGCCCCTATATCTCCGAACCTTCACGTAAAAGATCTATAGTAGGCTAGACCTAATACTGTAAGATTTCAATAGGCCTAGTAGTTCTATAGTAGCCTAGTGCACAATTCCTATAGTATAAAACTATCATATTTTGTTCCATACAATAAAATTCCTAGTTCTTTTTTCATCCAAGTGCTTCCATTTCTCTCTTCCTCTGATAATACTAGCCTGACTGTTAATCTTGAGAATGAACATGCCTAGGTTACCTTAGGATGCAAATAGTAGACATGTCTTTTCTGTCCTCCCAAACAAGCTTCCATATCTCATGAACAGTCATGTTCATTGTATGTTCAGGCATGGATCCTATGAAAAATAACTATAATAGCTTAACCTAATACTTTAAGTTTTCTATGGGCCTAATGTATAATGCTTTTATTAGCCTATACCCTTACCCTCCATAACGTTCCTAGGTTTACAGTCTTCTAGAAGGCCTAGCCTATTGTATGGTAGGCCTAGACTAACTGTACCAAAATGCTATAAGATTCATAATCTATGCTATAGTATTCCTAACATTATGTCCTAAAATATTTTAACATTCCTGTTCTTTTTCGTAATGGGGCTTAGTCAGTAGAAATTGTGTGTGTTCTACACAACGCATAGGCTGCAAAGTCACTGGGCCTGGACACTAGGTTTTTATTATAAGGACACAGGCTAGTCTATTATGCGAAACAGCCTATACCTCAATGGGCTGATGATGTAGCCTACGCCAGAGCCAATATTCCTCTGTTCGACTACGGAATTATACCCGATTGGCTAATCTGGTACAAATAAATGGACGATAGCCTATATAGCATTCGTGTAGGGCGAAGTTAATAAATTTGCTGTGCAGACCACTTGCTATCCATTCGATTTGTGTGTAGTCACGAAGAAGTTTGTCTAAAACTAAGATGCAAGTGCGCTCAGTTAACATTCTTTCGCGATACAAGTCCATGCTGCGCTGTTGTCCCATGCTTGGGGTTAAACTGGTCACTAGCCTATAAGGCTATGCGAGGGTCGGTAATGAACAAGTTATTTGCGAGTATAGCGTGCGGGCAAACGAGTGCAAATCCCTTATTACAATGTTTGATTTTTTTTGAGTAATTTGATGTAGGCTAGGCCTAGCTCATTCATATGCAATGTTTTGGACAGCTAGGCCTAATAGCCTACTGCAGAGAAAAAGGATTGTCCTACTTAATGCAGTATTAGAAGAGTATTAACTGATTATTTTATGTTATTGGCGTGAACGACGCGTTTCGTTGTTGCTTCGTCAGGTTCACTAAAATGTATCTTCTGAGATATGGGCAGGCTTTATAAAGGTTATAACCTCAAGGCGGCAAGTTGAAAGACGTGCGCCTCGCGTCCCCTCAATAAACTGGCAAATTGGGCACAATAGCCTACCGAATACCAGGTAGGCCTAATGGCCGACACTTTCACTTATGCAATTTGTCATTGCAGAATATCAGTAAAGAACGTGAATGGGCTTGGGCTCGTAGCCTAAGTAGGTTATTTTGTTATGCGATGTTATTTGCAAGATAAATGCAGATGCAGATGCAAGATAAATTCAAACTGATGTTGGTAATGTGTAACCTATGGTTTTACGCATAGGCCTTTACAAATCCATGGCAAAGGCGTAGGCTAATCCAGTTGGGAGTCAAGGCAAGACGTTTCTTAGACATTGATTTCTATTAAGCCATTTCGTACAAAGTGTTTTATGGTAAAACTTCAAGTTGGTCTACTGTCCAGCCACAATGCTGAATGAGTAATGGACTAGGGAAGAATATTTGAACACAATAGCTCATTACGCCATCTACCCATTTTCTGGCAGTCGGCTAAAGATGTAGCCAACCCTCCCCATGAAAGGCATCCCATTTTTCCAATCTATAGTTGACATCTACTAGAAATATGGCCGTTAAGTTAATTTTTGGTAACAATCGGATTGTATGAACATTTTGCAAATAACACATTTCTCAGTTTCCCAAAGTCCCAAAGGAGTTTACCTGCATGCACACTAGTCTTTCTAATGACCTACATTTGGCCTGCACGGACTTGCAAACCTTGTCTTTCAAACATTGAACTTCTAACTAACCAAAATATTTTCACACAATACTTTCAAGTAGCCTAGTCTTGAAAATTTCCATATTCCCCAAACATTCTGGTTTCTCATATTTCCATAGCTAGACATACAAATTAAGACATAAGAAAGCCCTATTATTATAGGGTCCTAGCTCCTCATAGTAAACAGACAGAAACGAGAGGGCAGACTTCAATGAGTTTATTTTTCCCCCCTTTAAAATGCAACAAGATATGCAATTGCAAGGGCAGCGAGCTAGAAATGAGATGTAATATCTAAAGGAAAGATCTTGAAACAATATTTCTGTAGTCAATCAAGAACAACTTGGATCTGGGTTATTATTTCAATTTCAAAATGCATTACTCCCAAATTAAATGCATCACAAACGGTATATTGAACGAGAGCAATTTAACACTTTAAACATGCACAAGATAGGAATGATTTAAATTCAACACTAAGCTGCATAAAAACCTTTCTGGAAAAGAAGCTACTACATTAAGTTTCCATGCAGAGTTAAGCAAATCTATACTGTTAATTTGTAAATGAGTGCCACAGCAACAGCAGTGAAAAATTAAAGATTGAGGAAAACTCCTGACACTGAAGCCACACTAAGGATGGTAAGCAACAGTGGTGGTGTTGGCCTAACGACGAACTGTGGTCCATCCATCATCATCTATCTCATTCTTAGAACGACGCTGGTTGTCTTTCTCCTTGTCTGATCGCCAAGTGCTCTTTTCCACATCACGATCACGCTCTCGTGGTCTGGCTGGAGCCTCACGTTCCTCACGTTTGTCATCCCCACCTCTTCTCCAGGAGCCACCTATATGTAAAAGTAAATTGTATGAAAATCTATAGCACTGTCTGGGTACAACAATTCTAATTTCGAAATTAAAAGACTGTTTCATCTAAATATTGCTTCAGACACCCATACAATTCTGCAGTAATGCACCATATTCCTGAGAAGTCAAAAACGGAAGACTGATAAATATTTGAAATGCCCCCCAAAAAAACATACAGATAACAAATCTCCCCTGATCTATATAATTAGATCTAAAAGAATTATCAAATGATACAATCCACCATCTATCTATTAATGACAGGAACATCTGCCTGTCTGTGTGTCTCATATTTGCATATCTCTCGAGCAGTTTGTCCAAACTTGACAGGTGTCTTGCTAAGGGCACGAGTGAGTGCAGTGCCAAGTTTGACAGTGTTTGGATTAGAAATGCAAAATATATAGTTAAAAGAAGCACACACTGGCTTTTGTTGATCTAGCCACTGTGGCTACTCCCCATCTCACACAGTGCAGCACTGAATCAGAGCACATGAGTAGAAAGTCATACAAGTGACTGCTGTGTCGAGAAAGATGTTTGGATGTGAAAAACGAAAGATTAAAAGGGAAACTTGGCAGGATTTCCCCCTCTGCTGGAGAAATTGTGCATTATGCTATTTCAAACTGTGGAAAAAGGTAACGATAAAGCACATGGATTTGTTTACAAGCTAGCAAAACTGTTAGCATAAGTTCGGCAGACAATGTGGATGTTACAAGGTAAGAAACACGACATTTTCACCGGAACAGGTCATTTAACCATCCAAATGATTTCTAAACGGGTTTATTACGTTGAAATAGTTGCCAAGTTCCCCTTTAAAGCACATCACATCTCAACAATACAGAGACTGCCTCTAGCTGCAGTTTGCTTGCATACAATTATTTTGCAACATGCCTATCACATAAACATGCAGTGCCTATTTAAAAGCAACATAAAAAAATTATACATTCATAAACTGCTACAAACACGTTGAATACTTTGGACTAGTGCTGTCATGATACCAAAATCATTGTTTTGATACCGATACCAAGTCAAGAATTGCGATTTCGATACTCCCCCACCACCTCGTCAGTAATATTGAATATAGTTTGAATATTCACACCAGTGGCCATCCTAGATTCTGCTTGACACTCTCTCCACACACACACGGAAAATGATGGCTTAGGTCATAGGTTTCCAATTCATATTAAGTGTATATATTTTGTTAATAATTTATAGTATTTTATTATCTCCATAATTACTAGTAGCTAAAAATATTCAGTAATTTGAATACTTAACATTGATTTTTAAACTATTACACTTAGGCATATCATTAATGTGGTGTGTAGGGCTAACCAGAGACTTTGTGATGAGGAGACACAGCACTCAAAAAATCCTACATAGAAACGCGTAGGCTTAGTTTGTAACGCCAATATGGCAGTTGTCTACGCATATCACACCCTTTCCACGGCAAAACGTTGACTTGTGAATACATTGAGCCAATCATGTGCTGTGTTGTGAATACATTGAGCCAATAATATGGTGTGTTGTGAAGACATTGTGCCAATCATGTGTTGTGATCTCGCCGCTGGAGCAAGATTGCAGTAGATTGGTGTCGTGAAGCCTTGCGCACGCTCATTTCTGCCGAGATGGATGCCCGATGAGTGCCCTAAAAGCGTTGCCATATGGCCACCGAGTGGAGGTACTTGCCTAAAAGGACTTTGGGCTAACTGAGTGCACATTGGTGGTGTGTAAGTGTAATTGAGTGCCTGTCACTTTAAGAAATATGTGAGTGGTTAGCCTTCAGTCACACGGTTGTAGGCTAGTGCTTAATAGTTGCGCATAGTGCATAAGGATATGTGGATGCAATTCATTATGTTTTCTCTGTCATTAGATAAAATAAATGTTCAAAAAACGAAAAAGTCGAAGAAAATCTTTCTGGATCATAGAAGAGATAAGTGTCTTGCAATATTCATTAATGATTTTAGTGAGTACAACACGAATGACACATGACCTGAGCTAGCGGAACAGTTAGCAAGGAGCTCTAAGTTTGCCAAGGTTGCGTAGCCTATTTCTAAATTACATTAAACCCAATAGTAGGTCTAAATGCCCTAAATCCCATAGCCCAGATAGGTTAGCAACACAAACTTGAGAGATGCAAGTGAGCAAATCAACTTGATATTAGCCTATAATTGTGTGTTACCGTAGCATCACTTAAAACTAGCAGCCATGTCTCGCTGTTTATGGCACGACAGCTGCGCATACGTGTGTGGAGAAAAGACGCACAGCCACAGGCTAGGGGAGGAGGCACTAGAACGTACGCATGTTGCTTCAAAAGAATGGTCATTCTTAAAAGTATCGATACTAATAAAATTAGGTATTGTGACATTTTTCATTTCAGGGTATTGTGATACTTTTGTAGTATTAGTGCACCGTGCAACACCACTTTGGACCGTCTGTGGAATTGTCGCTTGTTTCAATGCGGGACAGTGCAGTTGAATTGTTTGTTTATTCAAACTGCTAAGTCCCGAATTTAAAGGACAATTCCAGCGCAAAATGAACCTAGGGGTTAATAACACGTGTACCGAGTTTGTCCGTTCTCTGGGATATGTTTTCATGCTAATCAAACGTGACCAGTTTTACCACAAACCGCTAATAAGCGTTTAACACTAGTCTTCGGGGCACACGCAAAGTGAAAAGAAATGGCTATTTCTATACCACTAACAAGGCTCAAAAATAGCACCACACTTCAACGGTAGCATAATGAGGGGCCCTACATGTAAACCGAAGCATTGAGAACTTTGTAAGTGTACAGACAGTTTATTAAAAAGATTGCTTAGAAACCATACCGTTCACATATACAGGCTGGCGCAATCTTGGGAAAACAGTCACCTGACAATTCAGCTCACGTTGCACAACGTTGGACTGAAGCAACGCAAGCTAATGGCCTCCTTATACCAAACAACTTTGACAAGATTTGGGAAAGATTCTTGAAAGATTGTAGTCTTTTAACTAATGCCCCCCCATTCAAGCTTTACTCAAAAGACTACAATCTGAAAAGGCGCTATGGTATTGATGGTAACTGTCAAGAAAGAGCACAGGCTTTCAAGCCCGCCACATGACTGACAACATTTTTCTCCTCAAAAGTTGTCAAGCACTTCAAAAGGTGCAAAAAACATCACCAAGGCCAGAACGAAGGCTTTAGATATCTGCTCAAAGTTCTTGAGCTAAGGTACAACATCCCCTCATGGCAACATTTCAGTCCTACATTCCGAACTTCTACACGAAAGTTTGTAATGAAGTTATTCAGGGTGTGATGAGTGCAGAGTAGCCATAACTTCCGAGGACAGACTTTGTTTTGTTGTCTTTTTTTTTTTTTAACAGTCAATAGGCTAATTGGCCATACTAGACCTGCACAGTAAGCATTAGACTTTTATTTTTTCTTATTACAATTTATCTGATTGCACATTATTTTACTCTTTTTACCTGCAGTAATTGTTCTATTTGCAGTGCATTGAGCACAACTGCTATAGTGTAACATATCCATTATGTGAATAGAATACTGTTTCTGTATTCTCAATAAAAGGCAAATTATTTATTAATTGATTCATTTGAAACTTAATAGTTATCATGTAAAAATATTGAGTATTGAATCGTATAGTGGGGAATTCTGAAGTATCGAAAATAATCAAATAATTGGCTTAAGAAATCGATATCATACCAAATAGTCATGAAGGCTCCGATTTACACCCCTAGTACCTTTACATCCCTCGAGTCTAGGATTGCCACTGGTGTGAATGATCACACAATATTCAATATTACTGATGGCGCCAAGGTGGTGGGGTGGGTGTGTTGGGTGAAAAATTGAAATTCTTTACTTTGTATCAAAACAATAATTTTGGTATTGTGACTACACTACGAACTGGCCTTTAGTTTTTTCACTCTTTAACTGAATTTATACTAAACTGTGGCTCACACCAGTTCAGCATTAGCAGCTAGCAAGCTTGGTTTTAGGCACTAATGCCATTGTCCGTGCCAGTATCCTGAAGATACATCTTGGGATGGCACGATACCACTTTTTCATGCAAGATACGATACAGATATGACAACATTGAGTATCAGCCGATACCAATCCGATACAGTCTTTCCCCTCTCAAAACAACTGTGCTATTAATACATTTGCCTGTGTACATGCTGGAAAGGCAGCAATGAGTTCAATCCAGCATTCCCATTGCATATTCCTGTGAATTTGGATTATTATTATTAGGGCTGTCAAACGATTCATTTTCACTTAATCGCTGAATTTCAATAGTTAAAGCTGCAGTTGGCAAGATTTATTTTAATATTCACTGACACCGACACTATGCTCCGACAGAACATCATAAATCAGCACTTCTACCTCCACCTAGAGCCTGTTATTTGTTTTGCAAAAATCCATAGCTCCTGGTTCTTCTGGTCCAATCAGAGCAGGGCTGTGTGAGATCTGATTGTCAATCACAGTCTGATGCGCACTGACGAGCACAAACTCGATGAGAGGGTGCTGGGTGGTAGTGGGGGAGGGGCATGAGAGTTGTAAACATTAAACATTTTGGTTAAGTCCCCTCAATCTGTCAGACTTGCCAATTGCATCTTTAATCAGAATTAATCACGTTTTATTATAGGATTAAAATTCTTTTGCAACGCCCATAGTTACAATGGAAAGCAATTGTAGCAGTGTATATTGATTGGGAAAACAAAAAGTGGATCTTTCATATATTCTAGATTCATTCGATATAAAGTGAAATATGTCGAGCTATTTTTGGTTGTAATCTTGATTACGGCTTATAGCTCATGAAAACCAAAAATGAGTATCTCAAAATATTAGAATAAGGAGGTTATAATCTAGAAATGTTGACCTTTTGAAAATAAATGAACTAATCTGACTAATCTTAAATAGTTAATTTATACACTCAATACGTGTTCTGTCTGCTTTTGCACAAATTACTACATAAATGTGACATGGTATGGAGGCAATCAGCCTATGGCACTGCTAAGGTGTTATGGAAGCCCAGGTTGCTTCAATAGCGACCTTAAAGGACAAGTTCGGTATTTTACACTTAAAGCCCTGTTTTCAGATAGTTTATGATTAAAATTTGGACACATGCTGCTGGTCTGAGAATTTTCGGTTTCTGTAGTAGCGCCCCCCCTCCTCCAGAACGCTGCATAGGTGCACTGGAACAATCCTTCCTAAAACGCATTAAACTTTCGTTTACAAAGACGTGAAACTCACCGAGTGGTCAGGGGTGTTCGCTGATATGCTCACACAAAAATCGCTGCAAAAGATGCTTTCCAACAGGTGTTTACCATGCGTTGTAAAACTGTGGAGCTATTTTTCCAAACGCCTCACACCCGTACATTCTTCCGTTGAGAGCTTGAATAATAGAAACTCCAGCCCAGTTGGTGGCGATAATGCACCTTACACCTTCTTGCAAATTACAAGCAAACCACTGGCATTTCATTGAATACACAAAAGAAGCAGAAGATCGCTGTTGAAGTATTTTGCAACAGACAGCTAAAAATGAGGCGATTTTGTGCAGTTCCGAATTGCGGGAAAATTCGTAGCAAAAAAGTTGTCACAGACTTCCTTTCAACGATCCAGAAAGGCTAAAGTTGTGGCTGGAATTTCTGGTGTTGGACGTGAGCACACCTGTTGAGAATCTGCAGAAAGCTGATCACCGTGTCTCTGCGGTCTGCATTTTACTGAACTTCGCTGGAGGTCGAAAGAAATCGCCCAAAAAGCTCTTTCGCCTGAGAAATACAGCGTTTCCCACATTACCTCCTGGGACAGAGTTGGAAGAACTTGGGGTAAGGTTGACATTTTGTAACGTAACGTTTGTAACAGGCGGAAAATGAACTTATTTGTTATGTCCATAACCTGTCATGTTCACATCATAAGCCTAATACTAACCCTAGCCTACATGATTAATTTGGCTACATGATTTCGTACTGTACGTTGGCTGTGGAACCTTCATGATTAAGACGTAATGATTCACGTAGGCCATCATTCACATCGTGCAAGTTTCAAGACATTTTAGCATTAGCCATGGTTGGACGTGACAATAATTTGGTAGCCATAGGTAGTAGCCTACGATACCAACTGCATAAGACTACAGAAAGAATACAAACAACCCCATATCCGTTTCCGGCAGCGGAGTAATACCCGTACCTCACAGCACATTTAATACAAGTCAATGGAGTTGGACAAAAACTACGATAAAACCTGTGGGAAAGAATCTTTTCCAGCGATTTTTGTGTGAGCATATCAGTGAACACCCCTGACCACTCGGTGAGTTTCACGTCTTTGTAATCGAAAGTTTAATGCGTTTTAGGAAGGATTGTTCCAGTGCACCTATGCAGCGTTCTGGAGGAGGGGGGGGCGCTACCACAGAAACCGAAAATTCTCAGGACAGCAGCATGTGTCCAAATTTCAATCTTAAACGTTCTATTTAATCATAAACTATCTGAAAACAGGGCTTTAAGTGTAAAATACCGAACTTGTCCTTTAAGGATATCAGTATTATTGGGTCTGGTGTCATTTTTTTTCTTGACACTAAACCATAGATTCTCTATGGGGTTCAGGTCAGATGAGTTGTCTGGCCAATTAAGTACAATAATACCATCGTAAGCAAACCAGTTCAGGGCTCTACAGTGCGCCCAATTCACTCGCACATGCAAGTAAAAATGATGGCGTGCGAGTGCAAAAAAATATTTAGGCGCACTGGTGCGAATGACTTCTAACCATGTCAATGTTAGTCTACAAAATACACCGCAACATCGAGAAACATTACTGGTGCAAACCATAGAATCACGTCATAATGCAGCATAAAAACTACACCTCCCATCAACGTTAGCAGTTTCACGTTGTGACTTCGCTAGTAGTCGCCTTATCAAATCCAAGAGCGCCGCGGGAAAAAGCGGGAAAGTTAGACTAGCCAGCCAAGATGCAAAGATTGAAGAAATTAGTTCTTCTATCCACCGAATTCATTGGATATAGGAGGAACAGGATGAGATTCTGAGAATGCAGTGAGAGAAGGAAAGGTAACCTAACATGCCTTTTAGCCCAGTTGACGTATTGGCTGCAATATGCAAAATATAGCTGTAGCGAACCGGCACAAAAGTAGCCTCCCGTAATACTCCCGTTTTATTCAAAGGTAGAACGCTACTGACAACTCCAGGCTTCCACGTATGCTTGTTTGTTTACACCAAATCCAAGCTGAAGTGCAAAACGAAAGTAGGCCTAACGTTTGCCTACTGCCCCCATCAATGCATATATTTCAAATAAAAACTAAAAGTATAAAACATATATCCTTGATTAGCCTATGTTGGGTTTTGTGGAAGAGGAAATGGACTGTTTTAGTAGTAGTATTAGGCAGTATGCAGTGACAGGTCACCATGGGCATATTTGGATTAGCTATAGATGGATTAACAAATAAATAAATTAGCCTACATTTGGCAGGATACTTGATATACAGGCTAAATGCAAATATGGCAATGCATTATATTATTTTACATTAACAAAATGTAGGAAAATAGAACAGACTGAAAATAAAGTAGGCACTGATCTATAAAATCCTGTGTCCTGTAGCCTGTAAATGTTGTCAGTCATTCTTAATATTCGCAATTGGTGCACTGGCATGTTTAACTGTTAGCTGCAGTATAATGTTAGATTATGTGTAAGTTAAGTACAGAAGTGACTGTGCGCCCAAATTTTTGTCTGTGCTCCTAAATTTAACTTGGGCGCACTAGTGCTCCTGAAAAAAAATGTTAGTGTAGAGCCCTGCAGTTACTAGCAGTTTTGACACAATGTTTTCTTCAGAAATATAAAATCGCTTTAAATTTAAATGAATGCTACAGCATAATTTCATTTACAAAATGTACACATATCATTAATTAGTGCATAACAACAACAAAATATGCCATATCTTCATTATGTTTGAGTTCAGTTGAAAATAAGGAACTTGCAAAATTTAGAAATATGCACAAATCCATACAAAACATTGTCTGTTGCAGCCAACAGCTAGAGCAACCAGGAAGCTACAGTGCTACATGCTGGAGGCATCAGCGCTGTAGCTTCCTGGCAGTTATAGTTGTTGGCTGCACCAACTCGAGCAAGGTATCGTAACACCCCCAATTATCACCACTTTTGTTCAGAAATTCTAAAACAACGATGTTTTTTAACACTTCAAAATAACATTTACTAAATGAACCTTACATTTTTCAGTAGCCATAGTTGTGTAGATTTGAACAAAATATGGTTTGGTTCTTAACGGGCATTTACTGCCTGAAATATCCCGATTTTGTTTACCAACCGGGTTATAGTGCTGGCCTGATGGGTAAAGCCTATTTACACCGTTTCAACGGCACATGGACGGTTAGACCGAGAATTCTCGTGAAATAAAAATTCCACTGGAGCTCCAAGCGGTTGTGTACCGCGAGCCTTACAAAAACACTGTTTACAGCTCCTCAGTCACGGTAAAATGTCATTTTTGGTACATAGCTAATTTAGATACACCTATGTTGTGCGTGGTTGCGTTTCTATAGGAGTCCGCTGTCTTGGTTTGTATAGAAATGGATATTAAGTGACACATACACGCAAGACGGTGGAAATACGGGACCGGTGGAAATAGGGGGAGTTACGATAGAACTGTTTTTTCCCCCTTTCATCGGTGACCTCCAGAAACAGATCTAAGTGAAAAAAATAGCCAGAATTCTTCTTTAAAGCAGTGGCACCGAAGTATTGTGGATAACAAGGGGGCAACAAGGGCAAAAAAAAAATCTTTGTAAAACATTGAATCAGCACAAATGTAGCAGTTGCCATTTTACCATTATGAGACAACATTGAATGTTAAATGCTGCTTGCTTAGGTATAAGCTACACCAGGCGCGTAACTGAAGCGTTCCGTTCGCCTAGCGTCTGCTGCAACAATTAGCGGCCACTATAATCAATGGAAGTAGCTACACCAGATGTGATGGCAGTGCGTACGTTTGAAAAAAAAAATAAAAAATAGACCATTAATTTAAAATGGATTTTACGCGTCGCGAACGGAGCGCTTCAGTTACGCGCCTGGTGTAGCTCATACCTTAGCCTTGTAGATTTGGTAAAGTTATGGAAGCTACAGATTTCCATAAGGCAGCACCATGAAATGTCTTGTGAGGCAGTGCTTAAGTCTCACCTTCTTCATTCTCTCTTTGAGGGGCTCTTTGTTCACGCTCATCCCTTGGGTCTCTGACATCACGACGATCTTGGCGCTCCTCGCGATCCTCGCGGCGAGAATCTCTCCAGCTGCTGGTTTCTTCTGAGGTACCTCCACGCCTCCAAACTCCCCCCTCCTCCCTACACAAGCATACAAACACACATTGTTCAGTCAACAATCTTTTACTTCAGTACCCACAAATCACGATTTAGAAGTCTGTTCAGTTCATTGGCAGTATGGTAAGCCTGTAGGTACTGCAAGCCTACAATTCTGACATATGGTCTGCCACTTAAAGGAATACAAGCCAAAGAGCTCTACAATAGCCTAAATGGAGTTTTTTTTTATTTATTATGCATGATTTACTTTTTTATAAAATTCGTAGGCTGATGCCTGGCAGCAACAATTGTGTTTAAATGTAGGTTACTGCTTCAGCCTCTGGCAAGCAACTGGTAACTTGAGAGCGACGTGTTGGAGACTCATGGTGTAGGACAATGACTTTTCATTGGCAACAATATTAAACCAATAAGCAAGACCAGCCAAACTATGAAAAAAAGTGTGACTTATAGTCCGGAAAATACGGTAATCAGTCAGGGGACTTTTGATTTAAATTACGCAAACCTGGGTGGTCGACGCTCTCTAGTACGCTCACTCTCCTGGCGTTCTTCCAGATCAGGCTCCTCTTCATCTTGACCAGCTTCATCCCGAGGGGGTCCCCAACTCTCTTCACGGGCCTTTTCTCTTTCTCTCCACCCACCTGACAAAAACAAAAGGACTTTAATAGGTGAAAATACAGATAAAATGTGAGGCAAAATAACACCTCCATTGCAGACGGATCCTGTACCTGGCCTGCCTGAAGGTTTCCATGGCTTAGGATCATCACCACGACGTGGCCCAGCATCATCCATGCCTCTGCGGCCTCCCCTTTCATCATCTCCACCCCTTCTTGAACCCCAGTCATCATCAGCCCCACGCCTGAGGCCCCTGGGCTCATCCATAATTCTACGAGGTCCTCGGTCATCATCAAAGCCCCGGCGTGGCCCTCGCTCCTCTTCCATTCCCCTGCGAAGGCTTCGTTCATCGTCTAGGCCACGCCTAGGACCACGGTCATCATCAAAGACCCTCCTGGGTCCACGTTCTTCGTCCAGGCCCCTTCTAGGTCCACGGTCTTCATCAGTGCCACGACGGGGCCCTCGATCATCATCAAAGCCACGACGGGGAGGGCGGTCATCTGAGCCCATGCGACGGGGTACATCGCTTGGTCTCTTGACAGCTGGCTCTTGTTCACGCTCCTCAGTGTCATCACGGCCTTCCTGTCTCCAGTCACTAAAAAGTTAAATATTTTGCATCAAATATGGATCACACAGCTACATATTGCCTGAAGACAGAGATGTGCTTTAGACCACTAACCGATCAGGTACAGGCCGACGCCATTCTGACTCTCCTGGTTCACCACGTTTTCGCCATCCTCCACCATCTTCTCTCTCTGCCCAGTCCTGTAGAAAGGGGAAAGGAGCAATTAAGCCAATTTACCATGTGAGGTATACAAGAAATGCTGTGTGAGCATGTGTAAATAACACAAGATTGTTTACCTTGGTGGGTTTCTCCTCTGGCATTTTCCTTTCCTCTTCCTTGCGACGCTCACGTTCCTCTATCTCCTGTTGGCGGGCTCGCTGTTTTCTCTCCTGTTCCTCAAGCTTTCGTAAACGTTCCTGGTACTCTCTCTCCTCCTCCTCCCTCTGCTCTTGCTCCAGGCGCTCACGCTCCTCACGTTCTGCAAAAAAACAACAAAAGCCATACATCTTTGTATCTTTCCACAAATATTAGCCTGCCAAACCTGGTACTTCAACTCACACCTTGAGTTTTACAACTCACACCTTGAGCAAGTTTACACTGCTGGTCTAGACTTAAACTATTCTTAACCTGAAACCCAAGCAATAGCATCAAACCAATCTCATTAGGGCTGGGCAATTGAAACAGACATTTCGACCTTCTCATCAACATATAGGTGTAGTTAGCAATTGTACGCGATTTCAAGGCCATAACTGTATCACTGCCATAATTGTATCACATTCACAAATCATCTCCTCACAATCCACTAGCTGCCCATACCGGGAGTACAATGTAAAAAAAAAAAAAAAAAAAAAAAAAAAAGTCTTTGTAGGCAGCCCAGGTTCCAAAAACTGGAAACAAACAAAAACAAAACAACTCTCTGGGAATACTGAAGGGGTGAGCTACCACTACATTGTTTTGGACAAAAGCATCTGTTAATAAATTTAAGCATTCGCTGACTGCACTTTAAATCTTGCTCATGTCAAGTAACTGGCTAAAGCTTTGCCCAATGTGTGCAGTCATGAACCATCCCTGTAAAAAAGGGTTTCATGTCTTCACCTGGTACAGGTGACTGAGGAACTTGTGGTAAATAGCACTATTTTCATATAGACCGGTTTCAGGTCCCTAACAACCGTGGTTAAAGACTAACTCAGAGGACAAGCAAACTTAGAGCCTTATCACAAGACATTGAAAGAAAGACGGAAGGTGCTTGAATTGTTAACTTTTGGCAGAGAAGAGCAGACTGAATTTCCTTTGTGCAGTACTGGAGACATCTAATTTTTTTGTGATGTCAGTTCAAAGCTAAAAATGTTTACAACGTCAATAAAGTAGGTTATTGCTCTGTCTTCAAATAGGCCTAAGCAGGGTAGGAATTTTTGAAAATCAGGTTTACAGGCCACGGTGGCCCCTTCTTTCAATATTCTGCTTTGCGTCTGACTAATAGCGATTTTTATTTAGCCTATGGCCAGTCAAAATAATCGTAGCATTCACAGCGCAACCCATTCATCTCGGTGGAATACTTCACTTCGAACCCTACGTTCAACACATGACAAACCATATATCAGAATAAACAGCAGACCTTACCGAATACAAAGGTGTCAAGCAGTCCCCTATACAGTTAGCTGTTCCAGAGTAATCCAGTTTTGAATTTGCAGCAAATTTCGACATGCATGTCGTCTCCAAATTTGGGCTTTAAGTTTTACAATGTGTTTAATTAGATATCTGTAAATATTAGATGATCAGATGATTTACAGTTGTAATATGACATGTTTCATGTTTTTGTGATGTTTCATACAGTGATGCAGGTCTACTGCTGTGAATAGGCTAAATACAACTTCACAACTTTAATACAACAATAGCTTACTACTGTATAGGTAACTTTGGCCTTGGTTCCCTGACATGTGGTCTTTGTGCCCCCCACCAAATATGCCCAACTGAAGGCCAAGTGGCCTTGCCCCTAAAATGGTGAAATTCCAAGCCTGGGCCTAAGTATTAATAGGCTAGACATTTGGATACGAAGCATGCATTATTGAAGTTACGAAGTTATACCACAAATGTTATCTTCATGCTCAAGTGGAAAAACTGAAATTATGTAGGCTAAGTAAAATAGAATAGTAACGTTAACATATCTTTTAACGGAGGCTAACGTTAGCCTACTTTTCAAGAAAATTACAACATTACATTAGGCTGACGCTTTTTAACCAAAGCGACTAACAACATGGTAAACAGTAAGTTTTAGAACAATTCTCACAATTTTAGGACAGTTTAACCCTTACAAGCCCGACCGTTCTAATTTCGTTAAAATTTTAACGATGACCAATCATCTAATATCTAAGCTGTCCAATGACTGATTTTATTTCTGAAATCTTCCCGTAATGCTGACAACATAAGCTTCAATTTGATATGATTGGTTAAAGGGGTTTATGGCGAAATGTTTTGGATACTTGAAGATGAGTCGTGAAAAAACTTTTCACTTCAGTCGTTACATTTTAACATGGACCGCTAGATGCCACCTGCACCGTTGGAGTTTACCTCGACTGGAAACCACACAGCTGGATAAACTGAGGTAATATATATTTTACATCGTTTCTAGTTATGGTTAATCTTAATTTGTAGTCATAAAATCATGTTATTTGATAGTAATATGCTTTCTCATCAGCGTCAACATTATGGCATAAGCGGGGGCTAAGTGCATCGTCATGTAACTTTAGCTAGCTGCATTACTCTGAACTGCTTGCAGTATTCTCGTTTGCTTTTTATATCAGTCATTTTCATTTGACAATTTCATTTAAAAACCTGTTAGTATATAACCTGTAAGTAAGTTTGTTTTCTAGTACCAATTTGCTTGTTAGGTAAGCATTATATTGGCAAGTCAGTATAGCATACCAAAGCTGAATAAATCAATGGAAGCAGCGTTTCTAAGTTGCGTTCTCTTACATGAAATAAGTTGAGCGATATTTTTACTCCTCTCAATATGTAGTTGTAGAAAACAAGATGTGAAATCAATGGATTCTGTCAGAAATGTAGTGCTAATTAACGTATTGCCTCTCATCGGGTTGTTACCTCGCTAGGCAGTTTGTAGTGAACTGTTTTACCTTGCTTCTAAATGACAAACATCAGACGTGCTTGTCTCAACATTTTCTAAGATGGCATGACTTGATATTCTACTCTTCTCAATATGTAGTTTTATAGAAAACATGATGTGAAACCACATATTATGTCAGAAATGTCATTATTGCATTTAAGCAGTTAGTTACTAGGTGAAATGTAATCTGTCTTTATCTTAATGCCAGCCAGGCAATCAGATTTAGGGTAGCTAAACCCATGTGTAATAAAATTACTTTTCATGCTTCTAAATATTTTTGAGTTACTCAAAATGCTTCAATAGTTTAGGCTACCTCTTCTTGTGTATGTATGTGCACACATGCACACATCTGTAGTTTTGTGATTTTATTTTTTTAATTAATAAATGTATTACATTTGTATGATTTTACTGTTGTTTCAGATGGAGGATGACAAGACCTACACAGACCTCCTTGCAGGCCTGAAGAGGTGGCTGACTGCTGATGAGCTTAGCTCACAATGTTGAAGACCATGTGAGGATGGAGGAAGAAGGTATAGATTTAGGTGGCGCATGTGGGGTGGTGTAGACTGCCACTAAAACACTGTGAAATAGACTTATGTTGATTTTTATGTTGTTGTCCCAGGCATATGTGGTTTTACCAACCGGAACGGGTGAGAGGTTGTGCTTAGTAGGCCGTTGTATGCAAACACACAGTGCAGGGGCATGGGACGAAGAGACCCCAGAAGAGTTTCACAGTTTTCTGGGATTGATCATTGACATGGGACTTCACTTCCCTCCCTAATATCCATTGCTACTGGGGAACCAAGTCTCTGAAGGGATCAGGGGCGTTGACCAAATGAGAAATACATATTGTGTACACTTTTTTCTCCATTGACATTGCTGTTTCAGTAGTTTCTTATTATTTCAAGTTTGGCAATGCAGAATCTGGTGTTGAACCTAGGTTTGGTAGCTACAGCCAGAAAGATTTTGGCGAAAATCTATCACAACAGCTGGCAGGCATTTCCGTCAAAATTTCAGCCTAAGCCTTCAGCTGCTCCAACTACTACTCCGTCGTCTTTTCATCAAGTACATATTCCTGTACAGCAGGAGCCAAAGAAAAATTGTTGGCTTTGTTATAAAACAATACATAATAACACTAAAGTAGCTTGTATGGCCTGGAGTTTAGCGGTAGGTGACTGCTTTTTTTTTTGGTAAACAAAATTGCTGTCAGATTTGGCATTCTACAGAAGGGGATGCGTTTCGTTATGAGTCATAGGTCTTCTGTGTTTAACCTTCAGGTTCCCCACCCCACCTTTCCCTATCCTCCTCTGTGTGTGTGTGTGTGAGTTTGTGTTTATATGTGTGTATGTGTTTATTCTCAACAGGCTTGTTCTATGTTATCCACTTTCAAATGTTTAGACACATTGATTTTTGAGTGATGTTGAAGTTGATTGTATTCCTAGCTTTTCATAAATAATACATTTTATAGATGTATATCATTTTCATATTACACTAATTTATATAAGGAAGTTGTATCTGTTGAATCAAATGTATTCTATGTCTCTTCAGAATTGATCTTCAATAAATATACAGTACACTTACTTCCTGTATTACTGGTAAGGTACATGTTTTTCTTTTATATATCATTATTGTTGACTGTAGCATTTGCTTATATACAAATAAATGGTTTATTCTTATGGACCAAATACATCTAAACCATTGTGTCTGACTTCATTATTAGTTTTTATGCATACTTTTATGTTTTTGGTGAGAAAGAGAATCACGAATTCTGTCAACATTCTAAATCCGTTTCCTGCATTTTTATACACTTATCACTTAATTTATCATAACTTTTGAAAGGTTAATGGTATTCCAATTCAGTCTTTTTTTGTTAAATAGCCCACAACTTGCTGAACATGTCATACACTCTATATTTTTCTCTATCTCATTATAGAAATATGATGAAAATTCATTTTTATCACGAATGAAATTCAATTTTAACAATTTCGTATACATTTGGAGAGGATTTTCAAAGACTGTTCATTACTATATCAACATTACCATATGTATTTTCTATCAAATGATGTAACTGACCCTTCTGATTACAATGGTATGTATATCCCATTGATGGTATGTATTATACTCAAGAAATAAGGTTTTTTGTGTAAGGAGGTCATCCAGCACCAAAAATGGAATGTTCGGCACGGGCACGAAAGGGTTAAAAGAACATTAGAGTACAGTAAGAATAAGTGCGTCGGTGAGTGCTGTTTTTAACAGTTACTTGTCAGTTTAAAACGGCTGGTGAGTGCTAGGATCAGTAAGACTTGTTGTAAGTGTTGCTATGAGAGTAGATGTTCTCTAAAGAGCTGGGTCTTCAGGAGTTTTTTGAAAGTGGAAAAGGATGTCCCTGCCCTTGTAGGAACTGGAAGTGTGTTCCACCAACGAGGAACAACAGATGAGAAAAAGTTTGGATTGGCTTGAGCGTGCGGTGGTAGAGCTAGGCGTCGTTAGATCAGAGGAGCCGCAGCGGTCTGGAGGTAGTGTAAGTCTGTAAGAGGGCATTCAAGTAGGTGGGAGCAGAACCGGAGACTACTTTGTAGGCAAGCGTTAGAGACTTGAATTTGATGCGGGCCGCCATAGGTAGCCAGTGTAGCTGGATGAGCAGCGGGGTAACATGTGCCCTTTTGGGTTGGTTGTAGACCAGGCGCGCCGCCGCGTTCTGGATGATCTGAAGTGGTTTCACTGCGCAGGCTGGGAGACCTGTCAGGAGGGCATTGCAGTAGTCGAGTCGTGAGATGACTATTGCCTGAACCAGAAGTTGGGTAGCATCTTGAGTCAAGTAAGTCCTGATTTTCCGTTATGTTGTAGAGTGCGAAACGGCATGACCGGGCGACTGAGGCAACATGATCTGAGAAGTTTAGTTGGTTGTCAAGAACAACTCCTAGATTTCTTGCAGTCCTGGTCGGTAAAACAGACAGGGAGTCAAATTTGATGTTGATGTCGGTGTAAGGTAGGTTTAGCTGGGATGACCAGCAGTTCAGTCTTTGAGAGGTTCAGCTGGAGGTGGTGTGCCTTCATCCATGTAGCTATGTCTGAAAGGCAATCCGAGATCCGTGCTGAAACCAGGGGGTCGTCAGGTGGAAAGGACAGATAGAGCTGTGTGTCGCCTGCATAGCAGTGGTATGAGAAGCCGTCGCGAACGGATAATCTGTCCCAAGGAGGTGGTGTAGATAGCAAAGATGAGGGGCCCAGCACTGAGCCCTGGGGACCCCTGTGGTGAGATCACGGATAGCTGACCAAGCCATGATGCGTTAACGAAGCGTCCTGTGAGGTAGGATTCAAACCAGGAGAGAGCAGAACCGAGATTCCCATGTCAGCGAGTAGAGAGAAGGATACGGTGATTAACCGTGTCAAAGGCAGCCGATAAGTCAAGCAGAATGAGCACTGATGACCGAGCGGTCGCCCTGGCTTCTTTTAAGGCTTCTGTTACAGACAGCAGAGCCGTTTCGGTAGAGTGGCCGCTTTTGAACTCAGACTGATTTGGATCCAGAAGGTTGTTCTGTGAAAGGAAGTCAGAGACCTGTTTGGAGACTGCTCGTTCAATGCCTTTGGATAGGAAAGGCAGTAGTGAGACAGGGCGGTAGTTCTCGACTTGAGCAGGGTTGAGAGAAGCTTTCTTAAGTAACGGTGTTACCCGGCCATTTTGAACAGCTGTTGGAAATGTGCCAGAGGTTAGCGAGGCATTGATCACATGTGTGATAGCTGGAGCGATGGTCGGGCTGATGGACTGAAGTAGGCTCGTGTGGGTATAGGGTCCAGCGAGCATGTGGTAGGACGGCTGCATGTCAGGAGTCTGGACACTTCACTCTCGGAAAGAGGCGTGAATGCTGAAAAAAGATGTTCCAGCAGTCCCTAGAGGTTGTAGGAGTGCAGTATCTGAGTCAGATGCGTTGAGTGGGCATGTAGAGAATTGACTGCTGATTGCCGCCACTTTGTTTGTAAAAAATGAGGCGAGGGTATCTGCAGTAAGGCTGGATGAAGGAGGAGGCAGCTGAGGGTTGAGTAGCGATTTGAAGGTTGAGAAAAGTTTTGAAAGTGTCTGTAGCGCTGTTGATTTTGTCATGGTAGAAAGCAGTCTTAGCAGCAGTGATGCTGGCTGAGAAGGAGGTCAGGAGAGTCTGGTAGTTTTTGAGGTCGCTAGTTTGGATTTGTGCCATTTCCTCTCCGCGGCTCTGAGTTTGGTGCGCTGCGATCGGATGGTATCATTTAGCCATGGATGAGAATGTTTGGATCGAGCTGGACTTGTGGTAAGAGGGCACAGCTCGTCTAGACACGAGGTCAGTGTGGAGCAGAGCGAGTCGGTGGCTTCATTAACCTCCAGAGAGGAGAAGGTGTTGAGTGGAGGTAAACCGGAGGCAACCACAGAGGAGAAGTGCGTTGGAGACAGGTTCCGATGTTGCGGGCGGAATGTGACCATTGGCTGAGGAGCCGAGGCTGTTCTGACAGGCTGGCGTTGAACTGGATGAAGAAGTGGTCAGAAAGATGGAGAGGCGTCACCATGAGGGTGTCTGTGCTGCAGTTCCGGAAAGAAAAATCAAGTCAAGCTCTTTGCCAGCTTTGTGAGTCGGGTGGGCTTTGAACCAGTTCGAGGTCAAAGGAGTGGACCAGGGCCAAAAAGTCCGCTGAGCCTGGGGCATCTAAGTGTATGTTCATATCACCGAGAACAAGAAGCGGACAGTCATGCTCAGGGATGGAGGATAGCAGAGTGTCAAGTTCACAATAAAGTCGCCTAGTTGGCCTGGAGGGCGGTAGATGACCAGCACGTAGAGTTTTGCTGGGGCGATCACTGTGATGGCATGGAATTCAATGAGACATATTTGTTTGAAGGCAGTAGCGGGTGAATTTCCATTTGTTGGAGATCAGCAGGCCCGTCCCGCCTCCTCGTCCAGATAGGCGAGGGGTGTGGGATAGTGTAAGGTTAGTGGAGAGTGCAGCCGGGGTGGCAGTGTTCTCTGGTTTGATCCAAGTCTCAGTGAGAGCAAGGAGTTCCAATGAAAGGTGGTTGGCATAGCCAGCTATGAAGTCGGTTTTGTTGACTGCGGATTGACAGTTCCACAAGCCCATGGAGAAGGAGGTTTCTGTTGGTGAGGACCGTTTAAGTTCCTGGAGGTTAAGGGGATTTCTGCCCCTTTTGGCATGATGCCGTTTTCTGCAATGGCCGGTGATAACAGATATGGAGGAACGGCACATTTTGCCTTTGTCGGTGCCTGTGCTCGGTTAACTTGCACAGGTAAACTTGCTTGTCTTGACCGTGTCGGTCTTAAACGATGCTGGCTGAAACGAGGGCTGCCGCTTATGCTGCCGCTTCAGCAGCCGCCACTATTTTTATTCTGCTAGGAATTGCATGCAGCTGTCCTCCTGTCTCACTAATGATGCATCAGCGTAGACCGCCCTCTGATGTTCGCACAGCTTAGATTGTTCAAAAGGGTGTTAATTACTGTCAACTGAAAGTCCGGCCGCTCACACCGAATCGAAACTCACAGTTTCAAGTAGCCTCCTCCCTCAGCTGTTCCCAAACGCCCAGAGTCCAATTCTAACAATTGGAGAGGATTTGGCCAGTAGTAGCCTATGTGTTCTTGCTTTCTCTCTCCCAACTCACTGCAGTTGTTGTCTGATTACCTGAGAGGTGCTCCTCTCAGGTAATCAGACACGTTCAATGTGAGGCCATGTGTACAAGATGCAGGGTAGCCTAAAGTTAAAGTTGACACTCCATTTGAGTAGATTGTTTAAAGAAAGTAGACATGGGCTTGCAAGTAACGTTATTGGGATAGGTAGCCTATCTTAGCAAATCCGTCATGTATCTATAGGCTACTTTCCTATCAGTTAACATCCAGCACAATGCATTTTGTGCATTGTATTTCAGTCAATCGTTCAATGTGTGGCCAGAAGCATAGGCTACTTTATCAAAGTAATTATCCTCTGACCTCTGGGGGAAATGATTTCCCACCCCTGCCATTATGTAGCCTTTGAGTAGGTAATGTTTTCACTTCTAAATCTAAACTAATTGTTTGTGCAGTCGAAGCCCTAGCCTAGCATAACCCAATTTCACAGTGACTGGCCAAATGTTTAGCCTACCTTCCGTAAAACATCAGTTTCTTTTTCATAGGTAAACCCGCTACACCTCTAGATGAAAACAATCCAGACTCGGCTACATTTAACTATTTAGGCAATATGCTTTTAGTCTTCATCTTTCATCAAGTTCAGCCAGCTTGCTTTCTATGCGCTGTCCGTGTAAACAAACTAGTGCTTGTCCTCAGAGTTCGTTCTTGACTACGGTTGTTAGGGACCTGAAACCAGTATAGTCACTTATAATGTTATTGTCAAAAATATCATGACATATTGTGATCGTTTGTGTGATAGAAGTGTATACATCCCTAATCCTTGATACGTCTTTCCTCGTTGCATTCATTTGTTTCCTTTAAGTTTTAATTAGATGGAAGGTGGTCCCTGGTTCACAATCAGTTGAAAACCCCTGGTGTAGATAATACTGTATGTACTAGTATTGAACACTGCATTGAAGGCGAGGTCAATGTTACCTTTCTTTAGTTGCTCCTCGTGAATTCTCTGGGCCTCCTCTTCTTTCTGACGGTAGTAGGCATTACGTCGGTCCTCTTTGCGCTGCCTTTTCCTTTCCTCAAGGCGCTTCTTTCGCTCCTCAACCAGGCGCTGTTGGAACTGTTTAAGTTTCTCCTAAAGGCATTGAAAAGGAAAGTAAGATGAAAAGGAAAGAAAAATTCATACATTTCACTTGATCAACCACAATTGATTTGGAATATATAAGAATAAAGAGCAGTGCAAAAAGCAGGGGGAAAAAAAGCAAAAAAACACAACAGTGTATAGACTGCACCATGTATTAACCACAGTTTATTAAATATTAATTGTTATTGTGTAATCCAACTAAATTCCAAGTGGACACCGGTGTCAAGCTATCAGTCTTTTTTTGGGCCCCGCCATTCTTAAATTTACAGTATTCCAAGTCATTCTTGAAAAAGTCCTTATGATGTGGGCATGATGCCACCATCACTTTCATCATACTCTACTACGCCTAGGGTTGGGTATCGTTTGGGTTTTATCCGGTACCGGTGCTAAATCGAAACTTTTAAAACGGTGCCGGTGCCGTAATGGTGCCTGAACCGGTACTTTGTATTTAAATTAAAATGGTCTAAAGCATGAATTGCTTTTTTTATTGATGACAAATTTGAACAGGAAATTTAACTGTTATATTCAATTTACTATCAATATCTCATTGCTCCTACGCATAATAGCCTACATTTAAAGGATAAAACAGCTTGCCATGGATGCACACACAATGGTAAGCTCTGCTTTCAAGTTTACCCAGTGTAGGCGGTTTGCCGTAAGGTACGTTAAAACCGCTTGCCATATAGAACTGCCAGGTCATGGAAGCTAATCTAACAGGGACTCTTTCTGAATTATTTTCCAATTAATTTAGTGTTCCCAAATGCTTCAAGAAATTGCATGTCTTCCCCCATAACACGCAAAAGTTTAAGATGTTAAGCTACATGTCGGTGTTGAAATGTTTAGATTCCCAGCGCTAGGCATTTTAACAGCAACTATGGCTATGCGCTATACCAGTCAGCTGAGTTTAATTAGCGATAAAGTACGTAGAGGGTTCCGTAGCCTCTTTGACAGCTCAGTGACATTAGGTATGTAACCTACATATTTATGTTTTTGCCATCTAACTTTTAACATGATCTTCACATTCATTCATGGGAGTTTCAACAACTCCAATCCTTTCTAACAGAGGAGATGTTAGACATCTTCCAGTCTGGATTCCGACCTAAACACAGCATGGAATCTGCTTTAATTAAGGTCACTAATGACTTGTTACCATCAGTGGAAGCAAAGAACTGTGCATTACTTATGCTGCTAAATCTTAGCGCCACCTTTGACACTGTAGATCACTGCATTCTTTTAGAGCGCCTTGAGCACTGGGTTGGAATTTCAGGTACTGCACTGAAATGGTTTGCTTCCTTCTTAGAGGGAAGATCTTATCTGCCCCCTTATCTTATGGTGTTCCACAGGGATCAATGCTTAGTTGCATTTTATTCTCACTGTACAGGTCACCACTCAGTCAAATTATGAAGAAGCACGGTATATCCCATCATTGCTATGCGGATGATACAGTTGTGTATCTCCCATTTTAATGTGGTTCCTCTGGTGCTCTAAACCCATTGCTTGATTGCCTAAAAGAGATTAAACAATGGATGTCGACCAATTTTTGAAAACTGAATGAATCCAAAACAGAAATTCTATTTTTTGGTTCACATGAAGCTGCAAATAATGCAATTACTGAACTAGGGTCTTTTGCCAGATATGTAAAACCTTATGCAAGAAATCTTGGCTTTCTACTTGACCCTGATTTTAAATTGGAGAAAAAGATTAATGCTGTTGTCAAGTCATCTTTTTACCACCTTGAAGTAACATATAAAAAAACATAAAATAACATATTAAAAAAAGTAAAGCCAAAACTGTTTTCTTTCAAAGACTTTGAGATATTGATTCATACCTTTATTTCATCCCGCCAGGACTACTGCAACTCTATTTTGGTGTCAGTCCACTCTATCCCGACTTCAGATGGTGCAAAATGCAGCTGCTCGCCATCTTGAATTTAGTCACGATATGTTGAGCGACGAGTACGAATGAACAGCTATGATAAGGGACCAGATTCGAAAAATAATTTGTTGTCATATACATAGTCAATACATATTTTAAGCAGCAACTGGAATCCATGCATTACCATGGAATTATTTTTGGAATCTAATCCCTTATCATACCTGTTCATTCGTACTCATCGCTCGACTTATCGTGACTAAATTCAAGATGGCGTTAAACGATACACTTCCTGAAGGTAGGTAGGTATAACTCGTCTTGTAAATAAACTTCCAGTGCTTTTTCAAAGTTCTCAATGTCTCGTTTTAAATGTCAGGGCCCTCGGAAGTCTACCAATGAAGTGTGGAGCTACTTTGAGCCTCGTAAATGGTGTAAAACAGTGCTTTATTTGCATGGCTAGGCCGATGCCAGAGGCACACCCATCGAAAACCTGTTGGTAGCATCGGCTAACTAGCGCCAGATTTCGAAATGAACAGGGGACAAGCCGAGATGAGCTATGAGACAAAAGTTCACACTCGGTATCATGCTTCAACACACTTTAGGTCAATATCACACCAAACTTCTCCATTAAGGCATTGATCTTTCCATTTTATTTTTTATAGTTAATTCCTTTATTAATTTATTATTTGAAACAAAAATAATTTGATAACAATTATTTTTAATTCTCTTTATAATTAAAGAGGCTGACAACTGTGTTGCAGTTGCATTTTTAATCTGTTTGTTGATATTTAAATGTGAAGACGATAGCTATACGTCTTCTGACAAGGACGTTCTAAAGTCAATACTCATTGATAAACCGAACCTGGTTAACAGACAGACAGCCAAGAGACACAATCTTGATAAAGTTGCTGTGCAAGTTCTTAGAGGCAATGGCGTAAGTTTATTGTTGTATGTGTATGTTGTACGATCTCAACACTAGGTTGATATAATTAAAATAATGTTAGGAATTAATCTTAGCAGCGACTTTGCTATGCAAACTACGATAGCAATGTTATTGGTTACCACAGTAACTGCTAACAATGTAACGTTTTATGCCTTGCTTAACGGAAAATATACATTGTTTAAACTTTAAAGCAACAAAGTTGCACTATGTTGTTGCATAGAATACACACTGAATGTTTTGCATTTTGTACTTGTTCAGTTTTCACCGTATGTCTTTAAATGAAGAAAAAAAAAAAAAAAAAAAAAAAACGTAAATGCTCAATCTCATCACTGTCTCTGTCTTTATTGGCAACGGTTTAACTTGATGTTAAGTCAGTGGAGTTTCAACACACTGCACAAGAACACTAAAACCTGCCTTTTCACATTAGAGCCACACCAACTATTGCTTTTACAATGGCAATGGAGGTCATCATTAGGGCTTTAAAATGGGTAGTGGGTGGGGAGAAGTTGCAGGGAGGGCCACGCCTCCCCCCGATTAGGGCTTTCATGGACGACATGACAACCTTGACGTCAACCGTTCCATGCACCAACAGGTTGCTGGATAAGTTATAGTAATCTGCAATGGGGTGATTCCCACAGTTCTGCACTGCAAAAACTGCTTATCTAACAAAATCTAACCAAGTGTTATTAATCTTATATCAAGATAAAAAAAACTAGTTGGTATTGTTTTCAGTATAAAGAGACTTACCTAGCGCTTTCTTGTGAAATCAATTGACTTAATTAAAAAAAAAATTGACTTATTTTAAGACAGCTCATCTTGAAAACAAGCAAATTTGTCTGCCAGTGCGTTGAGCAAATTTGTCTTGATAAGACTCCTTAAAATAAGTTAAAGTCTTCTTAAATTAAGTCAAAATTATCTTTTGAGAGGGCGCTAGGTAAGTCCTTTCATACTAAAAACAATACCAAATAGATTTTTTAATCTTATTATAAGATCAATAACACTTGGTTAGAATTCATTTTTTGCAGTGTGGAGAAACCAGTGAAGAGTCTGGGAAGGTGGTATGATGCAAGCCTTAGTGATAAATCACAGGTTGAAGACTTGAGACAGGTCACTAGGCAAGGTATTGCAAAAATGGACAAGTCAGGGCTGCCAGGTAAGCTCAAGCTGTGGTGTTTGCAGTTTGGTTTATTGCCTCGGCTAATGTGGCCATTGACAGTTTATGAAGTTCCTCTGTCAAAGGTAGAGAGGTTGGAAAAAATGGCTCGGAACCCACACTGCTTAAGCAGTGTAGCCTTGTATGGGAAGGGCATTGTAGAGTTGCCAATATCTAGTCTGACAGAGGAATTTAAGTGTGCCAAGGCTAGATTGGAAATTACTCTTACTCAGTCCAAGGACCCAGTGGTGAGGAAAGTTGCACTCACAGTTAATGCAGTGAGGAAGTGAGGAACCCAGAACAGGCAGTTAAGCAAGCTCGATCAGCATTGAAGCATAGGGATATAATGGGCCATGTGCAGCACGGGCAGGGGGGTCCTAGGGGTGGGCGTAGACAGGAGGAGGCTGTAAGATTTACTAAGGCAGTGTCGCAGGCAAAACAAGGGCAGTGGGTGAACTGCGAAGGGGTGGAAAAAAGACGGATTAAATGGAAAGATCTATGGGGCATGGAAGCTGGTAGGATCAGATTTGTGTTAGGTGCTACATATGATGTGCTCCCATCTCCCAATGGTTGTCAATGGTTGGGTGAGGATGATAAATGCATACTCTGCTCGTGTGTGCAGTCTCCACCATATCCTATCAGGGTCCTATGCAAGGTAAATCTCTCCCAGGGGCGGTCTACATGGCGTCATAACCAGGTATTGAAATGTGTGGCAGCGGCAATAGAGGATAAAAGGAGAGAAGTCGATTCATTAGCAGCTAGTAAAGGGGTAAGGCAAATTAACTTTGTACGTCAGGGGGATAAACCTTGTTCCGCGAAGGCCAGGTGTAAAACCAGCCAGTTGAAAAATGGGGCGGGCTGGGAAATGAAGGTTGATCTTGGCCAGCAGATGGTACCTCCACATATAGTGAGTACTAAACTACAACCCAACGTAATTCTATGGTCGGATTCAGAGAAGATAGTTTACTTCATTGAACTCACTGTTTCTTGGGAATACAGAGTGGAAGAGGACAATGAGCTGAAGAGAGCTAAATACACTGTAATAGCAGAGGATTGAGGTTGGAGTGCACGATTAAGGCCCATTGAAATCTGTGCACGTGGGTTTGTGGCCAGATCTGCTATTGGCTTGTTGTCGGAATTGGGTATTTGTGGTCAAAGTCTCAGGCAGGTGGTTAGTAACATGTCTTTAGCAGCAGAACGGGCAAGCGAATGGTTGTGGGTAAGGAGAAGTTACTCTTCCTGGGGCGCAAGCTAAGGTAAGCTAACTGGCTCATTTGTTTTGTGTTTGTGATGGACTGTGCCTAGGTTGATGGTACTTGGCTAAGGTTTTTTATGGTTTATGGTTCAGTCCGCATCAACGGGACGGACCAACCTAGCCAACTTAGACCATGCCTAGGTTGGTTAAGGGTATTTGGATGTTTGTTGTGGTAATATGGTGGCAGCATGGGGCATAAGCTAACTGGCTAATTTGTTTTGTGTTTGTGATGGGCTGTGCCTGGGTTGATGGCGGTTGGCTAGCGTTTGTTATGGTGATGGTTCAGTGAGTGTCTCCAGGACGCTGGTTTTACTGTTAAGCCTTCATGAGGTGTCGTGGGCCTAACTTAACGAAACATCGGTGAATGAGGGTGCCCACTTGATAACCCCAATGACCTGCCGCATACTATATACTGCTGGGCCATTTGTATTGTGTTTGTGACCATTTGTTGGCGGATTTGTGGGTAGTGTGCTTTTTAAAGTTAAACTTGAGCAGGGGCTTCTGAATGTGTTTTTACCTTGGATTTTGGCACAAGTGATTTTAACATCTAATCCTGTGTATTAATGTAATGGTGCTTTTAAAGCCAAGTTAAAATAACATATGCCATCAATGGCTTTTAAATGAAGTGTGGAATAAACTAACTATATATATATATATATATAAATAATACATACACACACAGTGGGGAGAATAAGTATTTGAACCTATGCTAAAGTTTACTAAAAAGAAACATAAAAACATCTGTTAGAGATTGATCTTAATGCCTTAATTAAAACAAATAGTAAAAATCCAACCTTTAAGGACACCAATTTTCTTAGTGAATGAAGAATGTATCGTAAATAAATAAATGTTCTTCCTTAAATTACAGGGGCAATAAGTATTTGACCCCTATGTTAAATTCCCAGAGGCAGGCAGATTTTTTTATTTTTAAAGGCCACTTATTTCATGGATCCAGGATACTATGCATCCTGATAAAGTTCCCTTGGCCTTTGGAATTAAAATAGCCCCACATTACATACCCTTCACCATACCTAGAGATTGGCATGGTGTGTTTTTCAGTTAGCCTATTAAGCTGGTTTGATTTGCATTGAACCCAATGAGCATTTTAGTCAACCTTAGCATGGGTTCAAATACTTATTCTCCCCACTGTATGTGTGTGTGTGTGCATATTATTTTGGTTTTATTTTCCTGTTGTGCTTTTTTGTGTCTTTATTCATTTTGTCTTCTATTATCTATTTATAAATATATTTATTTGAGCACTTTGGTCAACCACAGGTTGTTTTAAATTGTGCTATATAATAAACTCGACTATGACCATGACAATACATAATCATTGATATAAAACTGCATTCAATGATCAATTACTAACTGCTGAATGATGCAAATTAAGAGATTGCCGACTATGCAGAATTCTTAGCAGCTTAATTTTGAGACATGACCAGAGACATTGGTGATCTCCATATATTTTCCAAAGAGTTGCGCATGCACTCGTTTCTTTCTTTCAATCGTCTAGTACAGTGGTTCCCACCTGGGGTCCGACTTTGACTGCTTTCAAATTGTTAAAATTGTGTCCACATCCACTTATCTATCTGAGACAGCTAATAAAAACAAAAACCCATAACCCAAACCAAGAAGGGCTCGATGTCCACCAGGGCCCATATTCACAAAGCATTTTATCTTACCACTAGGAGTACTCCTAAATTGCACTAAAATAATTTAGCTAGGAGTATTCTCTTAAGTCATTCACAAAGCCTCTCAGACCTACTCTTAGTAAGGAAAAATGACAACTCCTAAACTAGAAGTTGTTACTCATGCACGATCTTGATCGAAGCGACCACCTTGATTGGCTGATGATAACGCAGGAATGATGCCAAAAACCTCCCCTACGACTATGAGTGACAAGTGACTGGTCTTTGCTGGTGAGCATGTGTGCGCTACAAGTACCGTGAAGGATGGACGATTATTAATAAATAGCCTAAATTAATAAAGAGCAAATAGCCTAGTAGCATAATGAAATACACTGCAGATTGATGAGGTATCTTTGCAACATGTTTTACATAATCTGTATGAAGATACATAGCCTACATTTGTAAATAGGAGAAACAATTTAATTTGATTCTCAATGAAACGTTACATTTATTTTACATGTTGACAATGAGTGGTTTTGGTTGTTATTGGTGGCGTTATTGCATCCCTTAGTTACAACGCACAATTATTCCCTCTTGATTGAGAGCTGTAGCCGCATGTGCATTTCAAAACATTGCAACATGAAATGCCACAAAAAGCAGCAAGAATTGTTTGTGAATAGGTCTTAGTGACTTAGGAGTCCTCTTGACTGTCCCAGACTTAGGTGCTACTTTTAGGTCTAAAATGGTTTGTGAATTACTCTTAGTCAAATAAATTAGGAGTTCTTAAGTTATGAGTGACACGCCCATTATTTTTAGGAGTTGCTCCTAAATTCGTCAGTTAGGAGATACTTTTAGCCTTAAAATTCTTTGTGAATACAGTCCTTAGTTTATCAAAAGAAAAGATCATAATAAAGAGTTAGCATGAATCTAATGAGTCAAAGTGTGTGAAAAATGTGAAATATAAAGTTTTTTTTTTTTTTTTTTTTTTTTAATTTGAACTGAATTTGAGCATCCATAGTTAGATGTGAAGGGGGGCTCTTAGGAAAAAAGGTTGGGAATCACTGGTTTAGGAGAAGCATTTCAAAATTGGTTGTGTGTTACAATGCATGAAATCCCAATTACCTCACTTCCTGTTGGGCGTGGCTAACCCAGTGTGCATATGAAAGTTGTTCGTCTCGAGTTAAAGACACCTACCAAATTTTGTGTGCACGTAAAACTATATGCCAAGCACAAGACTCTGTGACATAAGGGGGCGCTAGGGGGTCCCTGGGCCACGTGCAGGGCCTAGCCTTTGTCCGTAAGTGCTTTATATGACCCGTCAAATTTAATTTTTCGCCCATGGGAACCACCTCAAAAAAGTCGAAGTACGGCAGATGGAGACAAATTACCGTAATAATAACTCTTATGGAAACAATAGGGGTTTGCACCTCGTGCTCAGGCCATAACAAGATGGGGAGGGGGCTGAAATTCAGCCATTTTACCTCATAGATGAAACTTCGAGCAGCTGTGATCTTCGAAACAAAGTTCTCCTTGTCCTCCAGCATCCTAGACATCCTCTGCTTGTGCTCCAGGGCCTTTTCCCGCTCAATCTTCATGTTGCTGATCTGGAGGACACCAATCATTCAAAAAAGATTTACCATTACACACGATTTTTATACCTGACCGTATGATAATTTTAAATATATCTGCTGGCTATAGTTGCTCAGTAGCATGGCAACACTTTCAAAAAAAAAAAAGTTCTGTTGCCTTCATGCATCTTTCAAAATTGAAATGTTCTCACCCTCTCGTCCTCCTGTAGCTCCCAGAGTTCCATGTCTTTGACGCGCTGTTCCTCATAAGCCTTTTTGATGAGGGGAATCTCCTCCAACCTTTTAGCCCTCTCAAAATAGTCAATCTTTACCAAAAGAAAAATAAGATTTAAATAATAGATAAAAGATTCAATTAAATCAAACAAAAACAAGATGCTAGACAGAGCAGCGTGACGCGCCAGCGTACCAGTCACCTAGCAACATATATAACCTATATGGCTTGTCAGGATGCAGCATTAAGTGCCATTAACTTGAATGGGCCTTCAGAGGTCCAATCTATTTTTTGCTTTGGATTCAAGTAGTCTCTTTGCTTATAGTAATGGAATTTCATTGAAAGTGAAAGTCAGCAAGCAGTACACATTGCTATGGAACATCTGAAACTCATGTTTTACACACAAATAGACCTTGAAACAGTGACCAACATATTGTCTCATTTAGACAAGTGACCGTAAAAGCAGGATAATGTTTTGTTCGCTAGTCATTATCGGATAAAACGAGACCTTCATTTCTGACAATGACGTCGGGCAATACATTATCCCTTTTTCTCATACTTGCAAAAACTCTTTAGTCATTCAGCCACTATATGCATAGCAATTACCACTCAAGCAAAATAGTCCTACTTCAGAGCATGTCTGACACACAAGCTAAATTTAAGATTGTTCCTTATGTATCTATTCTGGGGTAATGTTTGATGAAGGATCAAATATTCTGAGAGTAGCTCATATTAAGCTCAACTTAATAGGCCATAATAAGTTACTGCAACAGTAACATGACCATTCTTACTTTTT